>NC_052067.1:8595844-8904719 GCF_015852505.1 Tachyglossus aculeatus
AATTCTGTGCAGAGCACGACACAAAGCTCTTGAGAGCCATGCAGAAGAGACCTCAAGATACATTCCCAGCCAGATAATCACCTCGGGTCAATGTCTCACACACTTGGATTTGCCATTGGCCAAGCGCTTAGTACGGTGCTCTGCACATAGTAAGTACTCAATAAATATGATTGAATGAATGGATGAATAACCAGCCAATTTACCCTGAAATGGTAGAAAGTGGCCCAAATAATTTTGGTAAATTATGTATGTCACACAATATGGGCTAAAATTAATAAGAAAATCAACACCACTCTTGGAACTATAAGGAAAGGAAGAGATGAGCAAGAAGTAATGAAAAAAATGAGTAAAACATCATTTCAAAAGAATTCCTCCTAAAGTAACAATCATGGATTCAATTCCCCCCCCACCTCCCGTTTTTCTATTTGGCAGTGCAATTTCATGGTGCTATAAATACGAGTATGTGAACTAATGTATCCCTCTGGCTCACCTTACCGTTCCTAAAGAAACTGATGTAGGAGAGCTACCGTAAATAACGCAAAAACGCCCCCTGCTTGTCTTGCTCTTTGCTTTCTCTGTGTTTCTGCTTAACAGATGCAGGTGAAAAATCTTTCTTGTGAAGAACCATTTTAAGGCATAAGGAAAATTCTGGGACACCCCAGGCCAACCTCGTAGTTCCAGCGGTCCTTAAATTACATCCAAACATCTCGAGCAAGTAATTAGGAAGACTGCTCAGTCAGCAAGGTGAGAAAGTAATCTAATTCTGCTCTTCAAACACCCCAGAGATCACTACGAGTTCTCGATCATAATCAGATGTATCAAGAAACACAGGATGGGGAAGTGCTTTAATATCCGATGGTGTCGATACGCGTGAACTCATGAAGACATGTCAACCTAATTCGGGGAAATATGAGCTCAGGATTTTCCAAGTGTCAGAAATATTCTTTCCATTACATGGAAACTGACTCTCTTCTGGGAAATAGGAGGTCTCTTTACTTTGTGTTCTGGCTAGCTGGTTGTCTGACAAATATTTGTCCCAAAGAGCCAGTTATTTTTTTTTCCTTCCCACCTACTTCTTGAGGTTTTGTTCAATCATTTCTTGCTATTTTCCAGAATCTTGCTCAGTCTGAAACTACGTTTATCAAACAAATCAAGTAACATCAAGGCATTCCTGGAATAAGGAACAGAAAGCACACTATAAATCAATCTATCAATGGCATTTAATGAACACTTGTGGTGTGCAGAGCACCAAACTTAAACACTTGGGAGAGTACAATGCAAAGCATTGGTAGACACGTTCCCTTGCCTATAAGCAACTTAAAGTCTTGAGGGGGAAACAGATATTTAAAGAAATTGTGGATATGTACATGAGTGTTGTGGGACTGAACTTGGAGTGAATGTCAAATACTTAAAGGGTACAGATCAAAATGAATAGATGACACAGAAGGCTGAGGGAATGGGGGAAATTATGACTTAGTAGGGAAGGCTTTTTATAGGAGATGTGATTTTAATAAGGCTATGAAATAATAGTAAATATGGTTAGTATTGACAATTATTTATTAACTAGGGTGGCTATTTAATAATAATACCATTAAACCAGTGATAGCCACAAGAGGTCACAGTGAGGAACTGATAATGGACTTCTTGTCAAAAAATCCATGGCAGGCCTAGGTGATACCAAATCAATATAGTAGTGGTCTTAATCATACTAATTACCATGAGTCACGGTAGTTTTTTGCACCACTAATGATTAGGTAGCTATATAGAGCATTTGAGCAAATATGGACAGAGATTAATCAAAACTTGTTCTAATCTCCTAGAGTCTTTGAAGAAAAAGACTCAACACTTTTTCAATCAATCAATCAATTGTATTTACTGAGTGCTTACTGTGTGCAGAGCACTGTACTAAGCGCTTGGCAAGTACAAGTTGGCAACATATAGAGACGGTTCCTATCCAACAGTGGGCTCACAGTCTAGAAAGGGGAGACAGAGAACAAAACAAAACATATTAACAAAATAAAATAAATAGAATAGATATGTACAAGTAAAATAGAGTAATAAATACGTACAAACATATATACATACATATAGGTGCTGTGGGGAAGGGAAGGAGGTAAGGCGGAGGGATGGGGAGGAAGCGGAGGGGGAGAGGAAGGAGGGGGCTCAGTCTGGGAAGACCTCCTGGAGGAGGTGAGCTCTCAGTAGGGCTTTGAAGGGAGGAAGAGAGATAGCTTGGTGGACGTGGGGAACATGTGCCAACAATGGGCTCACAGTCTAGAAGGGGGAGACAGACAACAAAACAAAATATATTAACAAAATAAAATAAATAGAATAGTAAATCACAAGCCTTACATAGGGAAATCATTGATTAATTCCTGTTTACTAAGAGCATACCCCTCTCAGGGCCGCACCCAGAGACTTCCAGTACTCTACCAGTCTCGACTACAGGAGGAAGAGTCAAGCAGAGGCCTGTCCATTCCATTCCTAACTTGGGAAGTGGCTAGAGAGTGGAAGGCAATCTACTACAAGCCAAAACTCACCCATGCTGGGCAGAAGCTGCCTGGGATAGAGTCAAGGAGGGGAGACTTGAGTTTACTGTGCGGAAGGTGACAATGGTAAACCACTATCGGATTTTTACCAGAAAACCCTCTGGATCCACTACCAGAGTGACTGCAGATGAAGAGCAGGGCGTTCTGGGAGAGATGTGTCCGTGGTGACTCTATGGGTCGAAAATGACTCGACCGCATAAGACAAGACAAAAGCAAGAGAATGGCATAATAATAATAATGTCATTTATTAAGCACTTACTATGTGAAAAGCACTATTCTAAGCACTGGGGAGGTTACAGGGTGATCAGGTTGTCCCACGGTGGGCTCACAGTCTTAATCCCCATTTTACAGATGAGGTAACTGAGGCACAGAGAAGTGAAGTGACTTGCCCAAAGTCACACAGCTGACAATTGGTGGAGCCGGGATTTGAACCCTTGACCTCTGACTCCAAAGCTTATGCTCTTTCCACTGAGCCATGCTGCTTCTCCACCATAGACTTTCTACAGTTAGATTTTTTTTTGCTGATATCATCATCATCATCAATCATATTTATTGAGCACTTACTGTGTGCAGAGCACTGTACTAAGCGCTTGGGAAGTACAAGTTGGCAACATAAGTTGGCAAATATGACTTGGCTGTTGAATGTTCATATTATTATAATAATATTGGTATTTGTTAAGCACTTACTATGTGCCAGGCACTGTACTCCATTCTCCACTAGAGCGCAAGCTCCTCCTGTAAACTGTGTCTTGTGTCTTGTGAGCAGGGAACTCATCTACCAAATCTGTTGTGCCCTACTCTCCCAAGTGCTTAATTCAGTGCTCTCTAGACTATGAGCTCGTTGTGGGCAGGGAATGTGTCTCTTTGTTGCTATATTGTACTCTCTCCAGCGCTTAGCACAGTGCTTTGCACACAGTACGCGCTCAATAATACGATTGAATAAATGAATCTTTGCACAGAAGGCCTTCAATAAACACAATGATTGGCTGTCTTTTTCCTATCTGTGATTTATTTTGTGTCTGTCTTTCCTGCTAAATGAATATTCTTCCTCCTACCTAGGCCGTGAGCCCAAAGAGGAGCTGTGTCCAACCTGATTTATCTAGTATCCGTCTCAACGCTTACTACAGAGAAGCAGCGTGGCTCAGTGGAAAAGAGCACGGGCTTTGGAGTCAGAGGTCATGCGTTCAAATTCCCGCTCTGCCAATTGTCAGCTGTGTGACTTTGGGCAAGTCACCTAACTTCTCCGGGCCTCAGTTCCCTCATCTGTACAATGGGGATTAAGACTGTAAGCCCCCTGTGGGACAACCTGATCACCTTGTAACCTCCCCAGCACTTAGAACAATGCTTTGCACATAGTAAGTGCTTAATAAATGTCATTATTATTATTATAGTGTTTGGAACATTGTGAGTACTACAAATATGCCATTATCATTATTATTACTATTATCATTATTATATCTTACAATACTAGAATATAATGCAAAATAATAATAAAAATTTTGAAGCTCCTTGCAGGCAGGGATCATATCTATAAATCTATTATACTCTCCCAACCATTTATACGGTGCCCTGCAAACAATGCATCAGTGATCAATTATTCAGTGGTATTTATTGAGGGCTTACTGCATGCAGAACCCCATACAAAGCACATGGAAAAGTACAATATAAAAGAGTCAGTAGACATGTGCCCTGCCCGCAAAAGGTTTACAATCTGAAGGCAGAGCATACAGTTTAGAGGCTAAAGTTTAACTGAAGTTCTATTTCATCATTTTTTCCTATAAGAAATAAATACACATAAATAGTCACTATTTCTGGGTAATCAAAACAGGCCAACCTCCTGTAAAATACTAGATTAATAAGATTTTTTTAAAAACTCCATATGAGAATTAGCACCGATTTATGGAATAGAAGACTCCAATTATCACTATCATCAGTCTACATCAGCAGCTTGTAAAGTCCATGAGGGGGAGGAAGGCTAATTTACTTCATTTATTTTTTCCCCCAAGTGCTCAGTAAACCGCTTTGCACTCAATAGGTGTTTAATAAATACCATTGATAATTAATCTGATAATTGCTCAATTTATACTATGAAGACCTTATTCTAGTCTGTATCAATCAATCGTATTTATTGAGCACTTACTGTGTGCAGAGCACTGTACTAAGCGCTTGGGAAGTACAAGTTGGCAACATATAGAGACAGTCCCTACCCAACAGTAGCCTCACAGTCTGGAGAAGGGATTCTGAATCAAAAATCAGATTGTGAAAATCCAAAAAAGGATGACTAAGGAAATGATGTGTGTGTGTGTGTTTGGTGGTGCAGGAGGAGAGAAGGGACATATACTATAGTACATACTATATTACTATGATATACTATACTATATATATTATACACTTCAGGTAAAAATGGTTACTTTTAAAGAAATTTCTAATTTGAAATTTTGCATTTTAGTTCCTACTGTTATTATTCAATACAATACCTCCACGTCAAGTGTTTCTTCATGGGTATTACTCTTTTTCCAAGGAATGGCTCAACAAATGCTCAGTAAGTAACACCACTGCTTATTGACACTCAACACCATTAAGGCCCCCAACCCCTCTCAGGGTGACACCTGGAGAGTTTCCAGTACTCTCAACAGTCTCAACTACTGGGCGGAGAGTTAAGCAGAGGCCTACCCATTCGATTCCTAGCTTGGCCAGTGGTTAGCGTGTGGAAGGCAATCCGCTACAATTCAAAACTCCCCTGGGATGGGCAGCAGCAGCATGGAAGAGAGTCGAGGGCAGAGACTCAAGTTGATTGCATGGAAGGAGGCAGTGGTAAACCACTTCCTTATTTTTACCAAGAAAACTACAATTGCAGGTGGAGGTGAGTCGTTCTGGGAGAGCTGTGTCCAAGGCATCCCGCTGTTGGGTAGGACCCATCTCTATACGTTGCAAACTTGTACTTCCCAAGTGCTTAGTACAGTGCTCTGCACACAGTAAGTGCTCAATAAATACGATTGAATGAATGAATGAAAGGCATCGCTTTGGATCGGAGATGACTTGAAAGCATAAGACAAGACAAGGTACCCATATTTCATTTCAGGTATTGTGTTCCCGTGTCACTGAAATGCTTGACAATATCCAAATCTTGCTTTTGAGGGGAGGGTCTCATCATACAAAAGATAAGCCAAACCAGACCACTGGTGCTCACTACCAAAAATATTCTGGACTCCTTATAGGAGTAGGAAGTCAGTCAGTCAATCATATTTTTCGAGCACTAACTATGTGCACAGCAGTGTACTGAGTGTTTGGGAGAGTACGATATTACAAAAAACAGACATTTTCTGCCTACAACGAGCTTACAGTCTAGAGGGAAAAGCTCCCAGAGGAAAGAAAAACATTGGATATGTTTAAAAAGGACCACTTTTTCCCCTTATCGCAGCCCAAATTCCTTCTGGTGCTATAACACAATGAAAATGTTGACAATTAACCAGCCAAAGCCCCCCAGTCAGTTCTGGCTAAAATTGCATGAATTTGTACATCTACATACGATTTTCTGCATGTCTCACTGCCATCTTTCTGAAATATAATTTGTTTTGGATTTTGTGAAGAGGAGAAATTGGGTCTTTCCCTCTCAATGAGCAACTCCCTTGTGAGAATGGAAATGACCCAGTGTGGCTGCCATTTTCCATTTTCAGGGGTTTATCCCTCATACACCTCCAATTTTTGTTTGATTTCAATTATAGAAGATAAAGTGACTTCTACAAACAAGCTGCAGAGGTCATTAAGGATCACATATGAGAGCTAAATATAAACCAAAATCTAAGCGGGGAAGCTTGTGGCTGGTAGGTTTTAGATGTGATTATCCAGCCAGATTAGGGAGGGCAGCATCGAATTCCTGCCATTAAAAAGTGGAGAGGAACAATGGGGAAAGGGCGGAAATCTCTGGAATGAGGAGAGCAGCTATTAATGGAGACTTAAAGCTTGACTGTTTTGAGTTTTACCAGGCCCTTCTCTCGTTGTGGTCTCATTCAGTGTATGGAGTGAGGTGATATACTCAAGAGTAGGGAAAACTGAAAAGAATAACACATTTGTTATGCATGTGGTTAGGACTGGATGCTCTTTAAGGATACCATGTCTGGCGAAAGCATTAGCTATTGCATAGTAAAAAAAAAAAGAAAGAAAGAAAGAAAAAGAGAGATAGAGCTTCCAATCAGAAGACAACATTAGCCCAAGAAATTAGCAAGGGAATCCGCGTGACAAACCAGCAAAGGGGAATTCTGGGCTGGGCTGCCAAAGGGAAGCTGGGTGACTGAGAAAATGGATGCTGACCCCAGTGTGATGGACGCTTGCATCGATTCGGTACTGAGAGAGTCTTCCTCCTGAATGTCAGGCATCAGGGCCATTGACTTGCCCTTACATTAGCAATAATCATGATTATCATCATCATCATCAATCGTATTTATTGAGCGCTTACTGTGTGCAGAGCACTGTACTAAGCCCTTGGGAAGTACAAATTGGCAACATATAGAGACAGTCCCTGCCCAACAGTGGGCTCACAGTCTAAAAGGGGGAGACAGAGAACAAAACCAAACATACTAACAAAATAAAATAAATAGAATAGATATGCACAAGTAAAATAGAGTAATAAATATGTACAAACATATATACATATATGATTATGATACTTAAGTGCTTACTATGTGCCAAGCACTGTTCTAAATACAGGGGTAGATACATGTTAATAAGGTTGGACCCAATCCCTGTCCCACATGGGGCTCACAGTCCTAATCCCCATTTTACACATGAGGTAACTGAGGTCCAGTGAAGTGACTTGCCCAAGGTCACATAGCAGATGTGTGGTCGAGCCGGGATTAGACCCAGGTCCATCTGACTCCCAGGCCTGTGCATAAGAAATACTACTACTAATAATAATAATTCTGGTATTTCTTAAGCACTTGTCACGGGTTCGAAGCCTGGCTCTGCCACTTGTCAGCTGTGTGACTTTGGACAACTCACTTAACTTCTCTGTGCCTCAGTTCCCTCATCTGTAAAATGGGGATTAAGACCGTGAGTCCCACGTGGGAAAACCCTGATCACCTTGTATCCCCCCCAGCGTTTAGAACAATGTTTCACACATTCATTCAATCGTATTTGTTGAGCACTTACTGTGTGCAGACCACTGTACTAAGCGCTTGGGAAGTACAAGTTGGCAACATATAGAGATGGTCCCGACCCAAAAATGGGCTCAGTCGAGACAAAACATGTGGACAGATGTCAAGTCGTCAGGACAAATAGAATTTAAGGTAGATGCACATCATTAACAAAATAAATAGAATGGTAAATACGTACAAGTAAAATAAATAGGGTAATAAATCTGTACAAACATATATTCAGGTGCTGTGGGGAGGGGAAGGAGGTAGTAAGCTCTTAAATACCATCATCATTATTATTATTACTATTACTATGTGTCAGGTACTGTACTAATCGCTGGGGAAGATACAAGTTAATCAGGTTGGATACAGTACATGTCCCATATAGGGCTGACAGTCTTAATCCTCATTTTACAAATGAGGTACTGAGGCCAAGAGAAGTGAAGTGATGTGTTCAAGGCCACAAAGCAGACAAGTGGAGGATCAGGGATTATAATTTAGGTCCTCTCATCGCCGTGCTCTTTCTACAAGACCATCCTGCTTCCCCAGTTCCAAGGCATTAGAAGGGTGAAGGGTGAAATGTGTGGGCTAGGCTGAAATGAGAAATCAAGAAAGTGAGGTAGAAGGGAGATACAGACTAAACATTTGTAGGGAATGTCTCTATTTGTTGCCGAATTGTACTTTCCAAGGGATTAGTACGGTGCTCGGCACACAGTAAACGTTCAATAAATACAATTGAATGAATGAATTTGTGAGTATATATATTATATGATGATGATGGCATTTATTAAGCACTATGTGCAAAGCACTGTTCTAAGTGCTGGGGAGGTTACAATGTGATCAGGTTGCCCCATGGGGGGCTCACAGTCTTAATCCCCATTTTACAGATGAGTTAACTGAGGCCCAGAGAAGTTAAGTGACTTGTCCAAAGTCTCACAGCTGACAAGTGGTGGAGCAGGGATTTGAACCCATGACTTCTGACTCCAAAGCCCGTACTCTTTCCACTGAGCCATGCTGCTTCTCGTAATGGTATTTGTTAAGCCCTTAAGTATGTACTAAGCGCTGTGGTTGATACAAGCAAATCGGGTTGGACATAGTCCCTGTCCCATGTGGGGCTCACAGTCTCAATCCCCATTTTACAGACATGGTAACTGAGGCCCAGAGAAGTGAAGATACTTGCCCAAGGTCACACAGCAGACCAGTGGCCAAGCTGGGATTAGAACCCATGACCTTCTCACTCCCATGCCCGTGCTCTATCCACTATGCCATGCTGCTTCGGTTTTAGCAGGGCAACACATCCTTTGAGTGATTGTTAGAGTGTAGTGGCATTGTAGTATTAGGCTTTAGCCCCAACTTTTTTCTTGTGGTATTTGTTAAGCACTTATATGCCAGGTACTGTTTTAAGCACTGGCGAAGATATCAGCTAATCAGGTTGGATACAGTCCATTCATTCATTCATTCAATTATATTTATTGACAGCTTACTGTGTGTAGAGCACTATACTAAGCGCTTGGGAAGTACAAGTTGGCAACATATAGAGATGGTCCCTACCCAACAGCGGGCTCACAGTCTAGAAGGGGGAGACAGAGAACAAAACAAAACATATTAACAAAATAAAATAAAAAGAATAAATATGTACAAATAAGATAGAGTAATAAATACATACAAACATATATACATATATACAGGTGCTGTGGGGAGAGGAATGAGGTAAGGTAGGAGGATGGAGAGGGGGAGGAGGACTCAGTCTTAACCCCCATTTCATAGATGAAGTAACTGAGGCATAGAGAATTTAAATGACTTGCCTAGGGTCACACAGCAGATAAATGGCAGAGCTGGAATTAGAACCCCGCTCTTTCTGATGCCCAGGCTCTACCCACTGGCCACACTTCTTCCCTCCATAAGGTCTACAGAATTGCAATGCTGTTCAATCTTGTGTGTGTGTGTGTGTGTGTGTGTGCATATATATATTTATATATATATATATATATATATATATATATATATATATATATATATATATAAAAAACACTCTATGGTAATTCAGGAAGTGGTAAGCATATGGAATTTGTTACCACAGGAGGTTGTGCAGACTGAAAATATCAATGGTTCGAGGGGTTTTGGATAAGTTAAAAGACCAGCGGTCCTTACTGGGTTGCTAGAAGCTCTATTAGGGATATGGAGGAGAAAGGTTAGGGATGTTAAATGGTACATCCCTAAACACCGGGATCAGTGTCAAGGGGGCAACCATCACATGATTCCAATAAGCACGATCAGATGCAGGATACTCGATGGCCATTTGTGGGAAGAGATTGTCTCTCTTTATTGCTGATTTGTACTTTCCAAGCACTTAGTACAGTGCTCTGCACACAGTAAGCACTCAATAAATACAATTGAATGAATAGAGTGGATAGAGCACAGGCCAGGAAATCAGAAGGAACTGAGTTCTAGTTCTGCCTCTGCCACTTGTCTGCTGTGTGACCTTGGGCAAGTCACTTCATTTCTCTGTGCCTCAGTTCCCCCATCTGCAAAACGGGGCTAAAATTGCGAGCCCTATGTGAGACAGGGACTGTGTCCAACCTGATCACCTTGTATCTATCCCAGTGCTTAGTACAGTACCTGACACATAGTAAATGATTAACAAGTACCACAATTATTAGTAGTAGTATTTCTTATGCTCTTACATAGATATCTATAAACACAAGTGCTTAGTACAGTGCTCTGCACACAGTAAGTGCTCAGTAAATATGATTGAATGAATGAATCTACACACACACCCACACACCCATATATATATATATTCATTCATAATCAGCTGCATGTTTTCAGAGTACAGTCATCATTATACAGGAGCATCTAAGGTAGTGATTCAAAAACTGTTGAAGATACCCTCTTGTATTATTCATGCTAGCTCAATGAATGATACAACCAGACCATCTGGAGATTAAAAGTTTGCTACCGTGACTTGCTAGCACCAGGTTAAAATGAGATACATCTTTGCAGGAGAGGATTTATGCAGTAGTCTGGCTCTTCTATGTCCTTGTTTTCAGTAAGATTGGGTGCAATTGACGGATGAACATATTGAACCCATCTATGCCGCGATTTTTGACCTTCTGAATATTTATTACCCTACCATATTCTAAGCCTCACTCGCATATGTCCTTGCCAGAATCGATCTCCTTATCTAAAAGCAATTCCTCCAGCACACAGAGATAAAGGAATTCTTAGTTATCTCTCCAGCAAAGAAGAAGAACTAGGGCCATCTGAAGACACAGAAAGGCCTGACGGTGCTTTCTCCTAGGTCTTCTGCCAAACACACAGAAAACGAGCTGGGTAAAGTCCTATGTCGTACGTCCCATTCCCGCCATGAAGAGCACGAATGCGGAGTTATCCGTTTGACATTTCATCAAAGACGGATCAATCGCTTTCCAAGCATGGTCTCGGAAAGGGGAAAAAAAAAGGAGCCAATCCTGGCCACTGTGATTTGTGGGGTTTTTCACCTGGAGGAGGGGCTGAGCCGGAAGGTTATACATCAACAGGCATGTGGAATCACTTACGGGCCCTGGCCTTACACATTCTGAATTACCCTCAGATAGAAAAAGCATGCATCGCGCGGAAGGAGAGAGCAAGCCCAACTGGACCTGATAGATCTGATCCCTGGAGTGCTCTCCTTCCCCCCCTCGATTACCATGGCTGCTTTTTCATCACCTCCTGGATCTTTCCCTCCCAGACCACTGCAACAGCAAGCATCCAGTTACACCCCCCGGCCCCCGACCCAGGGCCGGGAGGTGGACGGAGACGTTTCTCCCCGCGTGCTCGCTGAAGTGTCAGCGGTGGCGGCCGGCACTTAGACCCTCGCCAGAAAATGAACTTCTGCAGCAGTCGAAGCGCTGGCCAGACGTTTGCAAGCCATTTTCTTTGGCTGACTAGTTTGTTTTCAAATGCTTAATGGAGCATCTGCAACTACTGTTTTATTGAAGTAATTTCAAATGCAGTGGGGTTTCCAGTAATGTATGACAGTTTTAAAAGTTAAAGGAGACCGGGAGGCAGAGACAACAGCAGAACAGATGGGTTTCAGCCGGGCCCTTCGCTTGGTGTTCCGCTAAGCCGCCTACTCTATAGAATCTTCTCAGGAAGCCAAAGGGTATCCCACATGCTTCATAGACAGGAACGGTAATTTACGTTTGCCAATAAACAAAGAGGTAGCCCAGGGTAGTGGCGAAGACAGTGTTCTTGAAATCATCAAGGCAGAAGTGGGTAAAAGATAATTGTTTCTGGAGACGACAGAGGTGAGGCTGTCACAAGCGACTGTGAATGATTAATTGGGATGTGGTTACGCTAAATGCTCTAATCCAGAGTTGAAGGTAAACAGAACTCTGGCTAGCTGTGCCTTGACATGGATGGAGGCCCTGAAGAGAATCTTCAAAAACAGTGGTCAGAGAAGTGGGACTGAGAGACCAGATGATTTAAAAAAGGAGACTGAAGGACTTAGATGATTAAGAATAATGATGGAGCTTCAGTCCAGTCTCAAAGGTTTCAATCAATCAATAAATCAATTGCATTTATTGAGAACTTGGTGCAGAGCACTGTATTAAGCGCTTGGGAAAATATGATACCACAGACGGAAGGTGTGTTCTCCCCCTTCTATCAATCAATAATATTTATTGAGCACTTACTGTGTGCAGAGCACTGTACTAAGCGCTTGGGAAGTACAAGTTGGCAACATATAGAGACGGTCCCTACCCAACAGTGGGCTCACAGTCTAGAAGGGGGAGACAGAGAACAAAACAAAACATATTAACAAAATAAAATAATAGTAAATAGTAAATAGGCACAAGTAAAATAGAGTAATAAATATGTACAAACATATATACAGGTGCTGTGGGGAAGGGAAGGAGGTAAGGTGGAGGGGATGGAGAAGGGGAGGAGGGGGAGAGGAAGGAGGGGGCTCAGTGTGGAAAGGCCTCCTGGAGGAGGTGAGCTCTCAGCAGGGCCTTGAAGGGAGGAAGAGAGCTAGCTTGGCAGATGGGCAGAGGGAGGGCATTCCAGGCCCCGGGGATGACGTGGGCCGGGGGTCGATGGCGGGACAGGCGAGAATGAGGTA
The DNA here is from genome assembly GCF_015852505.1 of Tachyglossus aculeatus. Lineage (NCBI taxonomy): Eukaryota > Metazoa > Chordata > Mammalia > Monotremata > Tachyglossidae > Tachyglossus > Tachyglossus aculeatus. Next base: position 8,608,630 of record NC_052067.1, read on the forward strand.
CGGTGAGGAGATTGGCGGCAGAGGAGCGGAGGGTGGTGGCTGGGCTGGAGAAGGAGAGAAGGGAGGTGAGGTAGGAAGGGGAGAGGTGATGGACAGCCTTGAAGCTGAGGGTGAGGAGTTTCTGCCTGATGCCTTCTAGACTGTGAGCCCATTGCTGGGTAGGGACTGTCTCTATATGTTGCCAACTTGTACTTCCCAAGTGCTTAGTACAGTGCTCAGCACACAGTAAGTGCTCAATAAATATGATTGAATGAATGAATGAATGTGTTCCCTGTCTGTAGTGATCTTACAGTCTTGAGGGGCCCAGAACCTGTGCGAAGGAACTAATCATTGTTGTTGTCTTATGCTGTCGAGTTGTGTCAGACCCATAATGACACCTTGGACACATCTCTCCCAGGGTGCCCCACTTCCATCTGCAATCGTTCTGGTAGTGCATCCATAGAGTTTTCTTGGTCAAAATAGGAAAGTGGTTTACCATTGCCTCATTTTGTGCACTACATGCGTCTCTGCCCTCGACTCTCTCCCACACAGCTGCTGCCCAACACGGGTGAGTTTTGACTTGTAGCAGATTGCCTTCCCCTCACTAGCCACTGCCCAAGCTAGGAATGGGATGGGTATGCTTCTGCTGGACTCTCCCAACTGTATTTAAGACCATTAGAGTACTGGAAACTCTCCAGGTGCAACCCTGAGAGGGGAACTGATTATTGTATTAGCAGATAATAGCCGATTCTTTGAGGGGAGAGATCATGTCACATAACCCTATTGTACTCTCCCAGGTGCTTAGTACAGTGTTCTGCACAGAGTAAGTTCTTAGTAAAAACTGTTAATTGATTCAACCTGACTGAACTTTCAAAGTCCCCAGGAAAGAAGACTATTCTTGTTTTCATTTGGCTACTCTAGAGGGAGGGCAGGATCCCACCTCACTTCTTGTTGCTGTTCTCCAGGAACTACCACTGCAGAGCCTTCTGCGTAATGCTGTTTTCAGATCTTTGGGCAAGGCTTCAGATAGCATGAGGTTCCTCTCTTAAAGGCTATGGAGGCTTAACCAATGCCTGGGGAAAATCCTACCCCAGCTTTGGCTGATCTCAGAACGTACATACTTTTTTCAACACTAATGGCTCTTTCTAAAATTGGGAGTCAATTAATTGTATTTATTGAATGCTACCTGTGTGCACAGTACTGTACTAAGCACTTGGAAGAGTACAATATAATACTATTACAGACGTTCTCTGTTCACAATGAGCTTGCAGTCTAGAGGGGGAGACAGATATTAATGTAAATAAATAAATTACAGATATGTAAGTGCTGTGGGGGCTGGAGGGGATGTGAATAAAGGGAGCATATCAGGGTGACATGAAAGGGAGTGGGAGAAGAGGAAAGGAGGGCTTAATAAGGGTAGGCTTGTTGGAGGACACCTGCCTTCAGTAAAGATTTCAAAGCGAGGGAGTGTGATTGTCTGTGGGTTGTGAAGTTTGAGGGCGTTCCAGGCCAGAGGCAGGAAGTGGGCAAGAGGTTGGCCGTGAGATAGACAAAATCATGGTACAATAAGAGGAACAACATGTTTGGGCTGGGGTATGGTAAGATGGTAGTGAGAGAAAGCAGAGAAGGAGGCAGGGGGAAACAAGGAGAAGCAGCGTTGCTCAGTGGAAAGAGCCCGGGCTTTGGAGTCAGAGGTCATGGGTTCAAATCCCTGCTCCGCCAATTGTCAGCTGTGTGACTTTGGGCAAGTCACTTCACTTCTCTGGCCCTCAGTTCCCTCTTCTGGAAAATGGGGATTAAGACTGTGAGCCCCCTTTGGGACAACCTCATCACCTTGTATCCCCCCAGAACTTAGAACAGTGCTTTGCACATAGTAAGTTCTTAACAAATATTATTATTATTTACTGTTTTAAAGCCCATGGCAAGGAGTTTCTGTTTTGGACATGTTAGGTTTGAGGCGGTGGCAGGACTTCCAAGTAGAGATGTCTTGAAGTTAGGAGGAAAGTAGAGACTGCAGACAGAGGGATAGATCTGGACTAGAAATGAAGATTTGGGAATTAGGCACATTAGAGGTGGTAGTTGAAGCAATGGGAGTGAATGAGTTCTCCAAACGAGTGCATGTAGTTGGACAATAGGAGACCCAGAACTGAACCTTCAGGGGCCCCCACAGTTAGGGGCTGGGAGGCAGAGGAGGGAACCCGTGAAAGAGACTGAGAATGAGCAGCCGGAGATATAGGAGGAAAGCCAGGAGAGGACATTGTAAGTGAAACCAAAGTTTGATAATGTTTCAAGAAGAAGGGGGTAGTCAACAATGTCGAAAGCAGCTGAGAGGTCAAGGAGAATTAAGATGGAGTGCAGACTATTGGATTTGGCAAGAAGGAGATCATTTGTGACCTTCAAGAGGATGGTTTCTTTGGAGTGAAGGGGACCAAAGCCAGATTGGAGAGGGTCGAGGAGAGAAGTAGAAGAGAGGAACTTGAGACAGTGGGTGTAGAAAGCCTCCTCTTGGAGCGGAATGGTAGGAGGGAGATGGGGGCGATAAATGGAAGGAGCCATGGGGGAAAGGAGGGTTTTTTTGTATAGGAGAGACATGGGTATATTTGAAAGCAGTCATTGGAGAGCAAACTGTTGAAGATGGCAGTCAGGGAGGGAAAAAGGGAGAGGGGCAAGTGTTTTGATAAGGTGCAAAGAGATGAGGTCGGATGTGCAGGTGGAGGGGCTGGATTTTGAGAGAAGGAAGGATATCTCCTCTTGAAATTCAGCTGGGAAAGATGGAAGAGTTGAAGGGGCAGGAGTTGAAGAGGCAGGAGTAGCAAGGTACTGAAAGGAGTGTAGGAGATTTTTAGGAGATCAGTCTGATCATTTCAATTTTCTCAAAGTAGGTAGCCGGGTAATTAGAAGTAAGAGATGGGGAAGGTGAGGGGGACAGGATAATAGAAGATGGAGTTAAACATCTGGAATAACTGGCGAGTGCCATGGACATGGGTGTCAATAAGGATGGAGAAATAGTGGTACGAGATTGACAAAAGGACAGGGGAGTGAGAGAGTTGGGTTCAGTTCTATAGAGACGATGGTGTTGACATCAGCTTGGTTATCAAGGGATGGTAATGTGGGTATGGAGGATAAGTAGGACATGATGATTTGAGAAAATTGAATGGGGGGTCAAAAAATTGAAGGTCTCTGTCAGGGAACAGGACTGATTTGCAAGTCAGTGGTATTAGAAGGCAGAGACAGGTTTCCTCAGTGTAAATTTCTTTACTATCACGACCAACAGCCATCTTTACTAGAGAAATATCTTTTTGTTGGAGAAAAAAGTTCATTCCCTCAGGTTCACCCATCTGTTATCCCGGTTGCAGATTCAGGTGGCATTTGCTCAACAAGGGGACTTCTGATTCTGTGGCTGCTATGTATGTCAAAACAGATGCTTTAAGAGGTTCTATTTCCACCTCACAGGATTTTAAATTATAAATGATATGAAATGTTTACTATGTGCTAAAGACTGAGGTAGATATAAGAATATCAGATCAGACACACACCCTGTTCTTCATGAGATTTGGAATTCATCTTTTGCCCATTCATTTCCAGTAATCATTACAAGAAGCTATAAAGAAAACCTTGCAGACAGGCATCATTAATCGCAGGGGTGGGGGTTCTTTTGAAATGAGTCTTTTTGACTCAGATCATTCTTCTGAAAACTTAGAAAATTTGACAATTTGATCATCATCCTGGGGTTAGAGATTGAGCAGAATAAAAAAAAAAAATCTTACTCCCTCTAGACTGTAAACTCGCTGTGGGCAGTGACTGTGTCTGTTTATATTGAACTCTCCCAAGAGCTCACTCACTTTCCATTAGACAACACTTTCTTATCAGTGGTATTTATTGACCACCTAAACTTTTCACAGCACTGTAGTAAGTACTTGAGAAAACAGTATAACTAGTAGACATGATCCCAACCTTCAAGGAGTTTTTTATATCTATCGAGGAAGCCAGACACTAAAAATAAATTACAAGTAGGAGAAAGTAATAAAGACGTGTACATAAGTGCTACTGGGGAGACGGAAGCGAGTACTTAAGTGATACAGAAGTGCTGAAATGGCAGGTTGGGCTAGAAAGTGCAGAAGATTAGTAATTAATTGAAGAAGGTCTCCTGAAAGAGATATGATTTCAGAAGGGGTTTGAAGATGGGGAGAAAAGTAATCTATCAACGTGAAAGAATTCCAGGCAGGATGAACAGCAGCATGGCTCAGTGGAAAGAGCCTGGGCTTTGGAGTCAGAGGTCATGGGTTCAAATCCCAGCTCCGCCACTTGTCAGCTGTGTGACTTTGGGTAAGTCACTTAACTTCTCTGGGCCTCAGTTCCCTCATATGTAAAATGGGGATTTAGACTGTGAGCCCCCTGTGGGACTACCTAATCGCCTTGTATCTCTCCCAGAGCTTAGAACAGTGTTTTGCACATAGAAAGCCCTTTATAAATGCCATTATTATTTATAAGGAAGAGGTTGGCACAATGAATTGATAAATATGATTGAATGAATGTATTGTGTGCAGAACACTGTACTAAGCTCTTGGAAAATATAATACAACAACAGACATTCTCATCTCAGGGAAGATAGATTTTAATATAAATAAATTACAGATATATACATAAGTGCTGTGGGCTGGAAGGGGGATAAACAAAAAGAGCAAGTCAGGGCAATGCAGAAGAGAATGGGAGAATCAATCAGTCAATCAATCGTATTTATTGAGCACTTACTGTGTGCAGAGCACTGTACTAAGTGCTTGGGAAGTACAAGTTGGCAACATATAGAGAAGAAAAGAAGAAAAGAAGAAAGGGGGGCTTAGGGAAGGCTGCTTGGAGGAGACGTGCTCTCAATAAGGTTTCGAAGGGTTGGGGAGAGCAATTGTCGGTTGGATTTGAGGAGGTAGGGCATTCCAGGCCAGAGGCAGGATGTGGGCGAGGGGTCAGCAGTGAGATAGATGAGATTGAGGTTCAGTGGGAAGGTTAGCATTAGAGGAGCTAAGTGTACATTCTAGGTTGGACTAGGAAAGAAGTGAGGTGAGGTAGGAGGGGGCAAGGTGATGTAGTGCTTTGAAGCCAATGGTGAGGAGTTTCTGTTTTAAACTGAGGTGGTTGGGCAACCACTGGAGTTTCTTGAGGAATGGGGAAACATGTCCTGAGCCAGGTGAATGTGTGCGCTTAAGGGAAATGAAACGTGTGAACTGGGGTACAGTCAGAGAAGAGAGTGGACAAGTCGGAGGGAGAGAGCTGATTGCTGATGCCCAGGAGTTTCTGCTTGATGTGGAGAGGAAAGGGTAACCATTAGAGGGTTGTGAGGAGTATTTTTGAGAAGCTGCATGGATTAGCGAATAGCGTGCAGGTCTGGGAGTCCAAAGGATCTGGGTTCTAATTCTGACTCCGCCACTTGTCTGCTGTGTGACCTTGAACAAATCACTTCACTTTTCTGTGCCTCAGATACCTCATCTATAAAATAGGGATTGATTGTGAGCCCCATGTGGGACATGGATGTGCCCAACATGATCAATTTGTATCTACCCTAGCACTTAGTACAGTGCCTGGCACATAGTAAGCGGTTAACATTTAAAAAATTGGGGTGTTGTGTACAGAATAAAGTTTTAGAAAAATTATCTGGGCAGCCAAATGAATTATGCCCTGGAAAGGAACTATAGGGAGATCAGCACTGAGGCTGGGACAGTAAATCACCCTGGCCTATGAAATATGCCTCAATCAGTGTGAATAAGGGTCTTCCTCACCACTTTATGGTATTTGTTAAATGCTTACTATGTGCCAGATACCGTACTAAGTACTGGGGTAGATACAGGACTGTCAGGTAGGACACAGACCCTGCCCCACACGAGCTCACATTCTTAATCCCCATTTTACTGATGAAGTAACTGAAGCACAGAGAAGTGACTTGCCCAGAGTCATACAGCAGACAAGTGGTGGAGCTGGGATTAGAACCCAGGTCTTTCTGGCTCCCATCTTTTCTATTGTTTTTCAAACAACCAGAGGCAATAAAAGGTCACAGCTACACCTAGAGCAATAGACCTCTTAACTGTTCACCTTGGATCTGAGAAAATTTACGGACTCCACAAACGTCTTAAAAAACATCCACACAAAAGGAACAATGTAAACTAGTAAAGTTCAAAAGACTTTATTTTATACGTTTGTATAAACACTACAACGTTCAATTTTACTCATCCAAAGCAGAGTGTAAGAGGTCATTCTTCAACTGCTGAATGATTGAAAGATATTTTCTATTGATAGCCTTGGTCTGAATTATGTGTTTACCTTAGGGATTTTCAGAAAATCAGACACAGGATGTCATAACGACTGCTGCTTGGATCACAGGATATTTCTCTCCTGAAGTCACAGAATATTTTGGCTGGTGATCCCCTTTCCCCTCCCCCCAACCCCTTCCCCAGCTAAATCTCACGTGTTATTCCTGAAGTGCCCCAGACTGCCACAGACGCAGAGGGTGGACCGAAGAGTTAGTCAAGGATGGAGTGTGATGGCCAAAGGCCAGTTCCCCTCTTTAATTTTCCAACTCGTTGCAAATTTGAGCTCCAGATGTTGCCTTCTGAATGATCTTCAGGCAGCCTTGAAAATAGGTACTGGCCTACCTGCTCAGAGCTGAACCGACAGGCCTAATTGAAAGCAAACAGTGATACTAACGCAATAAGCCCTTTGATGTGTCCATCAGCCTCCCTCTCCAATTGATTTTCATGGAAACATGAAGGACAATCTGGAGACTATTTGCTGTTGGCAATGGCTTGTGTTTCCTTGACCCCGTGATAAGGGCATTATTCATTCAATCATATTTATTGAACGCTTACTGTGTGCAGAGCACTGTACTAAGCACTTGGGTGAGTACAGTATAATATTCCCCATCCACAACAAGCATACAGTCTAAAGAGGGAGGAAGACAGAAATAAATAAATTACAGTAATGTACAGAAGTGCTGTGGGGCTCAGGGAAGGGGGAAGAGCAAAGGAGCAAGTCAGGGCAATGCAGAAAGGAGTGGGAGAAGAGGAAAGGAGGGCTTAGGGAAGGCCGCTTGGAGGAGATGTGGAGTTTCTTGAGAAGTGGGGAAACTAGAGAGGGGTGGTATGGTAAGAAGGAGAAACATTACAGTAGAAGTAGTAGAAATCACTCAATCCTGCTTATTGAGTTCTTTCTGTGTTCAGAGCACTGTACTAAGCACTTGGGAGAGGACAATATAATAGAGTTGATAGACATTCCCTGTGCTCAATGAGTTTACAGTCTAGAGGGGGAGACAGGCATATAAATAAGTGAATTATGGATATGTACACAAATGCTGTGGGGCTGAGGGAGGGCTAGAAAGAAATGGTGCAAATCCAAATGCAAGGGTGATGGAAAAGGGAGTGGGAGAAGAGGAAGTGAGGATTTAGTAGGGAAGGCCTCTTGGAGGAGACGTGCCTTCAATAAGGCTTCGAAGGTGGGGAGAGTGATTGAAGATATGAAGAGGAAGTCGGGGGTGGGGGGGGGGGGGGTCCAGGCCAGAGACAGGATGTGGGCAAGAGGTCATCTATGACATAGACAAGATTGAGGTACAGGTAGTAGGCATCACAGGACTGAAGTGTGTGGGTTGGGTTATAGGAAAACGGTGAGGTAAGGTAGGAGGGGCCAAGGTGATTGAGTGATTTAAAGCCTATGGTAAGGAATTTCTGTTCAATAAAGAAGTGGCTGGGCAAATGCTGGATGTTCTTGGGAAGTGGAGAAACATGGATGGAACAATTTTGTAGTAAATGAACTGTGTGGCAGAGTGAAATATGGACTGGAGTTGGAAGAGGCAGGAGGCAGTGAAGTCAGCAAGGAGGCTGATTCTGTAATCAAGGCAGAATAAAATAACTGTTTGAATTAGTGTGGTAACAGTTTGGATGGAGAAGAGAGGGTGGATTTTAGCAAATGGTGTTAAGGTCGAACCAACAGGGTTTGGGGACAAATTGCATGTTCATTCATTCAATCATATTTATTGAGCACTTACTGTGTGCAGAGCACTGCACTAGGTGCTTGGGAAGTTCAAGTCGGCAACATATAGAGACGGTCCCTACGCAACAACAGGATGTGGGTTAGGGTTAGGGATGTGGGTTGAATATGTTACAAACTTGTGAGATAGGGAGGATAATGATGTCATCTTCAAGGATGAGATGTGTTCTAAAGGCAAGAAGAAATGCAAGAATGCCAGGAAGAAGAGAGGCCAAGGCTGGAGAGATAGATCTGGGAATCATCCACAGAGAGCTGGTTGAAGCTGTGGGAATCAGTCTTGAGGATCCCTCCTGTTAGAGGGTGGGAAGCAGAGGAGGAACCAGTGAAAGAGCCTGAGAACGAGTGGTCTGAGAGGTAGGAGGTGATCCAGGAGAGAACAGTGCCAGTGCAGCCAAAGTGGGATAATATTTCAAGAAGGCGGCGGTGGTCCACAATATCAAAAGCAACTGAGCACTTGAAGAGGATTAGGATGGAGTAGGGGCCGTTGGATTTGGCCAGAAGAAAGTCATTGGTGATCTTCCATGGTGTGAAGGGGGCAGAAGCCAGATTAAAGGGGTTCAAGGAAAGAATTGGAAGAGAGGGGAAGTGGAGGCAACGGATGAAGACAACTTGCTCAAGGAATTTGGAAAGGGAGGAGAGTTGGGTTGACAACTGGAGGGAGCCATGGGGGTAAGGGAGTGTTTCCTTAGGATAAGGGGTTACATGAACATGTTTGGAAGCTATGAAGCCATTGGAAAGTGAACGGTTGAAGTTGGCTCTTAGGGAGGGGAGAAGAGAGGATGAGAGTGTTTTGATAATTTGATAATTAATTATTACAGACCCCCCACCAGGCATCTCTATATGAACTCATATTGTTGAAGTTGTAAGTGTGCTCAAGATACTGTTCTGTAGTATCAGATATGCCCCTTCACTCAGGATTTGATAAACTCATTTTTCAATGCAGTTAGATAATAGAATCAAAACCAGCCTTCTGATCACTAGAGTAACTAACGATGAGGCCAGATTTCATTTATCCCTGCTGGTGTTCCTGAATTAACAGAAGCGAGCCCAGAGAAGCATAGTGGGCTACTGGATAGGAATACAGGCCTAGGAGTCAGAAAAAACTGGCTTCTAATCTCGACTCTGGCACTTGTCTGCTCTGGAACTTTGGGCAAGTCACTTAACTTCTCTGTCCCTCAGTCACCTCTTCTGTAAAATGGGCATTAAGACTGAGTCCTCTGTGTGACATAGACTATGTTCAATTTCATTAGCTTATTTCTACCCAGGACTTAGAAGAATACCTGGACATAGTAAGTGTTTAAATACCATCACACACAAGCACACAGTAATGCAGCTACTGTGTTATGAGACAGTTGTTTTTTAAGAGAAGAATAAGGAAAAAGATAGTTGAATGCTTCTTGCCCTGAAAGAGCATAGGTCAGGGAACATGAATTCTAATTCCAGCCCAATTCCCTGCCTGCTGTGTGATCTTTGGCAAGTCACTTAGTCTCTCTGTGCCTCAGTTATCTGCAAAATGGAGATTCAATTTCTGTTCTCCCTCCCTCAGATTTTGAGAGTGACTGTGTCTGATCTGCTTTTATTGGATCTACCCCACTACTTAGTACAATACTTAACACATAAGAATTTAATAAATACCACCACTGCTATCATCATTTGTTTATTCAGGATCACTACAATGGAACAAAGCTGTAAACCTTCAGCTTTACATGAATTGTTGAAACATGATGGGCATCTTTGAAAAGACAGCTTTTTATAGTACTTGTTCAGCACTTAAAATTATAACAATTACAGAATTTAAGTGCTTACTATGTGCCACGCACTGTACTAAGCACTGGGGTGGATACAAGCATATCTGTTTGGACACAGTCCCTTGTCCCACGTGGGGCTCACAATCTCATTACCCTTTTTACAAATGAGGTAACTGAGGCATAAAGAAGCGTCTTGCCCAAGATCACGCAGCAGCCAAATGTCCTAGCCAGGATTAAGACCCATGATCTTCTGCCTCTCAGGCCTGTGCTCTATCCATTATACCATGCTGCTTCTCTTGGTGCCAGAAACTGTACTAAGCACTGGATAAACACAAGATAATCAGCTTCTGTCCTGCATGGGGCTCTCAGTCTAAATTAGAAGACTCCCAATGACTCTAGAGCAGGTTCTAGACTAACCTCTAAGCCAGGTTCTTGGGACACGTTTGGGAGAGTAGCAAAGGTATGACAACAAATCCCTTCAACAGTACTTATTGTACACCCTCCTGTTGAGTATTAAGCATGCTGATTGTGTGCCTGCTTTATAATGCACAGAACTAGGGAGGTAGGCCTTTGAAAAACACAGTATAAGGAAAAGGTCAAATCCCTGAGCTCAATAGTTTAGTAATTAAATGGAGACAATAGACTTCAGTTTAAAAGTGAGAGAATAAATATAAAGAATAAGCTGGTGGAGACTCAACTCCTTAATATGTCTCAGGTCGCATTTACTAACCAGGTGCCACTTGAAAGTAAGCTGGTCTTATGGGGTTAATTGGGGAGTAGTCAGAGAAAGATTCAGGGTTTCTTCACACATTTCAAATACTCAGAGCACAAGCCAATCAATGATATTCATTAAGCGCTTATTAAGTGCAGGGCATTGTACTAAAGCACTTGTGAGAGTATGATGAAGCAGAATTATCAGGCACATCCCCTGCCCATGTAACAACCTTGTGGTCTAGAAGGGGAGACAGACATTGATATTAATAATTAATTGTATGTAATTTAAAGATATGTTCATAAGTCCTGTGGAGTCAGGGTGAATATCAAATGTCCAAAGGTCACAGATCCATGTGCCTAGCCCCAGAGGTTAGGCTCAAAACATAGGGAAAGAAGAGGAGAAAGCAAAGCCAGTTGCTAACTATTCAGGCTCTGATACATTCACAAATAAAGAGGATAAAATGCATCCCAAAGTACAGGTCTTTCAATACATGCCCTTCAGAGCATAAGTACTCACAAGACAATATATAGAGCAGGACATCAAGCAAGGCTGCAAGAGAGGGCCATGAAGAGAAGCACCAATACCTCCCTCTCCCAAATTTAAAGGTTACCTGCCTACAGGTGGCCTCTCATTCCCAGAAGATTCTGGGAAATAGAGTTCACAGGCAACAGGTGATGCCAGGTTAAAATCAACTCCCTTATCTTTAATTATGTACCAGAAAGACAACAGGTAGGCACCAGAATAGTTTTTCAACCAGACTCTGTCAACATAAATGCAAGTGAATACACTAATCAGCACCTAAATATGAGTGCAGAGATATGTGAGGCAAGGAGGGGAAGGGTCAAGGAACCAATCTTGGGGAATTTTGAAAAATATATATATTTTTTTAATAAATGAGGGGTGGGCTGAGTGTGTTTGGCAGCAGGGAAAGGAGCGAAAGGTATGCTCGAGGTGGGAGAGAGGGGAGTGAGGACCAGCGCTTAGAAGAGTGCTTGGCACATAGTAAATGCTCAACAGGTATCATAATGATAATTATTATTATTACAGTTAGGATGATTTCCCTCAAGTCTCAGTTTCCTCCTTTATAAAACAAGAATCTGAAAACTGCATTACCTTCCTTTCAGATTGTCAGCCCCATATCTCCCCAGTCCTCTGACAGGTATAAAATAATAAATGCTGCAGTTACTATTCCTCTTGGACTAACAATTGCATCAGGGTAAGGAAGACGGCAGCCTTTCTCGCTAGCCTCACACCGTTACAAAGCAAAGAGCAGGAATACAAACAATGCCAGCCATGCATGAATGTTTGTTTATAGGTTTCTGAGTGCTTAATATACTGTAAAACATTCGTGTAATGTAATAACTGCAATGACAAAAGAACCACAAACGCAACAGTATATGATGCAACCTGACAGTTGTTGACTTAGTACGGTGGTTGCGTAATCATCTTTCAACTGGTAACACATGCCGGAGTTTCATTCCCATGCACAGAACAGATTTACAAAAGATTATCTAAACCTAGGACACACTATATAATGAACCCTCTCTGTTGAAGAAAATCCCTGGAATGGAAAGCCACCACAGAAATGTAGCCATTTTAAGGACAAAATACTAACACATGATCTCTCTAGTCTACGTTAGCGATGAATCCAACAATCAGGGGAATTTATTGAGCGCTTACATGTTCAGAGCACTATACTGAGCGGATGGAGGAGTTCACATATAAGAGAGCTGTTAGACTGGATCCCTGCACACAAGGAGCTTTGAGCCTATTTTTGAGGTCGACATAGCTCCAAAAAGTTGCTCTAAAAAGGGAGTTTCTTACTGAGTTCTCAAATTCTTTCTTTAGTGGCATTTGTTAAGCATTTATTTTTCATTTATTCATTCACTCACTCATTCACTTGTGTTTATTAAGCACTTGGTGCAAAGCTCCGTACTAGGTAACAATAAAAGACACAGTCCCTGCCCACAACAAGGTCTAAGTGCTGGCATTGATACAAATTAATTGGGTCATACACAGTCCCTGACCCACCTGAGGCACACAATCTAAGTATCAAGCAGTCAGTTGATTGTATTTATTGAGTGCTTACTATATGCAGAGCATGTACTAAGTCCTTGGGAGAGTCATGGCTCAGTGGAAAGAGCCCGGGCTTTGGAGTCAGAGGTCGTGGGTTCAAATCCCAGCTCTGCCACTTGTCAGCTGTGTGACTTTGGATGAGTCACTTGAATTCTCTGGGCCTCAGTTACCTCCTCTGTAAAATGGGGATTAAGACTGTGAGCCCCCGGTGGGGCAACCTGATCACCTTGTAACCTCCCCAGTGCTTAGAACAGTGCTTTGCACATAGTAAGTGCTTAATAAATGCCATTATTATTATTATTATTATTACCATATAACAGAGTTGGTAGACACAATCCCTGCCCACAATAAGTTTACATCTAGAGGGGGAGGCAGAGATAAACATAAATATAGAAATAAATTATGGATATTCATTCATTCATTCAATCATATTTATTGAGTGCTTACTGTGTGCAGAGTACTGTACCAAGCATTTGGGAAGTACAAATGAGCAACATATAGAGACAGTCCCTACCCAACAACGGGCTCACAGTTTAGAAGGAGGAGACAGACAACAGAACAAAACATGTAGACAGGTGTCAAAATCGTCAGAACAAATAGAATTAAAGTTAGATGCACATCATTAACAAAATAAATAGTAAATATGTACAAGTAAAATAAATAGAGTAATAAATATGTATTATATATATACAGGTGCTGTGGGGAGGGGAAGGAGGGTAGGGCGGGGGGGTGGGGAGGAGGAGAGGAAAAAGGGGGCTCAATCTGGGAAGGCCTCCTGGAAGAGGTGAGCTCTCAGTAGGGCTTTGAAGGGAGGAAGAGTGCTAGCTTGGCAGATGTGCAGAGGGAGGGCATTCCAGGCCAGGGGGAGGACGTGGGCCCGGGGTCAATGGCGGGACAGGCGAGAATGAGGTACAGTGAGGAGGTAAGTGGCAGAGGAGTGGAGGGTGCGGGCTGGGCTGGAGAAGGAGAGAAGGGAGTTGAGGTAGGAGGGGGCAAGGGGTTGACAGCCTTGAAGCCTAGAGTGAGGAGTTTTTGCTTGATTCGTAGGTTGACAGGCAGCCACTGGAGATTTTTGAGGAGGGGAGTAACATGCCCAGAGCATTTCTGCACAAAGATAATCCGGGCAGCAGAGTGAAGTATAGACTGAAGTGCACGTATGCTGCAGAGTGAAGAGAGGGATGAATAAAGGGTGCAAATCTAAGTGCAAGGGTGATGCGGAAGGAAGTGGGAGAAGAGGAAATGAGGGCTTAGTGGGGGAAGGCCTCTTGGAGATGTGCTTTTAATAAGGTTTTGCAGGTGTGGAGAGCAATGGTCTGTCAGATCTGAAGAGGGAGTAAATTCTGGACCAAAGGCAGGACGTAGGCAAGAGGTCAGTGGAAAGATAGACAAGACTGAGGTACAGAGAGTAGGTTGGCAATAGAGGAGCAAAGTATGTAGGTGGGGATGTAGTGGGAGAAAGGTAGGATGGGGCTAGGTTATTGGCTAAGTGGAGGGAGAACAGGTATTGAACAGGTAGGAGAACAGGAGAAAAGGTATGAAAAGCAGCATTGCTTAGTGGAAAGAGCACAGGCTTGGGAGTCAGAAGACATGGGTTCTAATCCCGCCTCTGCCACTTGTCTGCTGTGTCACCTTGGGCAAGCCACTTAACTTCTCTGTGCTTCAGTTACCTCATCTGTAAAATGGGGATGAAGAATGTGAGCCCCACTTGGGAAAACCAGATTATCTTGTCTCTACCCCAGTGCTTAGAACTGTACATGGCATATAGGAAGCGCTTAACAAATACCATCATTAGTCATTATTTTTTAATCCCTATTTTCCATTTGAGGGAACTGAGGTATAGAGAGGTGCACTGGCTTGCCCATCGTCATACAGCAGGCAATTGGCAGAGCCGGGATTAGAACCCTGCTCCTCCAACTCCCAGACCTGTTCCCGACCCACTAGGCCGCACTGCTTTTGGGCAGTCTCACCCTTCAAAGGCACAGAATTTCCTCTGACCTAATTTACTGCGGGCACAAATCATCCAGATGCTTCAGCGGACAACAAAGCGGCCCGGAGAGGTGAGTGTGGTGGCTCAGTGGAGCTCTAGTGCTTCCCAGAGGGAGGGAGGGAAGGAGGGAGAGACGGAAGGAAATCTGTTGCCACGATTTGCCGCCACGCCGGGAGGAACTATTATTCTGGTCTTGACCTTGATTCCGTCTACTAGAGAATCTCAGCCAGTCATTGGGGAAGCAATTCCCTGCAGTGCTTGTGTGTGTGTGTGTAGGGGGGTGGGGGGAACACAGCTACTCCCCGGACAAATGAGGAATCATTTCTCCAGCTTCTATGTGCTGAGATGACCTGGCTGCAGAGGAGTCTTGCTTCCAGAAGGTGAATCCAGCTTGATGATTTCTTGCCTCGAGTTGGCTTGGATTTCTTTCCATCCACTCATTTTTCTAGTCTAGGCTCTTAGGATTCCTTCATAATAAGAGTTCTGTGAGATGCTGAGGGAGTCTCACACAAAGACCTGTAAGGCAAAAATAAAAATAGAGAAGGGCTCGGAATGACATCATGCTCCATGCACACCAGAAGTGACCACAAATAACCTACAATAACCTTCAAAATTAGTTTTTTCCTGACTTCATAAAACAATATTTTATTTGGCAGGCACCCCCTGGCATGGTCGCTGAAGAGCTCTATTTGTTTTCTGTATCCAGGAAGACATAACCACTGTTTTCACATAGGCTTCCTTCAATACTGTGGTTTTGCCATTTTCTGCCGCTTTATTAGGGGCTGTTGCAGATTTTTTTCTTCTTCTTCTTTTTGGGCTGTTTGTTAAGACCCACGAGGAGATGAATGAAAAACCATCTTTCTAACAATACAGGGTGGGTCCCTCCCAGAATGAGCCTCACAAAATCCAAAACACAGGGGTAGAACACAATAGCCGTGCTGATACGCTCGCATGGCTCTGAGGTTATGGAATACGTGCAGCTGGAGACACGGACTGTTTCGAGGCTCTGAAGGAAATCAGCCCATTTGTCCTTTGATGTGTAAAGCAAAACTGAGATTTAGAAACCAAGTCGAACATGCGACACTGTTTACATCTGAAGGATGGGTTGCATCCAGTTGCAGAATTGGGAAAAAAAAAGATTAAGTTACGAGGTTAGATCCTCGTGAACAAAATTCAGGATGTCCCAGACAGTGAGCAGGAGGATTTGTATTGCATTCTACTTTTTTTTTTGGCTTTGCTACTTTTTCGAATTAACAATTGGACAGGCTCTACTTTTCTGATATTCTAAATAAGAATGGTGCTTCAGATCATCATATGGAAATGCCCTGACTTAGCTGAGCTCCATGCCCTGTGACTTTGCTCACTGAGAAATAGTTTTCATTTTCTCCTCCTAATTTTTCATTTGGGACACGACATCTCTAAAGGGAAAGACTACCAAAGGGGTCTTGGAAACTGGTTTGAAATACAATAAAAACAAAAACTCTGCTCCTGTATGCTACTTTTCTTTCCTTATATCTCACCTCCCATTAATCCTTCTTTCTCTTTCCTCAGGGAAGTAAAGACGGTTCTAACAATTAGCCCTTGTGCTGCTGACCTGACCAAAATTATCTAGCTAGGCTACTATTGAACTATCTGTGAAAAAAACAGGAAGTCGGATTTCCCCAAGTAACCCTTATGCACCAGAAGAATAACAGTTGGTGCACTGCCTTAGCTTGAGACTTTGGAGGGTACAGATGGAAGGATGTATACTCCTGTTAGTCTCTATTAGAAATGGGTGTTGCCTTGGTGGAAATATTTCTAAAGTTGGTTCTGGGGAGAGTGGGACCCAAAGGAGTTGGACCAAAACGCTGAGAATCCATGAGATAACGGCTGGGATTGGGATCCAAGAAACCTCCCTGGTGTAATATGAACCATCCCCACAGATCACCCAGGAAATCAGCGCTTCTCCACCTCTCTTTCCAAGCACACAGAAAGATGAATAGGTAACAATTTGGCCTTTTCTGTGTGACCTGGAGCTAGTTATTTCACCTCGCTGGGCACCACTTTCCTCATCAGTGAAAACGAGTGCTTTCTCTCCCTCCCTCTCCGACTGGGAACCCCATGTGGGATAGGGACCAGCCAATCTGCCGATCTAGTATCCACTCCAGCCCTTTGCACAGTGCTTGGCATAGAATAAGGCCTTAGGAAATGCCAGTCATGAATCCCAGCCACATCAACAATCCCGCTTTCAAAAACCCTGATTTTCAGTAGTTCTGCTACATTTCCCACAGCACACTGCTGGGACTTTTTTTATTTTTTTTTTTCCTCTTTTGGCTACGCATGCTGACACATCTGTTCCCCATGTGTGATCAGCCGACTGGATTTTTACATGGACAGGGTGGACAGATCATTCCTTTGAGAGCTGAGATTCTGCCTGTAGTGGACCGTCGCCAAACACCGGGGTGTAATAAAGAAAAGAAATCTGCTCGTTTGAATTGCATTGAAATGAACTGTGTCCTCTCCTAAAATACCATCTGGAGAAGGCTCCCCGGGGGTTCGGGGCATAGCACCTACAGTCTGGCTGCCTGGGATCGAGAGCTGCAAATGGCTCTGCGGAGTCA
The DNA here is from genome assembly GCF_015852505.1 of Tachyglossus aculeatus. Classification (NCBI taxonomy): domain Eukaryota; kingdom Metazoa; phylum Chordata; class Mammalia; order Monotremata; family Tachyglossidae; genus Tachyglossus; species Tachyglossus aculeatus. The sequence goes on from NC_052067.1 coordinate 8,625,763, forward strand.
GATGGTGAAAGGCACCAGAGTCGAGAGGAAGCGATGCAGGAATGAAACAAACAAATGTTGAGCTTTCCCCTCAATCATCCCAAATGAAATGAAATGGATGGAACAGAGGCATCCGGGCTGGTCATTTCAGCGAAATATGGATCTCGCCGGTGGGCAACCGTTTCACCTGACAGCGGGAGCCAGAAAAACCGAGCGGCAAATTGCCTTGCCGAGAATCGAGGGTTATGTCTGCCGGGGAATCATGGTGGAGGCATTGAGGAACAAGAGCAGCACTCAGATGCTCCTCAGCTGCGCTCATATCCTTTAGAAATTTGGTCTCATCCCCAAAGGGACTCACCCAGGAGATCCACTGGCCGAACTCAGCTGTCCCCTGGAAAGCCAAAAAAAAAAAAAAAACACCCAAAAACCAAAAAAAAGGGATGAGGATGTTTTTGGAAGTCCATTGAAATTAGGGATTTGGTGGTGTGATCCTGTAACATCTGTCTCGTAAACAATAAAATGAAGAGGTCTGGTCTTTCTATGGAAACACAGAGCGGAGGATATAAATTCCGGATAAAAATGATCAACTGATTTCCAGCGACAGCTTTATATTCCTATCAATGGTGGAAATACATTCTTCTTTCCTGTTTAGAACACGTAATAGACCTAGTTTTCTTGCGGAGGTACCAATTTGTCATCAGGAAGCCAGAACACAATTTATTTATCACGGGAATGTTCAAGGAAATGCCTTATGCATTCGTACATACCCAAGACTGTCCTTTCTTCCTGCCCATACATTTCCTGTTTTAACAGGCTGAGAAATATGATCCGGAGATCCAGGCCTTCTGAAGCCAAGGTTTTGAATTAAACTGGGGATTTTCTCGAGCAGCGATCCTTAAACTTCAGCCTGCAGGTCACTCTGTGGGGGACAATCAATCAATCATATTTATCGAACACTTACTATGTGCAGAGCGCCGTACTCCTAGTAAAAATAATAATTGTGTTAAGCACTTACCATATGCCAGGCACTGTGCTAAGCGCTGGGGTGGACACAACTAATTGGGTTGGACACAGTTCCTGTCCCACGTGGGACTAAGTTTCCATCTTCACTTAGGAGAGAATACAATACAACAGAATTAACAGCCAAGTTTCCAGTCCATACCGAGCGTACAGCCTAGAGAGGGAGACAGATGCTAATATAAATAAATAATTTATACTATACAATTTAAAGATGTGCACCTAAGTGCCGTGCACAGCGAATGTCTCCAGTGGTTCTTGTCGAGATTAAATCAGTTGCAGATCCCGGCCAAGGGACTCCCCTTCGGTTCTGGGGCCTTACATTCATGGAGAAGCAGGAAAAGAAAAAAGGATCATTCCACTTCCCCGATCTCAGCCTCTTTTCTGCAAAAGCTGCACTTCTTGGATGGAAGCAGTTGTAGCAATTCCAGTCTGAAAAATAGCAGCAGAAGCCACCACCGTGCTAAGCTCACCTGCTGTAGGAAAAAAAAATGATTATGGTATTTATTAATTAGGTATGGCATTTATTATAGCTTCCTATATGTCAAAGTGCCCATCGCTGGTGCATGATGATCAGATTGGTAAAATCCCTGCCCGTCACAGGGCTCACAGTCTGAGAGGTCGGGAGAGCAGGCTCAGTGGAAAGAGCCCGGGTTTGGGAGTCGGGGGTTGTGGGTTCTAATCCCGGCTCCACCACTTGTCAGCTGTGTGACTTTGGGCAAGTCACTTAACTTCTCTGGGCCTCAGTTACCTCATCTGTAAAATGGGAATTAAGATTGTGAGGCTCAAGTGGGACAACCTGATCACCTTGTATCCCCCAGTGCTTAGAACAGTGCTTTGCACATAGTAAGCGCTTAACAAATACCAACCTTATTATTATTATTATTATTTGACAGATAGGGAAAATGAAGCATGCAGAGGAAAGTAAATTTGACCCAGGCTGAATGATAGTCCAAAAGCAAAGCCCAGATTAGGAGCCGGGTTTGCTGATTACCCTTCTTCGTGCTCTTTCCCCTGGTCCGGGATCAGCCACCGTCGCTCAGCAACACGATCCACCTCAGCTGAGATGAGCCCAGGCCCAGTATCACAGCACTGATGTCCATGTCTGGAATTGATTGATTTCTATTCATGTCTGCCTCCCCCCTTCACTGTAAGCTCCGTGTGGCCAAGGAACATGTCTGTTAGACTGCACTCTCCCAAAGGCTTAGTACAGTGCTCTGCACACAGTAAGCTTGCTATAAATTTGATCGATCGATAGATTGATCAAAATGACTCTTGAACGAGTATCCGCATGAAACCCAGCACCGTGCAGGCCACCCATTAGCAGTGACCTCACACATTTGGGGACAGAAAGTAGCGGATCCACTCTGCCCTTCCTCTTACAGGGTGTGACCTCCCTCCCATGTCCTGCCTTTGGCCTGGAAGGCCCTCCCTTCTCATCCAGCAGACAATTCCTCTCCATTCCAGCCTTCCAAGTCTTATTGAAGACACATTTCCTCCTAGAGGCCTTCCCTGACTAAGCCCTCCTTTCCTCTTCTCCCACTCCCTTCTGTGACATCCTAACTCGCTCCATTTATTCATCCCCACTCCCAGCCCCACATCCCTTAAGTCCATATCTGTAACATTTATTTCTATTAATGTCTGTCTCCCCCTCTATACTGTAAACTCCTTGTGGGCCGGAAATGTGTCTGTTATATTGTTGTACTGTACACTCCCAAGTGCTTAGAACAGTGCTCCGCACTTATTAAGTGCTCAATACATACGATTGACTGACTGATTGTCTGACTTACAGCTGGTCAGGATGTTGCCCAGGTAACAGGATTCTGTCAAGAGTTTTAGCATTGTGATGCCAATATGAATTTTTGGTTGAGTGTTTGGTTTCCCTGGGGAAGGTTGATCCATCGTCTCAGTTTTCTTTAGATTTGCCATCGTTCTGTAGTGTCTAGATCATTTGGTTTACAATCATTTATTTGCAGGTTTTCTTGGGTTTCCCCTTCATATCCAACAGTCTTCCACTCTTCCCACATTCAAAATCCTCCTAAAATCACGTGTCCTCCAAAAGGCCTTCCCTAAATAAACCCTTAATTTTCTGATCCACCCTCTCCTCTGTGTCAACTCTGCACTTGGCTGTGTATCTTTAAGCACTTGCTATTCCCCCTATCGCCAACCCCAGAGCCCTTAAGCACATATCCTCCTCTGCTACTATTTCCCCTGTCTATAATTTATTAGATATTTTTTCTACCTTCATAGGCACTAAACTCCTTGTGGGCAGGGATTGCATCTACTGTCCCAGTGCCCGCAAACAGCAGATGCTGAATAAAGACCAATAATTGAATGAGTGTGCATCTCTAGGGCATATGGTCATTTTTTAAGGACTGTTTCTAGGAGTTTGAATGATGCTCAAAGCCTGTTGCGTCGAAAGGCTTTTCCAAAAATGTGAAATCATCATCTAACACCTGCCTCCAGGTCGGGCCTGGGAGTCAGAATGTTATGGGTTCTAACCCTGGCTCTGCCACTTGTCTGCTGTGTGACCTTGGGCAAGTCACTTCACTTCTCTGTGCCTCAGTTACCTCATCTGGAAAATGGGGATTAAGACTGTGAGCCCCACTTGGGATAGGGACTGTGTCCAACCCGATTTGCTTGTATCCACTCCAGTGCTTAGTACATTGCCTGGCACGTAGTAAGCACTTAATAAATACCATAATTAATATTATTACTATTATTTTGTGGTATCATCCAGCCTGGTTGTGTAGAATACATGGAACAGCACCACATCCACTACACATCCCTGCTTTACAGGAAATGAAGATTGGATCAGTCAAGAAACCCTCAGTTCTGACCCAGCCAGTCATGGCATCATGAAGCAATCTCAGTATCCCAATTTTTTAATTATTATTATCATTAGCATTATTTATTTATTTTTATTATTGTGGCATTTGTTAAATGCCTACTATGTGTCAGGCACTGGGGTAGATACAAGCAAAGTGGGTTGGACACAGTCCCTGACCCTCTTGGGGAATCACAGTCTAAATCCCCATTTTACAGATGAGGGAACTGAGGCTCAGAGAAGTGAAGTGATTTGCCCAAGGTCACACAGCAGACTCGTGGTAGAGCTGGAATTAGAACCAGATCCTTCTGAATCCCAGGCCCGTGCTCTACCCACTAGGACATGCTGCTTCTCTGGTATTTGTTAAGTGCTTAGTATGTGCCAAGCAATGGACTAAGTGCAAGGAGGGTACAAAAATGTTAGTAATTATAATAATAATAATAATTTTGGTATTTGTTAAGCATTTTCTATGTGCAAAGCATAGTTCTAAGTGCTGGGGAGGATACAAGGTGATCAGGTTGTCCCATGTGGGGCTCACAATCTTAATCCCCATTTTACAGATGAGGTAACTGAGGCCCAGAGAAGTTAAGTGACTTGCCCAAAGTCACACAGCTGACAAGCGGGAGAGCCGGGATTTGAACCCATGACCTCTGACTCCCAAGCCCGTGCACTTTCCACTGAGCCACGCTAGTAGGCACAATCCTTGCCTTCAAAGAGCATACAGTCGAAGGGGGAGGCAAACACTGAAACAAATTACAAGCAGGGGGAAATAGACTTAATGAAGGCCTACCTCCTCCAACAGACCTTCCCTCACTAAGCCCTCGTTTCCTCTTTCCCCAATCCCTTCTGTGCCAAGCTTTTCTGCTCCCTTAATTCACCCCTTCCTCATCCCCACAGTATTTATGTCCGTAAATGCTTTATTTATATTCATATCTGTCTCCCCCTCTAGACTGTAAACTCACTGTGGGCAGGGAACATGTCCACCAACTCTGGTATATTATTATATTGTGCACTCCCAAGTTACTTACACACACACGCACACACACAATTTAAGGCCTGGGCTCCATTCTTAGCAACGTCACTATTAATTTCCTCTTTCCCTCTTCACTCACCTTACTCTTTGCTTCCTCCCCCATCCTCATCCCTGAAAGACCATCGGGAGCAACAGAATACAACTAGCTTTCTCAATTAAAATGAGAAGGTCAAAGTTGGTTCCACAGTGAGTAATTGCTCTGGCAAACCACGGCTAGCAGGCAGCTGCCAGATTATTATAACAGTTTATTTAACCTCAAAACATCTGATCAGTTTTATTATCTAAGCAGAAGGGAGTTATCCCATAGAATGTACATTTGAGTAAACACCACTCATCCTCTAGATGCCCCAGAGAAAGGGAGAGTCCCACGCTGTGAAATAGCATCCGCACTATCGCCCGGTTAGAAAGATGCATGCCTGGATTTAAAAGTAAACTGCAAGTGAAAAGTAAAATAAGGGCACAATCAATGAGGCATTGCAGTTGAGAAAATGCCCATAGAAAAGCTAAAAATCCCATGTTGCAGAAACAGTGAGCCGGTAGAGATATTTTGAATTTGTGTTAATCCAGAAAATAAATATCACAACATTGATCTACTACAGCAGGACTAAGCAAGTACCAGAAAGTAGTTTGCAAAATCCCCAATTTCAGTAGGCTTCGATTAGCACGGAGGAATTGACAGAGGTCATTTTAGCACTCATGCATTCATTCATTCATTCAATCGTATTTATTGAGCGCTTACTGTGTGCAGAGCACTGTACTAAGTGCTTGGGAAGTACAAGTTAGCAACATATAGAGACGGTCCCTACTCATTCGTTGCAAACGCAGAAACTTTCCAGGTTCAATAGAAACCAGGCTGCTCTAACCTTTGAACAACCGGCTCTACTTAGCCATCATGGGGAAGAGAGGAGTGACTATGGATTTTCATTTTGCAACAGTGCTGGCATCCAAAATCAAATCAATCAAATTGGTCATTCATATTTATTGAGTGATTACTGTGTGTCAAACACTATACTAAGTGCTTAGGAGAGTACAATACAAAAGAATGGCTAGGGCAGTTCCCTGCCCTCCAGGAGCTTACCAAACAATTCTGAATTTTCATGTAATTGGGTTACCTACCCCAGCGCTTAAAAAATACCACAATTATTATAAATCATCCTTCTGTTTCAATATGGTTCCCTGAGCCCATTTCCTTTCCAACTAAGCTAAAAGGGATCGACAAAGAGTAAATGTTATTGTAGTAAGGATTTTCCCGAATCTATGGCTGAATCAGGAAATCAAGTTCATAATCCTCTAAAATGTAAGCTCCTTGTGGGCAGGGAATGTTTCTATCAATTCTGTCGTATTGCATCCCCCCTAGTGCTATATGCAGTGTTCTGCACACTGTAAGCATTCAGTAAACACCATGGATCGAATGATCAATTGAAATGTCCCAGTCCAGGCCAACCGACATCTTTTGGCTGAGTTATTCAGTCTCCCTGTGAGTCTTCCCACTCGCTGAACAGAGGCTGTCCCCATATACAGAGAAAACAACTCTCCCTCATGAAACCCCTCACCCCTATTAGGAGGAAATGGGGGTTTGTGGGGGGCAGCCAGCAAAGTGTGAAACGTGCTTTGTGCATCAAACCAAGGCTGCTGCTAAGATTCCCAAGTCAGATTCTGGAATTTGAGCAGAGATTTGTGCCTACCAATTCTATTGTAGTTTATTTTCCCAAGCGCTCTGCATACACTATATGTTCAGTAAATACTACTGTTGACTGATGAGCATTATGGTTACTCTGAATTTGATCTACCTCTTAATAACAATAATAATAATGGTACTTGTTAAGTGCTTACTACATGTACTTACTCCCTTCAAAGCCCTACTCACCTCCTCCAGGAGGCCTTCCCAGAGTGAGCCCTCTCCTTCCTCTCCTCCTCCTCCCCCTCCCCATCCCCCTCCCCCTCCCCATCCCCCCAGCCTTACCACCTTCCCCTCCCCACAGCACCAGTATATATGTATATATGTTTGTACGTATTTGTTACTCTGTTTATTTTATTAGTACATATTTATTCAATTTTTTTTATTTTGTTAATATGTTTTGTTTTGTTGTCTGTTTCCCCCTTCTAGACTGTGAGCCTGCTGTTGGGTAGGGACCGTATCTATATATTGCCAACTTGTACTTCCCAAGCGCTTAGTACAGTGCTCTGCCCACAGTAAGCACTCAATAATCAATCAATCATATTTATTGAGCGCTTACTATATTTACCACAGTACTTATGCTCTTTTTGTTGTTTTTGAACAACTCTGTTCCTCTGCTTCCTCATCTGTAAAATGGGAATAAAATATCTATTGTTCTATTGTTCTCTCGTAGACTGTAAACCCATGCAACACACAGACAACAGGATCCTTTCTGCATCACCCTTCCACTTGGATTTGCATACTTTATTCACTCCTTCCTCAATCCCACAGTACTTATGAAGCAACCCAGAGCTGGGGAATCATCCTGGCAGAATGGAATCGGACAGTATTTATTGAGCACTCAATAAATACGATTGATGATGAATAAATACGATTGAATGAATGAATGAAAGTGTATGGCACTGTACTAAGTACTGGGGTAGATACAAGCCCAGTGAGTTGGACATAGTCTCTTCCCCACTTGAGGCTCACAATCTTAATCCCCATTTTACAGACTTGCCCGAGGTCACACAGAAGACGAGTGGCGGAGCCAGGATTGGAACACATAACTTTCATTCATTCATTCATTCATTCATTCAATAGTATTTATTGAGCACTTACTGCGTGCAGAGCACTGTACTAAGCTCTGGGGAAGTACAAGTTGGCAACATATAGAGACGGTTCCTACCCAACAACAGGCTCACAGTCTAGAAGGGAGAGACGGACAACAAAACAAAACATGTAGACAGGCGTCAAAATCGCCAGAACAAATAGAATTAAAGCTAGATGCACATCATTAGCAAAATGAAAAGAATAGTAAATATGTACTAAACGTTTTCCAATGGCTGTTAACACTGTCCAAATATTTCCTAACCATAGTGTTGTGATGACCCAGCCAAGAGGAAAAAATCTCAATTGTATTTTCAACAAAGTCTTATAGATGTCTCTTAAATATCTGATGCAGAAAGAAATATTTGATACCACCAGCATCTGAATCTTCCTTGTCCCATAGCAGGGCATTGGAGAACTTCATTGTTTGGAGAAAGTCTTTTGACTTTCGACTCGCAGGCCCATGCTTTATCCGCTACGTCTTACTGCTAAGCTCTGGCCACAAGCTGCAGCTGGGTCCAGAGAGTTGTTTTATATGAGGATAAAATAAAGTCGGGGAGACTTGGCAGCAGATTGGCAGCAGATGAAGGAGCCCAGAGCTGTGGAATCATCCTGGCAGAATGGAATCGGACGGTTTACCTACATGTGCACTTTCTGCACAGCTGAAATGTGTGAAAATGTTTTCACACATTCCACCAAGGGGCCCCACCCATTCCCTGGAATCGGGAATGGAAACGGTTAGAAAACTTTGCCTATGAGCCCAAATTAAAACTCTTGGTGGTCATTTGGTCAAACATTCAGTTTCTTCATTCTGTTTCCATTGCTAGTGGCTGTTTCTATATCAGCCTCTACCCTTGGAGTGTCTTGTGTTTCCATTGGGTTTCCCAAGTGTGCGTCCTTGTGGGAAGAGCAAAAGCCTGGGAGTCAGGAAATCCGGATTCTAGTCCTGGATCCAGCTCCTGTGTGACCTTGGCTAAGTCACTAAACAGCTCTGTTCCTCTGCCTCCTCATCTGTAAAATGGGAATAAAATATCTGTTCTCTCGTAGACTGTAAACCCGTGCAACACACAGACAACAGGATCCTTTCTGCATCACCCTTCCACCTGGATTTGCATACTTTATTCACTCCTTTCTCAATCCCACAGTACTTATGTACATATCCATACTTTATATTAAATGTCTGTCTACCCCTCTAATCTGTAAGCTTGTAGTGGGCAGGGAACGTGTCTTTTCACTCTGCTATATTGTACTCTCCCATTGCTTATTAAATATGACTGATTGACAGGAGCTGCCTGTGATCTGATTATCTTCCATTTTCCTAGCATTTAGCATAGTATTTGGCACATAATAAACATTTAATGAATACCGTTTTAAAACTAATATTATTATTACAAGTAATAGTAGTAGTTCAGGACATTGCATTTGATTGATACAAAAAGGAATTATATTGTTACTACTATTGATCACAGTGGAAAATCAGTCTGGAATACCCCCCACACAATAGGGTGGGGTTTTTTTGGTGGGGTTTAAGGGTTTAAATTATTCAGCCATTTTCCTCAGATGTTCTAGTTTCCTGTATATAGACAACCAGAAATGGGCCATGGCCATTTCCTTTTCGAAAATGCTAAAAACCAATTTGTTTCCATTCACAAGCATCTTTGGTATTGTGCCTGGAGACAAATTTCTTGTCGAAATGTTTAATTTTAAAGATGCCTGATTGGATCAACCCAAACCGGAGACAGGAAGGAAGTCTTATCACCACCTCCCCCTAAACTCCTTCGCCCCCAACATAAGAAAGGGGGGAAGAAGAGATTTGGGAAGGCAGCATAGTCTGGGGGGAAGGGCATAATAATAATAATAATAATAATAATAATAATAATAATAATAATAATAATAATAATAATAATAATGGTATTTGTTAAGCATTTACTATGTTCCAAGTACCGTTCTAAGTACTGGAGGAGATACAAGGTAATCAGGTTGTCCCACGTGGGGCTCACAGTCTTAATCCCCATTTTACAGATGAGGGAACTGAGGCACAGAGATGTTAAGTGACTTGCCCAGCATCACACAGTAGATAAGTGGTGGAGCTGGGATTAGAACCCACAACCTCTGACTCCTAAACCCATGCTCTTTCCACTGAGCCATGCTACTTCTCTTCATAGAGACAGGAAACCTTATTTTTAGTTTCAGACCTACTTCTGGCCTGCTGGGTGACTTTGGACATGTCACTTACCACTCTGGGCCTCAGTTTCCTCCTTGGTAAAATGGAGAAAAAAATTGCATTCATTCAATCATATTTATTGAGGGCTTCCAGTGTGTAGAGCAATGTACTAAGCACTTGGGAGAGTACAAAATAACAATAAAGAGACACATTTCCTGACCACAGTAATAATAATAATAATGATGGTATTTGTTAAGCACGTACTATGTGCCAAGCACTGTTCTAAGAACTGGGGTAGATACGAGGTCATCAGGTTGTCCCACGTGGGGCTCACAGTCTTAATCCCCATTTTCCAGATGAGGTAACTGAGGCACAGAGATGTTAAGTGACTTGTCTAGTGTCACACAGCAGATAAGTGGCGGAGTTGGGATTAGAACCCACAACCTCTGACTTCCAAGCCCGTGTTCTTTCCACTAAGCTACACTGCTTCACAAGGAGCTTACAGTCTAGAAGGCGGGAGACAGACATTAATACAAATAAATAAATTACAGATATGGACATAAGTGCTGTGGTGCTTGGAGGGGTGATGAATAAAGGGAGCAAGTCAGGGAGATACAGAAGGGAATGGGAGGAGAGAAAAGGAAAGTTTAGACAGGGACGGCCTCCTGGAAGAGATAATAATAATAATAATAATAATAATAATGGCATTTGTTAAGCACTTCCTATGTGCAAAGCACTGTTCTAAGCACTGGGGGGCATACAAGGTGATCAGGTTGTCCCACTTGGGGCTCACAGTTTTCATCCCCATTTTACAGATGAGGTAACTGAGGCTCCAAGAAGTTAAGTGACTTGCCCAAGGTCACACAGCAGACATGTGGCAGAGCCGGGATTCGAACCCATGATGTCTGACTCCAAAGCCCATGCTCTTTCCACAGAGCCATGCTGCTTCCCATCACCTTCAATATGGATTTGAAGTCCGGGAGAGCAATTGTTTACTTGTCTTGTTTCCTGGACTCCAAGTCCTAAGCAGGACAGGGCTGGGCCTCATCTAATTTTTTCTCTCTAAGACAGTCAGCATTTAGCACAGTGCTTATCTCCTAGTAAGCCCTTTTTTATGGTAATTGTTAAATGCTGGGCACTGTTTAAAGCTACCAAGAGTAATGACAAGCTCCTGGTGGGCAAGAAACTTGTCTAGCAAATCTGCTTTATTGTCCTCTCCCAAGAGCTTAGTACGGTGCTCTGCGCACAGTAAGTGCTTAATAAATGCTAATGATTGATTGATTACATTATCCCCCAGTGAATCAGGACCTGAAATGAGAACAACTCTAAACTTCACACCTGCCTGCTGCAAATTATGTCTTCCCTGTCCAGACTTTTACCTGTTAAGACTGAGTAATTGTATTTTAATGCTGTTTTGATCAATTCATCAATGCTATTTATTGAGTGCTTATTATTTAGCAATAATAATTGTGGTATTTTGTAACAACTTATTTGCCAAGTACTATGTACTGAGCGCTGGCATGGATAGAAGCCAGAAAGGTCAGACACAGTCCCTGCTATACATGAGGCTTGCAATTTAAAGAGGAGAATAGTTGTTTAATTTCCATTTCACAGATGAAGAAACTGAGGCACGGAGACCTTAAGCGACTTGCCAACAGTCATACAGCAGGGAAACGGTGGAGCCAGGACTAGAAGAGAGAAGCAGTGTGCTTAGTGGATACATGGGCCTGCGATTCCAAAGGACATGGATTCTAAACCCAGCTCCACCACTTGTCTGCTGTGTGACCTTGGGCAGGTCATTTCTCTTCTATTTGCCTCAGTTCCCTCATCTGTCAAATGGGGATTAAGACAGTGGGCCCCGTGTGGGACAGGGACTGTGTCCAACTGATTAGCTTGTATCTACAGTGCTTTGCACATAGTAAGTGCTTACTAAATGCCATCATTATTATTATTATTACCCCAGCACCTAGTACAGTGCCTGGCACATAGCAAGCACTTAAATACCACAATTATCATTATTACTAATATTATATTAGTAATTCATTCATTCAATCGTATTTCTTGAGTGCTTACTGTGTGCAGAGCACTGTACTAAGCTCTTGGAAAGTACAATTCAGCAACAGAGACAATCCACCCAGCAATGGGCTCACAGTCTCAAAGGGGGGAGACAGACAACAAAATAAGAAGACAGGTATCAATAGCATCAATATAAATCAGTAGAATTATAGATATATACACATCATTAATAACAGTTTATAGATATATACACATCACATCCTCTGACTCTCAGGCCTATTGCTTTGTTCAATAGATTACACTGTTTCTCCTATTTCAATTTCAAGGCAGTTTGTTTTCCCAGCTCAGTGGAGTCCCCCCCTTAGGCAAGTTGATCCAAGCGGACTGAAGCTGAGCTCACCAAAATCGAACCCAAAGGAAAATTGGAGAATCAGTTTAGGAATTTTAAAAAGTGGCAGCCGTCAGATCTTTTTCTATGATCTGTCTCTAATGGAAGTAGAAGCGGCACCAAAGAGAATCAATAAAACAAAAGTATTTTTGGAGTGCTTGCTCTGTAAAGAGCATTGTACTAAGCACTTGGGAGAGGCCAATAAAGTTAGTAGACACAATCCCTGCACTCAAGGAGCTGACAGTCTAGTGGAGAGAGAAAAATATGTGGTTTAAATATTACACTGTAAAGAGTGGAAAGTGCCACGTTGTTAAGGCGGGACGAAGCCACATACAGTCCAATGGGTAGCCTCTAGGAAGCTAAATTTTTTTGCCTCTCCTGAGTTCTTGAAAATGCATTATAAATCGCTCCCTCATTCTACCCTCAGGTACCGAAACAGAAGAGAAACAGTGTCAGAGAGAGTCATCACAAGTGGACCCCAGAGGAAGGACCAAAACCACTCAGGAGGGAAGATGAGAAAAGTACGTTTGTAAGGCAAGCGGGAGTCAGCAGATCCTGAGAGAACGCCACCCACTCTTGCTCCCGACAAAGGACTTCCTTTATTAAGGCAACAGGGGGTTACTACTCCCAGGAACTGGGGATAAATACCCACTTGACTTCTTTCTAACTGAACTAATCCTGTGACCCTAGGGAAAGCTTTCATCTGGAAAGCTAAAAAATGAATTCCCAAACGGCAGCTTCAAAGAGTTAAATGTGAGAATTGTTAGAACGCACGTCGTCCATTGTCTGATCATCATATGCTGTTCTACCCCAGTTCTTAATACAATGTGTGGCATGTGGTAAATGCTCACAAGCACCACTCATAATTATCATTATAATACTAATTATTATTTTTACATAAAAATTCAAGTGGGAATTGTGCCAACTTTTGAAGGTACTTTGAATTATTTGTTCTAAATAACTATATAGACCCCATTTCTGTGACTTCTTTACTGGAGACTGTAAGATTGAAAAAAAAAATCAGGGAACACAGGTATTATCATCGTCATCATCAATCGTATTTATTGAGCGCTTACTGTGTGCAGAGCTCTGTACTAAGCGCTTGGGAAGTACAAGTTGGCAACATATAGAGACAGTCCCTACCCAACAGTGGGCACACAGTCTAAAAGGGGGAGACAGAGAACAAAACCAAACATACTAACAAAATAAAATAAATAGAATAGATATGTACAAGTAAAATAAATAAATAAATAAATAGAGTAACAAATATGTACAAACATATATACATATATACAGGTGCTGTGGGGAAGGGAAGGAGGTAAGATGGGGGGATGGAGAGGGGATAATCAAGTGTATTACTACACTTGATGAAATATTCAATACCTCCCTATTTCATTCATTCATTCAATTGTATTTATTGAGCACTTACTGTGTGCAGAGCACTGTACTAAGCTCTTGGAAAGTACAATTTGGCAACAAATAGAGACAATCCCTACCCAACAATGTGCTCACAGTCTAGAACGGGGGAGAAAGACAACAAAACAAGAAGAGAGGCATCAATAGCACCAATATAAATCAGTAGAATTATAGATATATACACATCATTAATAAAATAAATAGAATAATTTGAAGAAGCAGCATGACTCGGTGGAAAGAGCCCAGGCTTTGGAGTCAGAGGTCATGGGTTCAAATCCCAGCTCTGCCAATTGCCAGCTGTGTGACTTTCGGCAAGTCACTTAACTTCTCTGTGCCTCAGTTCCCTCATCTGTAAAATGGGGGATTAAGACTGTGAGCCCCCCCATGGGACAACTTGATCACCTTGTAACCTCCCCAGCTCTTAGAACAGTGCTTTGCACATAGTAGGTGCTTAATAAATTCCATTATCATTTTTATTATTAAATATGTACATATACATACACAAGTGTTTTGGGACGGGGAGGGGCGTAGAGCAGAAGGAGGGAGTAGGGGCGATGGGGAGGGGAGGAGGAGCAGAGGAACAGGGGACGCTCAGTCTGGGAAGGCCTCTTGGAGGAGGTGAGCTTTCAGTAGGGCTTTGAAGGGGAAGTGTGCTAGTTTGTTAAGCATTTACTAGGTGCCAAGCACTGTATTAAGCACTGGGATAAATACAAACTGAACATGTTGGACAGAGTACCTGTCCCACATAGGGCTCGTAGTCTCAATCTCCATTTTATGGATGTGGTACCTAAGGCGCAAAGAAGTTAAAGTGACTTGCCTAAGGTCACACAATAGATTAGTGGCAGAGCTGGGATTAGAACCCAAGTCCTCTGACTCCCCCGCACGTGCTCTGTCCACTAGGCCACACTGCTCCTCCTCTTTTACCTTTGATGTTTCAGCCCACGTGTTAATGTTGAAAAATGTCCTTTGAGTCTCCATTATAATCGGCAAAAAGAAGAAAACGGCTTTGGACACTTGGGCATAAACTGAACGACAAGGCATCAGGCACTGGCTTTTGGGATTCCTAGATTTCTGCTCTCAGACGTTCTTTGAGAGATTATTTCTGGTGTTATACTCCCTCCTGTGGAAATTTTGAGAAATGAAAAGGAAGAGAGTTAGAGATCTGGAAAATAAGCATTCCTCTAAAATACTCTCCCTCAATCGTACTACTCATTCAATCGTATTTTTTGAGCGCTTACTATGTGCAGAGCACTGTACTAAGCACTTGGGAAGTACAAGTTGGCAACATATAGAGACGGTCCCTACCCAACAGTGGGCTCACAGTCTAGAAGGACTCCGCCAAGATAGCTCTCTTCCTCCCTTCAAAGCCCTACTTAGAGCTCACCTCCTCCAGGAGGCCTTCCCAGACTGAGCCCCCTCCTTCCTCTCCCCTTCCTCCCCCTCCCCATCCCCCCACCTTACCTCCTTCCCCTCCCCACAGCACCTGTATGTTTGTACATATTTATTACTCCATTTATTTTACTTGTACATATTTACTATTCTATTAATTTTATTTTGTTAATATGTTTGGTTTTGTTGTCTGTCTCCCCCTTCTAGACTGTGAGCCCGCTGTTGGGTAGGGACCGTCTCTATATGTTGCCGACTTGTACTTCCCAAGCGCTTAGTACCATGCTCTGCACACAGTAAGTGCTCAATAAATACGATTGAATGAATGAATGAATAGTAAGTGCTTAACAAATATCATCTTCATCATCATTAAACTGAAGAATAGCAACTGACTGTAATACTCAGATTCACTTTTCCTAGATAATACCACTCTCCAAACACAAACTTTTCACTTATCTTCTATGCTTCCCTGCAAAACTGTTATCTCTCCTGACAGAGCTCGCCAATCTTTCAAACTCCCTCTCCTAATCCCAAACCGTCATGTCTCATCTGGACTCAACCTACCATTTTTCTGATGCACAAAATTCTAAGTACTATTGATTGAATGAGCCAATCGATAAATGGTACTTTTATTGAGCACCTACTTGCGCAGAGCACTGTACTAAGTGCTTGGGAGAGAATAATGCAAGAGTTGGTAGACACGTTCCCTGCCCACAAGGAGTTTATAGTCTTGATTGGCATATACATTGAAGGCATCCTTAAAAAATATTTATCTCCTACTAATTCCAACAGAGCTCTCTTTGGGCTGAATTTATTGGTTCTGGAACCAGTTCTATTCAAGCCCTGAGATCCTGGGTTCCCATCTTTTAGACCTAAAAGAGGGTCTAAAACAGCGTGGGCTAGTGGATAGAGCACAGCCCTGGGAGTTCGAAGGATATGGATTCTAATCCTGGCTCTGCCACTTCCCTGCTGTCTGACCTTTGGCAAGTCACAACATTTCTGTGCCTCTTGTTAACTCATCTGTAAAATGAGGATTAAGAGTAGAGCCCCAGATGGAACATGGGCTATGTCCAACCTAATTAGCTTGTAGCCACCCGTGTTTGCTACAGCAAGAACTTAACAAATGCCACAATTATTATTAGTATTATTATCTCCTTATATTAATATCAATCTTGCTCCTTCCTACTTAAACTGTGAGCTCTATATGGGTTAGGGACTGTGTCCTGCCTGACAAACTTGTATCTTCCCCAGTAGTTACTAGAGTAAGCACTTAACAAATAACAATTTAAAAAACCCCAAAAACAAAATACACAACTCCAAAGTGATCATTTAGGTTCCAGCAATTTGGGAGAATTACATCCCTAATAATAGTAATAATAATGATGGCATTTATTAAGTGCTATGTGCAAAGCACTGTTCTAAATGCTGGGGAAGTTACAAGGTGATCAGGTTGTCCCATGGGGGGGCTCACAGTCTTGAACCCCATTTTACAGACGAGGTAACTGAGGCACAGAGAAGTGAAGTGACTTGCCCAAAGTCACACAGCTGAAAATTGGCGGAGGCGGGATTTGAACCCATGACCTCTAACTCCAAAGCCCGGGCTCTTTCCACTGAACCACGCTGTGCCCAGTCATCAAACTGCAGCCTTGTTACCTCAGAACCAACCCCAAAACAAGGACAACAAGTCATCAGAGAATATCTGAGACCATTCGTTAAACCTGCTGGGTTTATGGTTGAGCCCAATCCAAGTCAATGTATGGACCAGTGGATTTATGTGTATGGACCAAACCCAACCTCTGCAGAACTCCAACTAAATCCCCCCCTGAAAAAAACCCAATCACCCCTGGGTACAACAATAAATCAAGGGTATTTATTGAGCATTTACCGTATGCTGAGCACTGTAACCAAGCACTTGGGAGAATATGATATGACAATATAATAATAATAATTTTGGTATTTGTTAAGCGTTTACTATGTGCAAAGCACTGTTCTAAGTGCTGGGGAGGATACCATATAACAGACACGTGCCCTGCCTACAGAGAGCTTCCAATTTAGAGGAGGAGACAGACATTAACATAAAGAAATAAAACTACAAATATGTATAAAAGTGCTGTGGGGCTGGGACGGGGAATGAATAAAGGGGGCAAATCAGGGCAACGCAGAAGGGAATGGAGGAAAGGAAAATAAGGCTTAGCTGAGGAAAGCCTCTTGGTGGAAGTGCGCTTCAATAAGGCTGGAGAGTAATTATCTGTAGGATATGAAAAGGAAGCCAGAGGCAGGACATGGGCGAGAGGTCGGCAGGGAGATGGATGAGACCGAGGTACAGTGAGTAGGATGTCATATGAGGAGATGAGGTAGGAGGGGCAAGGCGATGAAGGGCTTTAAAGCCAATGATGGGGAGCTTCTGTTTGATTCGGAAATGGATGGGCAACCACTGGAGGTTCTTGAAGAGGGGGATGACATGGACTGAATGTTTCTGTAGTACATGTATATGGTCTAACCAGCTAATAAATCCTCCAGTGGCATCACTAATTTCATTAAGATAAATGTTTGTCTCCCCCTCTAGATTGTGAGCTCACTGTGGGCAGGGCAGATGTTTACGAACTCTATTGTATCGTACCCCCCCAAGCGCTTAGTACAGTGCTCTGCACATAATAAACACTCAATAAATATCATTTGTTGACTGATTATTGATTTGCAGAGATCCTCAAGGATGGTGTAGTCTAATGAGGAAGACACTTTGTTCAAAATAACCCCACTTTGTGTTATCGATCAATTATAGAAGGCAGATATGGTAGCTCCATTTATACATTTCTATCAAATCAGCCAGATTCTATGACAGAATACCGCACTTACGTTTTCAGAAGAATAGACATGTTGACCCTCCATGATAATTACATGTGGTATAAAATAAACCCTAAGAATCTTCATCTCTGCCCCTCCCTACACTCCTTAAAACTGCCTTCTCTTTTTCTAGCCTGTAAGCTCTCTGAGGGCAGAGAACAGGGCTACCAATTCTGTTGGATTGTACTCTCCCAAGCACTTAGCATGGTGCTCTGCACACAGTAAGCACTTAATAAATATCATTGAACTTCAATGATATCATTGAACTTCAAGCTTTCTGGATTTTAAAATTGCTTCTCTGTTTTCTCATGGCTTCCATGCAATTCCTCCCACCTCTGCTACAGCATTGTCCTGAAAACAGAATATGCACTAGGGTCATAAAGGAGGTTAGTATTGTATAAAGGGCCCAGTGCCATCAAGTCATAAAGGACCTGGGTTTCTAATGCTGCCTCTGCCACTTGTCTGCTGTGTGACCTTGGGCAAGACACACATCTTCTCTGTGCCTCAGTTATGGCATCTGTAAAATGGGGATTAAGATTGTGAGCCCCATGTGGGACAGGGACTGTTTCCAACCTGATAACCTTATATCTACCCCAGCACTTAGAACAGTGTCTGGCACATCGTGAGCATTTAGCATGTGTTTTAAAGTTGAAACAAGGCATTAATTTTGAAACACAGCAAAGCCTGTTCATTGTAACCCAAAGCATCGCACTCCTTTTAGGTACTTCAAAGTCAAATCACTTTTTTTTTCAATGGTAGTTGTTTAGCACTTTCTATGTGCCGGACACTGTATCAAACGCTGGGGTAGATACAAGTCAATCATCGTGGGCACAGGCCATATCCTTCATGGGACTAACAATCATAACCCCCATTTTACAGAGGAGGTAACTGAAACACAGAGAAGTAGAGTGATTTGCCCAAAGTCACACAGCAGACATGAGGTAGAGAAGGGATTAGAACCCAGGTGCTCTAACTCCTAGGCCTATCTGCTTTCCACTAAGTCACGTTGCTCTTCACTAGGCCACTCTGCTTCTCACTAGACCAAGGTACTCCTCACTCACAATAATAATAATAATAATGGTATTTGTTAAGCATTTACTATGTGCCAAGCACTGTTCTAAGCGTTGGGGTAGATACAAGATAATCGGGTTGTCCCATGTGGGGCCCACAGTCTTAATCCACATTTTACAGATGAGGTAACTGAGGCACAGAGAGGTTAAGTGACTTGCCCAAAGTCACACAGCTACCAAGTGGCAGAGCCAGCATTAGAACCCACAACCTCTGACTCCCAAGCCTGTGCTCTTTCCAGTAAGCCACACTGCTTCTCTGCACACAGCAATAAATGACTGACCATTCATTCATTCAATTGCATTTATTAAGCACTTATTGCGTGTAAAGCACTGTACTAAGCACTTGGGAAAGTACAATACAACAATAAACAGTGACAGTCCTGCCCACAACAAGCTCATACTTTCTCAAGAGGACACATTTGTGGAACTACAATCAGCAGGTAGTTACAGTTGTAACTGACTGAACCCTGATTCTTTAGGTAGCAAATGGTGATGGGGGGAAGTGAACTCAGAGGGATCAAGGGTAGAGTGGGATGGGCAAACGGAGTTGTGATGAATGGGGAACAAAGAGTCCTGGCCTCTTTTATTAAGTTAAAGTTGCTCACCAAAATAACCACCATTACCCCTGGGAGAAAATCTCTCTAGAAATTCCCAGAAGCAACTTGAAAGGTCTTAATTGTGGTATTAATACAGTATTAGTACAGTATTAGTGCAGTACAGCATGGCTCAATGGAAAAAGCACGGGCTTGGGAGTCAGAGGTCATGAGTTCAAATCCCAGTTCTGCCTGTTGTCAGCTGTGTGACCGTGGGCAAGGCACTTAACTTCTCTGGGCCTCAGTCACCTCATCTGTAAAATGGGGATTAAGACTGTGAGCCCCACGTGGGACAACCTGATCACCTTGTATCCTCCCCAGCGCTTAGAACACTGCTTTGCACATAGTAAGCGCTTAACAAATGCCATCGTTATTATTATTATTATCATTATTGCTTAGTACAGTATCTGGCACAAAGTAAGCACCTAACAAATACTATTATTATCATTATTATTATTAGTTATGTGTCAATCATCCTGCTAAGCACTGGGATATATGCAGCAGAGGGTGCTGAGTGAAATCTTGGCAACATTCCTGGGAAATGAAACATTGTAACTTGGAAGAAATTAGCAAATACAGAACCACTGGGTGGTGCTTTACTTCCACAGAAAAGGACAGAAAATTGACAAAGCTTCCCAAGGCAAAGTATTAAGGGAGTCAGCAATGAAACTTTGAATCCATTGTACCCTTACTTTGAATCCATTGCACCCTTTGTGTTGCTGGATAAAGCTCTTCTTCAACAACTGGATGAAATATATAGTGAACTATTTAAGGCAAATAGGAAAAGCAGCTTTTGTGTACTGAACTACGGGCATTAGGAAGATTTTCCTGTATTATCCATTATAATATGACACTTGATCCGTGCTAAGCAGCTCTCTTAAGTGGTCTGTGAAAATAACCTCCCTTCCTTCCTTTCCTTTTTGACCTCCCTGTTGTAAATGCACCTCAACCCCTGAGCATTTTGAGAGCATAGACAGTCGGCGTTGGAAATGGCAACTGAAAGGAATTAAACTGCGGCTCCAGCAGCATTGTCAACACCGGATCCAATGAAAAGTCCACCTACTTCGTCTCTGACAGGGGCAACAGAATGCTTTGAGGAATCTGGGTACTGTATAAGATAAAAAATAATACCAAAAACAAATGAGCAGGATAATATGTGTTGGCAGGAGAATCACCTGTCAGAGCAAGGAAGCAATTATTTATCTGCTCCACTCTGCACCTTTCTGCCCCCTAAAAAAAAGGATTATGTCTTGTTTGGTCGGCACTTCAAAGTGGGGAAACTCAAGAGGACTCAGAAAAGAACAACAAAATGTCCTAAAAGGCCAGGAATCGGATACTATGGGGAAAAAAAGTTAAAGGAATCAGGGTGCATACCCAGAGAAGAAAAATCTGAGAGGTTATTTACATCCACCTGAAACAAGGTGGGGGGTTTTCATGAGGATGTTCAGATAGATGTGTTCTCCAAATCCATAAAAAAATGGAACAAGGGGAAATGGGCTGGAATGACAGCAAGGCATTTGGCTAGAAAGCTTCCTGTCAGCCAGGGTGATAATCCCATTCCAATAGGTTGAGTTGTAGAAGCTAGATTCTCCATCTTGTAAAGGACACTTTCCTCTGCCTTCAGGAACGCATGGCCTCTTGAGATCACTTCTTGCTCTAAAATTGTAGAATGAACAGGTTTTGCTTTTTATGAGATACTTTCATGATAATAGCCATGGAGCAGGAGGGAGATTGAGGGCGGGAAGAGATAGAAAGAAAAGGAGGTTGGAGGGAAGGAGGGGAGAGAGAGGAAAGAGGGAGGAATTGAAGGGAAAAGAGAACTAGAAAAGTGGGCTGACCAATCACCTAAAACCAACTGCCTAAAGTCCTATTATTTCCCAAATCAAAATCAATCCTTGCACAATGGTAATTGCCAGAAAAAACTCAGTCAGTTCGGGTTATGCTAAAGTTGAATCAACATTTGTGTGGTTGACTGACTGGACCCATGACTGAACTGGTTGATTTGTTGACAACTGTCCCTCTAGTATTTGGTTTTCAATCGTTCGTCAGAAATGGGCCTGAGGCACAAGATGGCCGCAGAAAAATCAATTTCTTTTTCCTACGCCTCTGAAACCAGCATGAACCAAATTACACTAGTACTGGGAATTCATTAAGCAACTTCTAAAAAGATCTGAGAACTCTTGAAAATATTCATATTCTGATGTATCCTCACAGATTTTTCAAAAAGCAACCTAGCAACACTGCTGTCAGGAAATAGTCTAGTTGCTTGTCTTGTACCTCTCAAGGACTTAGTACAGTTCATTTCTCCCAGTGGCTACTCGATAAATGCTCTAACTATACTATTACTACTCCTTTACCTTGTCTGCCAGGTGATTCCACTTTACAAGAGACAGCCCAGCCCAGCCCAAACCCTCCGTTCCTCTGCCGCTAACCTCCTCACTGAACCTCATTCTCGCCTGTCCCGCCGTCGACCCCCGGCCCACGTCCTCCCCTTGGCCTGGAATGCCCTCCCTCCGCACATCAGCCAAGCTAGCTTTCTTCCTCCCTTCAAAGCCCTACTAAGAGCTCACCTCCTCCAAGAGGCCTTCCCAGACTGAGCCCCCTTTTTCCTCTCCTCCCCATCCCCACATCCTAACTCCTTCCCCTCCCCACACCTGTATATATGTTTGTACAGATTTATTACTCTATTTTACTTGTACATATTTACTGTTCTATTTATTTTGTTAATGATGTGCATCTAGCTTTAATTCTATTTGTTCTGACGGCTTGACGCCTGTCCACATGTTTTGTTTTGCTGTCTATCTCCCCATTCTAGACTGTGAGCCCGTTGTTGGGTAGGGACCATCTCTATATGTTGCCAACTTATACTTCCCAAGCGCTTAGTACAGTGCTCTGTAGACAGGAAGCGCTCAATAAATACGATTGAATGAATAAACTCTATTTATTTATTTATTTTACTTGTACATATCTATTCTATTTATTTTATTTTGTTAGTATGTTTGGTTTTGTTCTCTGTCTCCCCCTTTTAGACTGTGAGCCCACTGTTGGGTAGGGACCATCTCTATATGTTGCCAACTTATACTTCCCAAGCGCTTAGTACAGTGCTCTGTAGACAGGAAGCGCTCAATAAATACGATTGAATGAATAAACTCTATTTATTTATTTATTTTACTTGTACATATCTATTCTATTTATTTTATTTTGTTAGTATGTTTGGTTTTGTTCTCTGTCTCCCCCTTTTAGACTGTGAGCCCACTGTTGGGTAGGGACTGTCTCTATATGTTGCCAATTTGTACTTCCCAAGAGCTTAGTACAGTGCTCTGCACATAGTAAGCGCTCAATAAATACGATTGATGATGATGAAAGATTCTGTATGCTTTGATTTTAAGTTGCATTGACTTGCCTGAGAGTTTTTGAGATGCTTTTCCATTTTGACAGAACTGTTAAAGTTTGTGTACCCTCTTCTCCTCTGCATTTGGCACAGTGCATTGTACCAAGTGGCAGTTAAATCAATATTATTCTTCCTAGCTCATCCACTTCAGTTTTAAGGCATACAGTCTGTTGTGTTACAACCCAGACTGTATGCTTGGCTCCTCTAGTGCCCAACAAAACACTGTGCTTTCCTCTCGTCTCTCTCATCACTGATTCCCTTCCTCGTGCCCTCCCTCCTGCCCAGAAGTCCCTCCCACTTCACACTCATGAGTATCTAACTCTATAGAAAAGCAGCGTGGCTTGGTGGAAAGAGACGGGCTTGGGAGTCAGAGGTTGTGGGTTCTAATCCCGCTTTGCCACTTATAAGCTCTGTGACTTTGGGCAAGTCACTTAACTTCTCTGTGCCATGTTACCTCATCTGTAAAATGGGTATTACATCTGTGAGCCCCACGTGGACAAACTGATTACCTTGTATCTACCCCAGCACTTAGAACAGTGCTTGGCATGTAGTAAGTGCAAAACAAATACCATCATTATTATTTTTCCACTGATGCCTGTTTACTTGTTTTGGTGTCTGTCTCCCCCCTTCTATACTGTAAGCCCGGTGAGGGCAAGGATTGTCTCTTTTTTTTTTGCCAAATTGTACTTTCCAAGAGCTTAGTACAGTACTCTGCACACAGTAAGTGCTCAATAAATATGACTGACTGACTGAATGAATCTCTAGACTGTAAGCTCCTTGTAGGCAGGGAATGTTTCTATCAACTCTGTTGTATTGTACTCTCCCAGGAACTTAGCAAAGTGCTCTGCATAGAGCTCTCTATATCACAGAGTACAGTGCTCTCTAGACTGTGAGCTCGTTGTGGCCAGGGATTGTCACTTTTTATTGTTACATTTTTCTTTTCCAAGCACTTAGTACAGTGCTCTGCACACAGTAAGCGTATGATAAATATGATTGAATAAATGAATACATACAGTAAATGTTCACTCAATCCCATTGATTGATCTGATAGACTATTACTCTCCTCATCTTCAAAGCCATATAAAAATGAACATCTCCTCCAGGAGGCCTTCCCTGACTAATATCTCATCTCCTGTTTTATTTTCCCAATTTTTTTCCCTTTTTTCATATTTACTGCTTACTTTGTGTCACGCAGTGGTCTAAGAACTGGGGTCGATACAAATAAGTTAATCAGGTCATCCCCCAGCGCTTAGAACAGTGATTGGCACATAGTAAGTGCTTAATAAATACCATTCTTCTTAGTATTACTATTATCAAGCATTTACTATGTGCCAAGCACTGTACTAAGCACCAGGGCAGATACAAGACAATCAGGTTGGACATGGTCCATGTTCCAACAGGATTCACAGTCTTAATCCTCATTTTACAGATGAGGGTATTGAGGCCCAGAGAAGTTAAGTGACACGCCCAAGACCACATAGCATAGAGAAGCAGCATGGCTCAGTGGAAAGAGCCCGGGCTTTGGAGTCAGAGGTCATGGGTTCGAATCCCAGCTCTGCCAATTGTCAGCTGTGTGACTTTGGGCAGGTCACTTCACTTCTCTGTGCCTCAGTTACCTCATCTGTCAAATGGGGATTAAGGCTGTGAGCCCCACGTGGGACAACCTGATCACCTTGTAACCTCCCCAGCGCTTAGAACAGTGCTTTGCACATAGTAAGTGCTTAATAAATGCCATTATTAGCAGACATGTGGAGGAGCTAGGATTAAAACCCCGGTCCTCTGACTCCTAGGCCTCTCATTGATACTACCTGCATACAACTCCGCATCATTAGAATTTTCCAAATTTCCAATTTCCCTTCAGTACAACAATTAGATAGGCACGCAGATCTATGCTATTACTAAGCAAGCCTTGGTAAAAGCTGAAAGTGAATTCACAAGATTAAAAACGTAACAGATCCCACAGAGAGATGACATAACATGCTCTGACATCTCCATCTGGAAGAGTCTGGCCCTTTTGGGTATCCAAGTGCATCTCCAAATCCATATATCCAAGATGCTGAATTCAGATCCATGTGGAAGTTTATTTTCCATTTCGAGTTCGATTTACCTGAGTTACACGATGGCTAATCAAAAGTTGACAAGGAGAGTGAATGAAGGAAGAGACAGTGCAGTCTGGGAAAATAGCACTCCTTATCTAGTTACGGCAAAGCGATCTTTATCCGCATCTCAACTTCTGTACCATGGTGCAAGGGTTGCTATTTCCTAGAAGGTCAGTCCAACCTCTTCATTCATTTCTATGTTTTTGGCTTCTCTCTAAATGTGAGTGAACAATTATTTATCTAAGAAACAAGCAAGAGGAAACATCTTTAAATAGTATTCTTGTACTATCAAGCCTCCAGGATAGAAAGAACATCGATTCCTTTGAAATGTGGTGTTGGAGAAGACTTTTGCAAATACCATGGATGGCCTGAAAAACAAATAAATGGATTTTAGAGCAAATCAAATCAAAGTGGTCTTTGGAAGTCCAAATGACAATTTCGATTAGCATATTTTGGACACATAATCAGGAGGATTAATTCTCTGGAGAAGACACTAATAATAATAATAATAATAATGGTATTTGCCAAGCACTGTTCTAAGCACTAAGGTGATCAGGTTGCCCCACGTGGGCCTCACAATCTTAATTCCCGTTTTACAGATGAGGTAACTGAGGCACAGAGAAGTGAGTTGCCCAAGTCACACAGCTGACAAATGGCAGGGCCGGGATTAGAACCCATGACCTCTGACTCCCAAGCTCGGGCTCTTTACAGTGAGCCACACTGCTTCTGATACTAGAGGAAGAGTCCAGGGAAAACTTGGAAGAGGCAGACCAGCAGGTAGATGGGCAGAGACCATTACAAAGATAATGGAAGAAGCATTAGAAAGGTTGCAGGTTATGGCAGAGGTCAGGACACCCTGGAGAAATTATATCCATGGAGTCGCTATGAATCGGAAATGACCCGGAGGCACTTAATACTAAAAAAAAAACTACCGAGCCTCACCGACAGCTCGCATTAAGCCAACTGTGGGGCTGAATTCCAAAGCTGAACAGCTCAATAGCTTGCTTTATCATTCAGGTGGGACTGAGGAGAATTGTTTTTTCTGGTAAAAGAATCCTACAATAACAAGGTCTGCAAAAAAAAACGTAGCCAGCTGAAGAAAGAATCACTTTGCATTCTTGAAAAGAAATTGAAGTGGCGTGCTGATTTTAACCTCTCCTGACAAAAGGTCCTCTTTGCTCATCCATGCATAGTCAAGAGTAGGCCCATCTTCAAACCGGAAAAGCCCTTGAGAAATCACACTCATCCAGGAGATCTTTGTCAAATAATTTCTAATTCTCCCCACCTAATAGTCCCCGATTGAGACTTCAGCACTTCCATGCTATTTAAGCACTTAATTACTCACAACCTTCAATAGCACTTATGTGCCCAATTTATATGCCCTATTACTTAAAGCACTAAAGCATGTTCGTGGCTCCTTGTCCCTCTTCATCTTATCCGTAATTTCCTTTAGTACCTGTCTCCCTTGCCAGATTGTAATGTTCTTGAGAACAGTGATCACGTCTCCATTCTATCGTACTTTTCCCTACACTTTGTATAGTGCTCGGAACAAGGCAGGTGCACAGTAAACACATAATCTAGTGGAAAGAGCACGGGCTTGGGAGTCAGAGGACCTGGGTTCTAATCCTGCCTCTGCACTCTCCTGCTGTGTGACCCTGTGCAAGTCACTTAACTTCTCTGTACCTCAGTTCCTTCATTGGCAAAATGGGGATTTAATACCAGTTCTCCCTCCTACTTAGGCTCAGAGCCCCATGTGGGATCTGATTATTGAGAAGCAGCATGGCCTAGTGGGTAGAGCATGGGCCGGGAGGCAGAAAGTCGTGATTTCTAATCCCGCCTCTGCCACTTTCAATTATTCAATCATATTTATTGAGCGCCTATTGTGTGCAGAGCACTGTACTAAGCACTTGCCGCTCGTCTGCTGCGTGACCTTGGGCAAGTCACTTCACTTCTCCTTGCCTCAGTTACCTCATCTGTAAAATGGGGATTGAGACTGTGAGCCCCTTTTAGACTGTGAGCCCACTGTTGGGTAGGGACTGTTTCTATATGTTGCCAACTTGTACTTCCCAAGCACTTAGTACAGTGCTCTACACTCAGTAAGCGCTCAATAAATACGATTGATGATGATGACAGAGACTGCGTCCAAACTGATTTGCTTGTATCCACCCCAGCGCTTAGTACGGTGGCTGGCACACAGTAAGTGCTTTCCAAATATCACTGTTATTATTATTGTATCTACCCCAGTGCCTGGAACATAGTAAGCATTTAACAAAAAAAACCCACAGTTTTAAAAACCATTGATTGAAATAATTGGTCAGTTAGGTGAAAGCCAACAAAAAATGACTCATAATAATAATGGCATTTGTTAAGGGCTTACTATGTGTCAAGCACTGTTCTAAGCGCTGGGGTGGATATAGTAATAATAATAATGGCATTTATTAAGCACTTACTATGCGCAATGCATTGTTCTAAGCGCAGGGGAGGTTACAAGGTGATCAGATTGTCTCACAGGGGGCTCACAGTCTTAATCCCCATTTTACAGATGAGGTAACTGAAGCCCAGAGAAGTGAAGTGACTTACCCAAAGTCACACAGCTGAAAAGCAACGGAGCTGGGATTAGAACCCATGACCTCTGACTCCCAAGCCAGTGCTGTTTCCACTGAGCCACGCTGCTTCTCTAACGAACTGACCAACTTCATCTTGACCCAAGGGAGAAGTCAGTCCTGCCCCTCTACACTTCATGTACATATCAATCAATGATATGTTTTGGCTGCTTACTGTGTGCAGAGTGTTTTACTAACCACTTGGGAAAGTTCAATACAACAGAATTGGTAGACTATTGATTCCTGCTCATAAGGATCTCTTTAACATAGCTTTAAACTCTGTTGCTTTTCCCAGCTTGTAATTTTTTTAGTGCCCCGATTAGACTGTAAGCTCCTCAAGGACAGGAATCGTATCATATCAGGGATCAGAGAAGGAGTGTGGCTTAGTGGAAAGAGCATGGCCTTTCAACTGGTACTTCCCAAGTGCTTAGTACAGTGCTCTGCACACAGTAAGCACTCAATAAATATGATTGATTGATTGATTTATTGGGAGTCAGAGGATGTGGGTTCTAATCCCGGCTTTGCCACTTGTCTGCTGTGTGACCTTGGGCAAGCTACTTAACTCCTCTGTGCCTCTGTTACCTCATCTGTAAAAGGGGGATTAAGACTGTGAGCTCCACGTGGGACAGGGACTGTGTCCAACTTGATTACCTTGCATCCACCCCAGCGTTTAGAATAGTGCTTGGCACATAGTAAGCACTTGACAAATAACAATTAAATTAATTAAGCAATCATCTACCAGAGAAGCAGCATGGCGTAGTGGATAGAAACGGGCCTGGAAGTTGGAATGTCATGGGTTCTGCCGCTCTGCCACTTGTCTTCTGTGTGACCTTCACTTCACTTCTCTGGGCCTCAGTTACCTCACCTGTAAAATGGGGAATGAGACTATGAACTCACTGTGGGACTGTGAGCCCAATGTTGGGTAGGGACTGTCTCTATATGTTGCCAACTTGTACTTCCCAAGCGCTTAGTACAGTGCTCTGCACACAGTAAGTGCTCAATAAATACGATTGATTGATTGATTGTGGGACTGGGACTGTGTCCAATCTGATTAGCTTGTATCCACCCCAGTGCTCAGTACAGTGTCTGGCACATAGAAAGTGCTTAACAAATACCACAATTATTATTATTACTACTACTAGTATTGCTACTACTACAAAGAATAATAATAAAAATTGTTAAATGCTTACTATGTGCCAAGAGACAGATTCAAGATAATCAGGTAGGACATGGTCTCTGTCCCACATGGGACTCTAAGTCTAAGTGGAAGGGAAAACTGGTAGTGAATCCCTATTTTACAGCTCAGAAAACTGAAGTACTGAGAAGTCAATTGTCTTTCCTAAAGTCACACAGAAGGCAAGTGGCAAGTAATTAATACAGGGTTTTACATGGGGTGAGTGCTCAATAAATACATATCGATTGAATGATTGATAGATGAGCATAGGTAGGAGATAAAAAATATCTTGTCTAACCTTACCCCCATAAGTCTGCAGCCTGAAGTAGAAATTTGATGAAAAGACATCTCCCATCTCAATAAAGTTCAGTTTCCATCCAAGACCCATCATTTATAAGGATGACCAGATTGGAACACATACTTCTGGACTAGCCAATACAGATGTAATATTAATAATAATGGTATTTGTTGAGCGCTTACTATGTGTCAAGCAGCGATCTAAGCACTGGGGTAGATACAAGCAACTCAGGTTGGACACAGTCAGTGTCTCACATGGGCCTCACAGTCTTAATCCCCATTTTACAGATGAGGTAACAGAGGCACAGAGAAGGTAAGTTACTTGCCCAAGGTTAAACAGCAGACAAGTGGCAGAGCCAGGATTAGAACTCAGGTCCCTCTGACTCCAAGAGCCGTGCTCTATCCACTAGGCCATGCTGCTTCTCTAAAAATCAGAAAGAAAATAGAAGGGGAAGTAGTTCTTCTACCAATTAATTTAGCAATCAGTTAGTAGACTGTAGGGCCACCCAGACAACTGAGACATCTGAATTTAGGTGGTAGGCTTACCATAAGGTATAACATTTTCAGGAGCCATGCAACTATCTTGTCATAAATATTTATTTTCAGCCTTTGTAGAATTAGATGCTGGAATTCTTGAAAATTCAGTTTAAATAGGAGAACGATAATCATTCAGATATGAATTGGATGTTTTCCTTAGGGTAGTTGATACACAGATCACACGGAAATGAGTTTTGGTTCACTGTCACCTCTGATTTATAGAAGCCAAATCCATTTTAATGGGTTCTGAAATTGAAAGGTTTCAGAGATGCATCAGTTATAAACCTAGGATATAAAATACCTATAGTAGAATATTTCTCTTTTCATTCAGGTTAAAACAAATCACGGGTGAGGAAGACCTTAGTGAAATAATCTAAATATTTGCAGACCCACCTTCACTTTTCCAAAGTTGCTACTTTAAACATCGTAAATTCCTATTTCCATTTTTAGGGGAAAATGATCTTAACCATTTCCTAGATAATTCAATATATGGTTATGTCAAATTCATTTTAGCTTTTGATCTGTTTCACCTCCATCGCTAATGTTACGGGAAAGGAGTCAAATGAATAGAAAATTCAAAAGGGGAATTGAATAAGAAAATACAACATTTCCAGGGAAAACCCATTTTTGGGCTCTAATTCAAGTCAAATGCAATAGAGATGGTATAATTATTGAAGATGCTATAACAGTACAGCTGCAATAAATGCATCCATTTTGTCATCTATTTTTCTGACCAACTTTGTAATATATGCTCTAATTTCCACCCCAAGCATTGACATGATTTATAGTAAAGAGAAGGCAAACAGGGGTCCATGCTGGTTTCGATTTCTGACCAGAAGATCATCATTTCTCCTTCTTCTCCTCCTCCTCCTCCTTCTTCTTCCTCATTGTATTTAAGCACTTTCTCTGTGCCAAACACTGTTCCAAGTGCTGGGGTAGATACAAGTTAACCACAGTCCCTGTCCCACATCAGGTTCACAGTCTAAGTGTGGAGGAAGAATAGGCTTTGAATTTCCATTTTACAGATGAATAAACTGAGGCCCAGAGAAGTTAACTGATTTGCTCTAGGTCACAGAGCAGGCAAGTGACAGAGCTGGAAGAAAACCAGGTTCTCTGACTCCCCAGTGCATGTTCTTTTCACTAGGTGACACTTGTTTCTTTACTTAACTTCTTGATCAATAACACTGAAGCTAACTAAAAGGTTTTTATGGCATGTGTTTAGCACTTACTATGTGCCAGGCACTGCACTACGTTTTGGGGTAGATACAAACAACTCAAGTTGGACACAGTCCATGTCTCACATGGGGCTCACAGTCTTAATCCCCATTTTGCAGATGAGGGAACTGAGGCACAGAGAAGTTAAGGGACTTGCCCAAGGTCACACAGCAGACGAGTGGTGGAAGTGGGATTAGAAGCCCGGTCCTTCCAACTCCCAGGCTTGTGTTCTATCCACAAGTCCATGCTGCTTCCCATGGCCATGATAAATTAAGATTTGTAAACTATTGGATTTTCTAATCTGGTGAGTTCTCCTAGTCTTAAAAAGTAGTCCTAATAATGTTGGTATTTTGTTAAGCGCTTACTATGTGCCAAGCACTGTTCTAAGCACTGGGGGAGATACAGGGTAATCAGGTTGTCCCACGTGGGGCTCACAGGCTTCATCCTCATTTTACAGATGAGGGAACTGAGACACAGAGAAGTTAAGTGACTTGCCCAAGGTCACACAGCAGGCAAGTGGTGGAGCTGGGATTAGAAGCCCGGTCCTTCCGACTAGGCCTGTGCTCTATCCACAAAGCCACGCTGCTTCCTATGGCCATGATAAATTAAGATTCATAAATTATTGGATTTTCTAATCTAGTGAGTTCTCCTAGTCTAAAGAAGTAGACTGTGAGCCCACTGTTGGGTAGGGACTGTCTCTATATGTTGCCAATTTGTACTTCCCAAGCGCTTAGTACAGTGCTCTGCACATAGTAAGCGCTCAATAAATACGATTGATCATGATGATGATGAAGTAGTATTTATTAAGCACTTACTCTGCGCAAAACACCATTTGTACTTTTAATGGTATTCGTTAAACTCTTACTACGTGTTCTAATTGCTGGGGTATATACAAAATAATTAGGTTGGGCACAGTTCCTGTCCTGCATGGAGCTCACAGTCTAAGCAGGATGAAAAGCAGGAGAACTGAGGCACAGAGAAGTTAATTAACTTGCCCAAGGACACAGAGCAAGCAATTGGCAGAGCCGAAATTAGAACCCAGGTCTCATGATTCCCAGGCCTGTGCTGTATCCACTAGGCCACAGTGCTTCTCAGTTGTCCTAAACAGACATACTGCAGATGTTTTCTCCCATAGTCGAAATCACCCTTTCAGGTTACAGAGGCATATTCATAGCCAAGAATGCAGCATACCAATTTCCTTAATCCCAGGGAGCATCATAAACCCCGGGAGCGGATAGTCCAGGAGATGCTTGTAGAAAAGCCTTTGAAATTGACGAGACCCACTGAATAATGCAAAATGAATGCCGAAGACTGATCTGGAGCTAAAAGTAAAAGGCCAGAGGAAATCTTAAAAGGAAAATTGACGTTAGATGGAATGAAAAGGATTTTTGGTAGAGGAAACCAACCAAAATTTAAACTAAAATAAATTGAATATGGGCAGGAAATATATGATGTGTTATAGCTGGATTACATCTGGTTACTCTGACATAAAATACTTTTATGCCTGTCACTCCCATCGGCAGGTGAGATCCTTGAGGGAAGGGAATGTGTTTCTTGCTTGTTTATTATTTCCTAAGTGCTTAGTACAGTGCATTGCACCCAATGCACTAGACTGTGAGCCCACTGTTGGGTAGGGACCGTCTCTATATGTTGCCAACTTGTACTTCCCAAGCGCTTAGCACAGTGCTCTGCACACAGTAAGCGCTCAATAAATACGATTGAATGAATTGAATGAATGGGACTGTAAGCTCCTGTGGGAAAGCACTGCTTCCTCTCCACTTCAGCTTGTGGGCCCTATGTACAACAGAGACTAGGTTTTATCAGATTATCTCGTTTTGACCCCAGAATTTAGCACAGTGCTTGGAACCTAATAAGCATTTCATAAGTACAATAATCATTAATGTACTGGGTGAACATAATAAAATGAGGTTGTAAATATTTAAAGAAGGACAATATGATACTTTTAAAACCAAGAATCATGAACTGCAATTGGCATGAATGTTTAATGGGCATGGAGAAATACAGAATTGTTAAGGGAGAGATCGGGCGATACATAACGTGTATGAAGAGGAAATGAGCTGGCTGAGAGTAATCTGAAAAACAGTAAAACTGTGTTTGGGTTTTGAGATTTTTAATGTAAACCTTGCTTTTATGAATGCTTTTGGAAAAACAATGTCAAGGTAAAGCTTCCTCCTATTAAGGGAATTCAGTAAACCCCAGAGAAACATTAATAATTTCAGAAGATAATGTGACCTTTCAAATCTGGAGAAAAAGCTGAAAATTTGAAAAGAAACCAGCAACAGAAGAATATAAAAATGGGCTACATCACCCTTCGGGGGGCAAAAGACACCTCACACCATATTTACTCCCTGCAATGCTATAGAAGTTCAAATTTAAAAAGTGTCATTTCCTTTTCTCTCTCATCCTTCCTTTAAGGCACAAAAAAAAAAACCCCTCAGTGCAAAGCATTACTTCATTTTGG
Organism: Tachyglossus aculeatus; assembly: GCF_015852505.1. Classification (NCBI taxonomy): domain Eukaryota; kingdom Metazoa; phylum Chordata; class Mammalia; order Monotremata; family Tachyglossidae; genus Tachyglossus; species Tachyglossus aculeatus. Next base: position 8,659,061 of record NC_052067.1, read on the forward strand.
GGAAGAAAAAGGCACAAATCCAATTTGCTAATTACAAGAACCTGAACTGAAGTGAAAAAGTCCAACTTTGAACTTTATACCAATTCCCCAATGTGATTAAGCTTCTCTGACCGATTAGAGAATGGACAGCAGAAGCTTGTAAACAAAGAAGCTATCTGTGGGGCTTGGTATCTTTTGATTTATTTGAGTGAACAGATATTTTTTGTGCCTTTGGGGTGTCAAAGTCCCCCATATACGCACACTATTGATCAGTAGTAGTGTAGGTCCATTTTTTTTTATTTAAATGATTCCCATCTTTATGGAAATTTATGGAAATGAGCAGGGATTAGCCTCTGCAGTCTACGAACCCTGAACCCATAGAGTAAAAAGAAGCTCAAGGAAAGATTTTTAGCTGTGCAGGCTATTCAGGAAGAAACAAACCAACAAAAAAAATCAGTACAAGCTTAGCTCAAAAGCAGACACCCTCCCACATCCACATCCTTTAATTCTCTTGCAGGAATCATGCTACTAACAGCTGTCCGATCAGCCGGGAATTTCGGTCCTGTATTAATCCAGCAATGATGGCGGCCCCTCGTTTCACTGTCTCCTGCAGCTGACCCTAGAAAGGGAAGCAAATAGAGAATGAAGATGATTTAGCCGGGCTTAAATTCACAATCAAACCACCCAAAGAGACTTGCCAGTCTTATGGCTGTTTTAGCTGGGGGTTCCCTGGTAGGGGATCTCTGGGATGTCTGAGCCAATGTAGCGCCCAGCAGCAAATGGGAAACAGGCCCGAAGCCAATAGCCCTGGATAATGACAACTGACCTACTCCATAAGAGGTGTTTCCATTCTGGCGATGCAATACCCAAGGCCACGTCGTATAAAAATTCTAGACTGAGTTCGTTGTGGGCAGGGGATGTGCCTATCAGCTCTGTTACACTGCACTCCCCTAAGCACTTAGTACGGTGCTCTGCACATAGTAAGTGCTCAATAAATAAGGTTGATTGAGTGATTTCTGTGTTGCTCAAATCCTGCATCTCTTGCGTTCCTCCCAGAAGCTGGAATACCCGGGGGGAAGGTGGTTATTAATTGTGGAGCACAGACTGGGGAGAGAGGGAATTTCATTAAGAATATTGTAAATGAGTCAAAAAATATAATCCTCTTCATAAAATGAGCCCTTGCGGACCAGTTTTCCTAGGCGTTGGTTTCATTCAGGATGACAGCATTACTGGCTTTTGGCAGGGGTTGCCTGCTGTAATCACTGTGGTACTTCTTGAGCGTTTACATTGTGCCAGGCACTGTACTAAGCGCTGAGTGAGTACAAACAAATGGGGTTGGACACAGCCCCTGTCCCACCTGGGGCTCACAGTCTCAATCTCCATTTTACAGGTAATATTACTACTAATAATAATAATGGTATTTGTCATTAATAATAATAATGGCATTTGTCAATAAGAATAATAATGGCATTTGTTAAGCACTTACTATGTGGCAAGCACTATTCTAAGCTCTGGGGTAAATACAAGGTAATCAGGTTGTCCCATGTGGGACTCACGGTCTCAATCCCCATTTTACAGATGAGTTAACTGAGGCACAGAGAAGTGAAGTGATTTGCCCAAAGCCACAGAGCTGACAAGTGGCAGAGCCGGAATTAGAACTCACGACCTTCTGACTCCCAAGCCTGTGCTCTATCCACTATGTCATGTCAGACCCACGTAAAAGTGACAGTCTTTATCCAATAGGAAACTTTATTCTTATAATAGTAGTGGCATTGGTTGACTGCCTACCGATAATGATGGTAATTTATTAAATATTCTGCTAAGTGATGAGGTAGATAGACACAAAATAATTGGCTAGGACACAGATCCTGCTTCAGCCAAAGTACTGAATGCAATACACTGCTCTAAGCACTTGGAAAGTACAGAAGACCAAGACTCATTCACTGTCCACAAGGAGCTTTCAATCTACTCCAATATTCATTTGTTCAATCGTATTTATTTAGCACTTACTGTGTGCAGAGCATGTACACAGTAAGAGCTTGGAAAGTACAATTTGGCAACAGACAGAGACAATCCCTACCCAACAACGGGCTCACAGTCTAGAATGGGGAGACAGACAACAAAACAAAACAAGTAGACAGACATCAATAGCATCAAAATAGCACCCTGCCTCTCCCTGACTTTCCCATCACTGTAGACAGCACTACCGTCCTTCCCGTCTCACAAGCCCGCAACCTTAGTGTCATCGTCGACTCCGCTCTCTCATTCACCCCACACATCCAATAGTCACCAAAATCCGTCACCAAAATCTGCTGGTCTCACCTCCACCACATCATCAAGATCCGCCCTTTCCTCTCCATCCAAACCGCTACCTTGCTGGTTCAATCTCTCATCCTATCCTGACTGGATTACTGCATCAGCCTCCTCTCTGATCTCCCATCCTCCTGTCTCTCCCTGTTTCAGTCTATACTTCAATCTGCTGCCCGGATTATCTCTGTACAGAAATGCTCTGGGCATGTTACTCCCCTCCTCAAAAATCACCAGTGGCTGCCTGTCAACCTAAGAATCAAGCAAAAACTCGTCACTCTCGGCTTCAAGGCTGTCCATCCCCTTGCCCCCTCCTCCCTCACCTCCCTTCTCTCCTCCAGCCCAGCCTGCACCCTCCACTCCTCTGCTGCTAACCTCCTCACTGGGCCTCGTTCTCGCCTGTCCCGCCATCGACCCCCGGCCCACATCCTTCCCCTGGCCTGGAATGCCCTCCCTCCACACATCTGCCAAGCTAGCTCTCTTCCTCCCTTCAAAGCCCAATTGAGAGCTCACCTCCTTCAGGAGGCCTTCCCACACTAAGCCCTTTTTCCTCTCCTCCCCATCCCCCCCACTGCCCCACCTCCTTTCCCTCCCCACAGCACTTGTATATATTTGTACAGATTTATTCCCCTATTTATTTTACTTGTACATATTTACCATTCTATTTATTTTGTTAATGATGTGCATAGAGCTATAATTTTATTTGTTCTGACTATTTAGACATCTGTCTACATGTTGTTGTTTTTTGTTGTCTGTCTCCCCCTTCTAGGCTGTGAGCCCGTTGTTGGGTAGGGACCGTCTCTATATGTTGCCGACTTGTACTTCCCAAGCACATAGTACAGTGCTCTGCACACAGTAAGTGCTCAATAAATACAACTGAATGAATGAATGAATCCAAATAAACAGAATTATAGACTTTTACGCATCATTAATAAAATTAATGGAATAATAAATATGTACAAATATACACAAGTGCTGTGGGGTGGGAAGAGGGTAGAGCAGAGGGAAGGAGTGGGGCGATGGGGAGGAGGAGGAGAGGACAAGAGGAGACTCAGTGTGGGAAGGCCTCCTGGAGGAGGTGAGCTCTCAGTAGGGCTTTGAAGAGGGGAAGTGAGCTAGCTTGGCGGATTTGAGGAGGGAGGGCACTCCAGGCCAGAGGTTGGACATGGGCCAGAGGTCGACAGCAGGACAGGTGAGAAATAAATGGTCACACCTATCATCATCATCACGTTGGTGTTTACTTTGAAAGTTCTGTTACTGAGTCTGGTGGTATATATGGGAAAAAATGAAGAGCCTAGAAGACATTATTGGAATGTGAGTCTGCGCTGCCTGGTTTTACTGGAATGCAAATAAGATTCCAGGCAAAATTCCTGGAGTAAATATTTCAAGTTCCACTCTCATCAGATTTCAGATGCACTGAACCACACCAGATAGAGCTAAGTAAAGAATGCTGGAGAAGCAGCGTGGCTCTGTAGAAAGAGCCCGGGCTTTGGAGTCAGAGTTCATGGGCTCAAATCCCGGCTCTGCCAATTGTCAGCTGGGTGACTTTGGGCAAGTCACTTAACTTCTCTGGGCCTCAGTTACCTCATCTGTAAAATGGGGATTAAGACTGTGAGCCCGCCGAGAGACAACCCAATCACCTTGTAACCTCCTCAACATTTAGAACAGTGCTTTGCACATAGCAAGCACTTAATAAATGCCATTATTATTATTATCAAAATACCATTGATTGACAGATAGCTTAACAATTGGAGTACTTATATAACTGCCTTGAAGTCCCACTGTTCAAAGAGGAAGAATCCAAGTGCCCTCATAAGAACACTGTAAACTCCATGGGGTAGGGATCATTTCATGAAATTCTGTTGTACCTTTCTAAGTCATTAGTTCAGTGTCCTGCAAATCCTAGGAACTCAATAAATACGAATGACTGATTAACCGATTGATCTTCCACAGTGACCCTGCTATTATTCCTACTTGCTCACTGCACCATTTGGTAACTTGAAAAGATACTCTACAATGTCCTAATGTCCTCTTCCTAAGGCATACAGCAAGGACAGATTGTTTCTCCTCATCAGCAAGAACCTCAAGAGAAAGGAATTCATTCTCCAGGCAATTTTCATATGCCAAAGCCAAAGAATGTCATAGTTTGTCTGAACCCGAGGTCTGTCTCCCTTCAAAGACTGAGCCAGTGTGAACAGAACAAGTGTCAACGCCCTTATCCTATTCATGGCTTTTGTTTTTTGACATCGAGGGAGTCTCCTGCAGAAACTCTTTCTTTGGCCAGTAATGAAAGGATTTAATTTTAATAGTGTAAAGGAATGATTAAAGGAAAATTTTCCAAAGGGAACTTTCTCTGGGCAAAGGATACAAAATTGGGCCAGTGTATTTTTGTGATTTATTTTTTTCCATTTAAAAGTACGTGCACTTGAAAACAGAAGCGGAAAAGTCAAAATGAAAATGATGCCTGCAATTTGGCCTAGAAGAATTAGCCATTAAGGCTGTTCTCGATCTCATCTTCAATTGTTTTTTCACTACTTTTGGTGAAGAAAGGCAGAGGACCTTGGTTCTAATCCCAGCTCTGCCACTTGCCTGCTGTGTGACCTTGGACAAGTCACTTAACTTCTCTGTGCATCTATAAAATGGGGATTAATACTAAGAGCCTCACGTGGGGCATAGATTGTGTCCAACCTGATTAGATTGTACTTACCCCAGCTCTTACTGGTGTCTGGAACATAGTTGAGTGATTAACAAATACTATTTAAAAAATTAAAAGCTAGCTTCAGGTGGTAAACAAGAGAAGCAACAGAATTGTCCCTTACGAAGATGGCAGCTGGGTCTGCTCCATACAGACAGCGAAGCAGCCTGGCTCAGTGGAAAGAGCCCAGGCTTTGGAGTCAGAGGTCACGGGTTCAAATCCCAGCTCCAACTGTCAGCTGTGTGACTTTGGAAAAGTCAGTTAACTTCTCTGTGCCTCAGTTATTCCAACTGTAAATAGGGGATTAAAACTGTGAGCCCCCCGTGGGACAACCTGATCACCTTGTAACCTCCCCATTGCTTAGAACAGTGTTTTGCACATAGTAGGTGCTTAACAAATACCATTATTATTATTATTATTATAATTAAGTACTTTAAAGGTATAGAATATAGCCCTATTCTTTTTTTAAATTTTTTTTTTTACTCACTATGTGTCAAATACTGTTCTAAGCGTTGGGATAGGTACAAGTTAATTAGTTCAGACACAGGCATCTGTCCCACATGGGGCTTGGAGTCTAAGTAGGAGGGTGGACAGACATCCCCATTTTACAGCTGAGGAAACGGAGGCACAGAGAAGTTAAGTGCCTTGCCCAAGGTCACATAGCAAGCAATTGGAAGAGCCAGGATTAGAACCCAGATCCCTTTGAACTCCCAAGCCTATGCTCTATGATGAGGAAGTAGTTTGGGCCTAGAGGAGTGAAGTATGCAGGCTGGGTTATAGTACGAACCAGTGAGGTAAGATAGAAGGGGACTGGCTGATTGAGTACCTTAAAGGAAATGGTGTAAGGAGTTTTTGATGACTGTCTAAACACTGGAGGTTGTTGAACAGTGGGGATGTGTGGACTGAATGGTTCTTAAGAAAAATGATCTAGCAATTAGAGTGAATTATAGACTGGAGAGGGGAGCACAGGAAGAAGGGAGGTTAGTGAGAAGAATGATGCAGCAGTCAAGGGGGGAATATGATAAGTACTCAGATCGGTATGGAAGCAGATTGAATGGAGAGGAAAGGGCAGACTGTAGAGATGTCATGAAGGTAGACCTGACCGGTGACAGACTGAATATGTGGTTTGAATGAGAGAGAAGAGTTGAGGATAATGTCAGTGTGAAGCAGAGATAATGGTGGTGTGGCCTACAATCATGGGAAACTCTCGAGGAGGACAGGACTTAGATGGGAAGATGAGAAATTCTGCTACTTGAGGGCAGGGATCATGCCTATGAACTCTATCGAGTTCTTCCACTTAGTACAGTGATCTACACAAAGGACACGCTCAGTAAATACTGTTGATTGATGAGCAGGATGTGAGCGGTTTTCCCACTTTCTCTGGTGTCCAAATGTTGCAAAATCTTTGTGGAAAATTGTGACTGAGATTAATACATCTTGTAAAAGAAGCCAAACAGCTAGCACCCCCTGCCTGCATAGACAAATGTTCCAAAAAAGAGAAAATTTTAATTTAATTCTCACTCTTTATGCAGCTAATTTACTATTTGCTCTTACATGAGCATGGAATACAAAGACTGCAGTTTCCCTCTCATTCCTACCCACCAGCTGCACCGTTTGAGCTATGAATTCGGCCCAGGAATAATTGTGAATCTGCAGTGAGAAACTCTATTTGCTGTTTAACAAATCATGAAAATGACTCTATTAATATAAGATGTTCCAAAACCTGTTTTTATTTCTTTCTTAAACAAAATCTAAACTGTGAGCCAGTACTGACGGCACCACTCCATTGACCACATCTCCCTAACAAGTGGAAAAAAACTGATCTGACTTCATAGCGATGTAAACTGGAAGAGAAAGAACTCAGAAACAATGTAAACATTATTAAGATGCGAAACCCACAAAACGCAGCATCTAGTCTAAAATATTGTACAGCATTCACTCCATTTCTCAGTCACTTAGAAATGATGGCAAACATGTTACCAGAAAGGGAAAAAATATCTAAACCAAACTGATACTCAAAAGAATAACACTTCTGACCAGAAACCACCACATACTTACAAGTTTCCAGAGCAGCAAAAACTAGGTAAACTTACCTCATTTTCACCTATGCTATTATCAAAAACTATCAGCAAGATTAAACATTCTACATGTTTTCAAAGAATCTCTCTCTACATGCTTCTGAGAGCCTGAATATGAGCTCAAAATATTTTTTGAATTGTTCAAACTTTCCAGTATTCCACAAAAGCCATAATAAAACAGTTATAAAAATCATTTAGAAGGTCTAGGGAGTGTCTCCTTCTCTGATTTTGATGTTAGGAACCAATAATGGGAATAAAATTAAACAGAAAAATAAAATAATTTGTGCACTTCAAACTAACCAGAATGGAAAAAATTCTCATTAAAATCCTGAATAACTTCTTAGAAACCGGATTGCAACACTGGAAGGACATAAATCAAAATGCTAATACAAAATAGCTTTTATCCACTTTCGAAGTCCCACATATGGGTTGCTTTAGGGACCTCGGGTTGAAATCTAAATCTGGTCTTGAAGTAGAAAACTGTCAGACTGGGATATTTCTCCATCACCTACCATGTACAATTAGCATCAACGTGCTCAGGAAAATTTGAAACTGAATTCATGGCCATGAACATGTTTGTGGTTTGGGCCGACTCCCTTGTTCGAGGGAACATATCTTACTATTCTTTTACTTTCACTCAACATTTAGTACAGTGCTTTGCACAGACTAGGCATTGCTGTTGACTTTGATAATGGCAATGATGAGGAGCAACGCTCTGTAGTTTTCCCATTCTCTGGTTAATCTCTTCTAATATAGAAGCAGCATGGCATAGTGGCTAGAACACAGGCCTGAGACTCAGAAGGTCATGGGTTCTAATACTGGCTCTACTACTTTTCTTCTGTGTGACCTTGGGCAAGTCACTTCACTTTTCTGTGCCTCAGTTACCTCATCTGCAAAATGAGGATTGAGATTGTGAGCCCCACATGGGACAGGGACGATGCCCAATCCAATTTGCTTGTATCCACCGCATCGCTTAGTACAGTGCCTGGCACATGGTAAGCGCTTAACACATACTATAATAAAAATAATAGCAATAATTATTCTTATTAGGGTGGCCCATTTGTCCAGATTTTGATTGGACAGTCTGGTTTTGATTGGACAGTCTGGTTTTGATTGGACAGCAGCCCCTGACTCTAAAGGACGCAGGACTTTTTGCCTTTATAACTGCCATTTTTATAAATGCCTAGATGCCATCCGCCATGGCCCCCGCCATGAGTTCTGAAGCTTGGAAGTGTCCCCCATGTTCAGGAGTTTGGGAGGGAACACATAGATTCTGGAGGTGGGGGAGGAGGATAATAATAATAATAATAATGGCATTTATTAAGTGCTTACTATGTGCAAAGCACTGTTCTAAGTGCTGGGGAGGATACACTTGTCAGCTGTGTGACTTTGGGCAAATCACTTAACTTCTCTGGGCTTCAGTTACCTCATCTGTAAAACGGGGATTAAGACTGTGAGCCCTACGAGGGACAGCCTGATCACCTTGTATCCCCCCAGTGCTTAGAACAGTGTTTTACAGATAGTAAGTGCTTAACAAATGCCATTATTATTATCATTATTATTATTACTGGAGAATACAAGCAATCAGGTTGGGCACAATCTCTGTACCACATTGGGCTCATAGTCTAAATCCCCATTTTACAAATGAGGGAACTGAGGCAAAGAGATATGAAGTGATTTGCCCAAGGTCATACAGCAGACAAGTGGTGGGACTGTGATTCGAACCCATGACCTTCTGACTCTCAGGCCTGTACTCTAGCCACTAGGCCCTGCTGGCAATGCTGAAGTGGCAGTGGGTGGCGGAGAGGAGAAGGGAGGGAGGTGAAAGACTAATTAGAGAAGGTTTCCTGGAGGAGATGTGATTTCAGAAAGGCTTTAAAGATTTGAGGAACAATGGCTGGCGAATATGAAGGGGCAGGGAATTCCAGGCAGGTGGGTGGGTGGGAAAAAGTGGTTGATGGCGAGAGAGATGAGAACAAGTCACAGTGAGTAATTTGGCTCGAGAGGAGCGAAGCGTGGGAGGGGAATGAGTAGAAGAGGCAAAGTATAAGAAATGGGGAGAGAGCCGACAATGCCGTAGAGCTGAAATGTTCCACATGACCTCATTAGGTTGCACCACACGTCCAACGTGCTACACACATGATCACATGTGTCTCCGAAGATAGGATCCATGAGGGCCTTCAGTGGCCACTTTGTTTCTAACCCAGATATACGACGAGGAATTCCTCTGAAATTTTTCCCCATAGTCTGGATCCCAAGTGGCCAGAGAGAAGTCTCCAGGAATTTAAGGAATACCAGATGGAATCCTATCCAGAACTGAGAGGCTCATTCTGGTAAACTTCAGGTGTAATAAAAACAACAAGGAAAAGTTGCAATTTCACAAAGTGGCATTCGTACAAAGGTCTGTAGTTCTCTCCACAAAAAAAAAAATCAGGCTTGATTTACATCTGACTTCCTAACCCCCTTTCCTTTATTTTTTTTTCAGAACTATCATTTGCCTAGAAAAATTATTTCAAGCACATCACCATCTAGCAATGCAAAGAAGTGAAATATATTGAATACAATTTTGTTTTTTAAGCTATTGTAAGTATATAATTCAACGCTGTACGTCTTCATGATTTCTTGTGCTGGGAAATGCCAGAGCACAGACATAGGTCTTTCTGGGTCTTTAACTATGATATATTCTGTGTGTATAGAGTAAGGTCTTAAAGAATGGCAGGAAACATAATGACGCCATTGTAAACCAAATCCTTATGAATAACGTAAAAGGAAACCACTTAGAAATCTCCATTCTTCCAGCAGATGGTTCACTGAACAATACAATATGGCCTCTGAAAAAAAAAGCCTGTTTCATTGAGAAATATGGAGTGAAAAGACTGTATCTGGATGTTAGCAGAGATCAGAAGCCACTGGAAAATAATTCATATCGACGAGCCACATTAGAGTCAAAAACCCAAATCCACTACTATCCTTAGGATCACAGAAGCATACAGAAATGGAGGCCATTTGGAGTAATCGATCCAATCAATCAAACAATGGTATTTATTGAACATTTATTAGAGCCAGAGCCCTGTACTAAGTTCCTGGGAGAAAGACAACAGAGTAGGTAGAAACAGAGAAACAGTGCAGCTTAGTGGAACGAGCAGAGGTTTGGGAGTCAGAAGTCATGGGTTCTAATCCCTGCTCCGCCACTTGTCAGCTGTGTGACTTTGGGCAAGTCACTTAATTTCTCTGTGCCTCAGTTACCTCATCTGTAAAATGGGGATTAAGACTGTGAGCCCCACTTGGGACAAACTGACAACCTTGCATCTACCCCAGCACTTAGAACAGGGCTCGGCACATAGTAAGCATTTAACAAATACCATCGTTATTATTATTAATAAGCAATCCCTGCCCTTAAGGTGCTTACAATCTGTCATTCTCCCAGTGAGGTTTTTCCTCCCAGGCTCTCTACCATGTTATCTTCTTTCTTCTTGTACAGACAAGAAAAAAAAAATCACTTAGCTGGAACAATTCCCATAAGAAGTGTTCGCATAACTGAAATCTCTACATCCATGCCACACACACACACACAAATAATTTCTTAGCTCATGGCTCAGGTAACTTTTCAATTGGTTTCATGATCCTTGTAAAAATAATGAAGAATATCATTAGCATCAGTTGATTTTGCCCAGTTGGCCCTTTCAAAGGGAGAATTCCCCAGCAGTGGCTCTAACTGAGGCAATTACCAGCCTCTGACAATGATACACGGCCCACTGGTTGGGATTTTGGAAAAGGACTAATTAATCTGAATGTGTTTCTCAGCTGAGACATTTCATCTTCCCTACTATTAAGTCATCCTTAGAGTTTTCAGGGCATCTTTGAGTCATTCAGACACTCTGGCTAGAATCTTCATCACCTGACTTAAATCTTTCTCAAATCTTAGTTAAACTCTTTTTTGGATTACCAAACTGGTGGACACCTTTTAATAATAAAAATTGTGGGTTTTGGTAAGGGCTAAATAGGTTCCAGGCACTGTACTAAGCTCTGCTATGGATACAGGCAAATCAGGTTAGACACACATGGGGCTCACTGTCTCAATCCCCATTTTACAGAGGATGTGACTGAGGCCCAGAGAAGTGAAGTGACTTGCCCCAAAGTCAAACAGCAGACAAGTGAGCTTCCAGACTTTAAGCCCGTTGTTGGATAGGGAACATCTCTATTTGTGGCCGATTTGTGCTTCCTAAGCGCTTAGTACAGTGCTCTGCACACAGTAAGCGCTCAATAAATACTACTGAATGAATGAACAAGAGGCAGAGCCAGGATTAGAACCTATGACCTTCTGGTTCCCAGGTCCTTGCTCTATCCACTAGGCACATTGATTTCATTCCAGATTCAACTGCAGTTGCTTTTTTTCTCCATAAATAGCTCATTCAGCATAGGAAAACCAATGCCTGCTAGTGAAAACACCCAGTGGTATAAAATAAAGAAACCCAGACCTGACAAATTCACATATCAGAAGTCTGCCTATGGTATGGTTCCTAGTGCAGATAGATGTCTCCCATGCCTATTCATTTCATGATGTGTAAGGTCACTGATGAGAGAATTAGAGCGCTCGGACAAAGAATAATCACTAAAGACCTAACTTGTAAAATGACCGAGTAACGACACCAGAACCAGTAATAGCCAGGAAAAAAAAAACAATCACAAGCACTTTTTTATCTACAAATATTAGCTAAACCAAAGGGTTCTGCAAAGCAGATGTAGTGGGCATAAAACAAATATTTATTATGTCCAAAAGTGATTTGTTCTTACAGTTTACATTTTCTCCCCACACACCCCGCAAAGCCGCGCTGGGAGGGTTGTCAATTTCAGGAAACGCTAAGCCATGAAATGATATGTCACAGGGGATCACAAATACACACACTCAAGTTGCTACAGCAAAAATGAAAATAAAAATGAAAACCAAAACATACATTGATTTTGACTGTCATGGTAGGTGAGGCCTACTAGGGTCTTTTTTCCACTGAGGAGTGATGGAGCCTTGCTTTTTCTGCCTACGTAGTTTCAGCGAGGTGTAGTACATAGGAAAGGCCAGGTAACATTTCATTATTATTGTGCATTGTAAAGTACAAATGCACGGCTGAAGGCTGGGAATAATTGCAATACTAGCAAACAAATTCAACAAATATTGGAGAGTGGATGTTCTTCGTGACTATGGATGCGGCCCATACGCAAGGAGCCACAGACAACACTGAACACTGGACTGTGTTCAGATTTAAAACAAAAATGAGAATTCTCTTGTGCAGAAACACATAAAAAGAGATTAAAGGCAAAGAGACTGTTTCCTCACTTGTAAATGGGGATAGTAAATAGGCCTTTATAGAGCAGGTAAATTGTACCACTTTCTCAAGAAAAAATGCTGGTGTTGCAATGGTTATATGAAGTTTGCTGAAAATAAGGTGGTCTGAAACCACCTGAACTGATATTACATTCCAACCTCCACGTTAGATTGTGGGCTCCTTGTGGACGACGAATGCGTGTTGTTTGCTTTCCTGGTAGCTTAGTACAATCCTTTCGATCCAGTAGGGCCTCAGCAAAAAACAGCGATTGATTAATTGACTAGAGTTCTAGTAGGCCTTCCACAATCCCAAGAGCCCGGGCTTGGGAGTCAGAGGTCATGGGCTCTAATCCCAGCTCAGCCACTTGGCAGCTGTGTGACTTTGGGCAAATCACTTAACTTCTCTGTGCCTCAGAGAAAACGGGGATTAAGACTGTGAGTCCCATGTAGGACAACCTGGTTATCTTGTATCTACCCCATCACTTAGAACAGTGCTGGGCACATAGTAAGTGCTTAACAAATACCATCATTATTATCATTATTATTATTATTATTATTATTGAGAATTACTCACACCTGACCAAGAGCACACACTTTTGAAATGTGTTGTTAGAAGGTATTCATCCAGAATTTGCAATCAGTTCTTCCTATTACTACTACTCTTAATCATAAAAGAATAATAATATTATGCAATAATAATTGCATCCTGCAATGCTGAAGAGTGGTCCAGGAGGGAGGAGAAGTTGCATTATTTTGGAGAAAGCTTAGGGGCAAGATGCCACAGTCTGCATATCAGTGGAGAAACAATTGATCATATTTACTGAATGCTTAGTAGGTGTGATGCACTGTACTAAGAGCTTGGGAGAGTTCGACATTACAGAGTTGGTAGACATGAAACATCAGATCTGAAAATAATCCTTTCCATCATCAGGTGACAGTCTCTTTAGAGCAGTTAACTTTCTGCCAATGGTTACACAGGACAGGGAGTCAGGTGATTTCTAATCTCAGCTCCACCTCTAATCCAAGCTCTGCCACTTGCCTGCTCGGTGACCTTGGGCTAGTCACTTAACTTCTCTGTGCTTCAGAATCCTCTTCTGTAAAATGGGGATTAAATTCCTGTTGGCCTTCTCCTTTGGATTATGAGCCCTGTTGTCTGATATAACGGCACTGTATCTACCCCAGTTAATGGTAAACAAAATTCACAATTATTATCATTATAACTGAGTGAGGAAGTTTGGTTATTAAGGAATATTGAGAATGATAATAACGATACCTATAATTGTGATTTATTCCTTCAGTCCATCATATTTATTGAGCACTTACTTTGTGCACAGCACTGTATTAAGCACGTGGAAGAATACACCATAACAACAAACACATTCCCTGTCCACAATGAGTTTACAGTGTAGCAATAATGGTTATGTTAAACATAGATAAACACTGTACTACATGCTGATGTGGTTCAGGTTGGACATAGTCCCTGACCCAAATGGGGCTCAGAGTCTAAGCAGAAGGAAGAATAGGTATTGCATCCCCATTTTACAGTTGAGGAAATTGAAGCCTAGAGAATAGTAATAATAATGCTGGTATTTGTTAAGCGCTTACTCTATGCCCAGCACTGTTCTAAATGCTGGGATAGATACAAGGCTACCAGGTTGTCCCATGTGGGGCTCACAGTCTTAATCCCCACTTTACAGATGAGGTAACTGAGGCACAGAGAAGTTAAGTGACTTGCCCAAAGTCACACAGGTGACAAATGGCAGAGGCAGGATTAGAACCCACGACTTCTGACTCCCAAGCCCTGGATCATTTCCACTAAGCCACGCTGCTTCCATGAAAATAGGAGTGTGTGCACATATATACAAGTAACCACTTACCTGTGAGAAATGGACCAAAAGGCCATATATGAAAATATTTCTAGTTTTCACTTGCTCTGCAAAATCTCTGATTCCCATTAGATCTTCTACTGGACTGCTCATTGAAAGACTTTCCGAAGCATGTAAATGCACCGAAATGATGTTAAGTGACTTGCCCAACGCCACACAGCAGAGGGGTGGCAGAGCCGGCATTAGAACCCAAGTCCTCTGCTTCTCTAATTACAGTAAGGGAGAGGTCCATCATAAATCATCCCATTCAGGAGCAAATCCACTTGGTTTTAAGGGCCTCTAAAAAGGGAGATCTCGCAAACTCTTTGGGAACCTCATCCTCTGGTTTTGGGGGAGACACCTTGTTACCCCCTACCGCTAGACTGTAAGCTCGTTGTGGGCAGGGAATGTGTCTATTATATTTTACTCTCCTAAGCACTTAGTACTGTGCTCTGCACACAGTAAGCGCTCAATAAATACTACTGACTGACTGACTGCATAGATTAGGTGACAGCAGGCCTCACCAGCCTCACAGACAGAGCCAAAGCATGCATATCTGGCAAAATAGGAGACACGGGCCGTGACAAAGTTGTGAATACTTGATCTTCAAGATGCTCAGGCCAAACTGTAGGACGCATAGTAAAGATGAGAGAGACTCTTCTGCCAAGCTGAGAACTCCAGGAAATTTCAAGGATTTGAAATTTCAAAGTCAACACGCATCTTCTGGGCTCTGAGTGTAAGCGTACTCTTGGCACAGGGTAGGTTCTGAGGCTTCAGAAAAATGGGTTGAGAGATTGGAGTGGGGACTCCTTTTCCAAATGAAGATTGCGATGACTTTAGCATAAACACAACAAAAACATATGAATTAAATTTGGCTTAATTCACAAGTAAACTGAATTCCTGGAGGGGCATTTAAACTCTCCCTTTGGTTTTCTCCTCATCTTTCTAATTTCCTTCTTTCTCTTTGCAGAGAGGAAAGAGTGACAGTGTGGGATTGTGAGGTCTTCTAACCATTTATTCACCTACATTTGCTAATAGGATGGATTGTGTGACTCTGTGCAATGCACCGTAACAGGCACACGGGACCCCTGCCCTCAAATAGCTTGCAATCAAATGGAGAAGACAGGGAGATAGACACTATCGACATACATTGGGGAGAGGAGGAAAAAATAAATATTGGCAATATCAAGAGCATGGAAAAATGAATAAAGAAATGGAGTATGTAAATTGATATATGTGGAAGTGCTGTGGTTGGATGCTGGAATGCCATGACTAAGGATGATGGAAATTATTTAACAAATACCTGCTGCAGGAGGTGGGATTTCAGAATAAAAATAATAATAATAATTGTGGTTTTTCTTATGTACTTACTATGTGCTAGCCACTGTACTAAATACTGAGATGGATACAAGCAAATCAGGTTGGACACAGTCCCTGTCCCATGTGAGACTCTCAGTATTAATTCCCATTTTACAGATGAGGTAACTGAGGCACAGAGAAGTAAAGAGACTGCTCCAAGGTCACACAGCAGATAAGTGGTGGAGTCAGGATTAGAACCCAGGTCCTTCTGACACCCAGACCTGTGCTTTCTCCACAAGGCCACACTGCTTCCAATTATTTAGAAAGCTTGATATTGGGGTTTCTAAAGTATTTGTTTTTTAAAAAAAATCCTAAAGACCCCTTAATAAATTATCTTCCTTTGGATCTGAATGACACTTCTGAGGACAAGAAAAGTTAATGTACCTCTTGTAAGCCAATCATTTCTTTCCCCACCCCAGAACAATCAGACCCAATGTTTCCAGGGCAATTTCATGAAATACAAAATTCTTGTCCACTTCTGTGCAGCATTGCCTCATGGAAAAAGAATGGGGCTGGGAATCACAAAGACCTGGATTCTAAACCCACCACCCCTTTTCTGGAGTCACCAACCCATAACCTTGGAGTTATCCTTGAGTAATCACTCTCATTTAATCCACTTAGTCAAGCTGATGCTGAGTTCTATTGGTTCAACCTTCACACCATTGCTCTTCATCTAAACTGCTACCCTGCTAATCCATGCACTTATCCTATCCCGCTTCGATTCGTGTATCAGCCTCCTTGCTGACCTCTCTGCCTCCTGTCTCTCAATCAATCAATCAATCAATCGTATTTATTGAGCGCTTACTGTGTGCAGAGCACTGTACTAAGCGCTTGGGAAGTACAAGCTGGCAACATATAGAGACGGTCCCTACCCAACAGTGGGCTCACAGTCTAGAAGGGGGAGACAGAGAACAAAACCAAACATACTAACAAAATAAAATAAATAGAATAGATAGGTACAAGTAAAATAAATAAATAAATAAATAGAGTAATAAATATGTACAAACATATATACATATATACAGGTGCTGTGGGGAAGGGAAGGAGGTAAGATGGGGGGATGGAGAGGGGGACGAGGGGGAGAGGAAGGAAGGGGCTCAGTCTGGGAAGGCCTCCTGGAGGAGATGAGCTCTCAGTAGGGCCTCTCCCCACTCCAGTCCATACTTCACTCTGCTGCCCGGGTCATCTTTCTACAAAAACATTCAGGCCATGTTTCCCCACTCCTCCAAAACCTCCAGTGGTTGTCCATCCACCTCTGTTTCTGTATCAAACAGAAACTCCTTATCAATGGCTTTAAAGCACTCAATCACCTTGTCCCCTCCTGCCTCACCTCGCTGCTCTCTTATACACTTTACTCCTCTAAAGTCAACCTACTCTCTGTGCCTAATTCTTGTTCATCTCACCACTGACCTCTGGCCCATTTTCTTCCTCTGGCCTGGAAAACCCTCCCTCTTCATATCTGAGAGACAATCACTCTCCCCACCTTCAAAGCCCTATTGAAGGCACATCTCCTCCAAGAGGCCTTCCCAGACTAAGCTCTCCTTTCCTCTTCGTCCACTCCTTTCTAAGTCACCTTTGCACTTGGATTTGCTCCTTTCATTCCCCTCTCCCTCAGCCTTTATGTACATTTCAGTAATTTACTTACTCATATGCATATGTCTGTCTCTCCTTCTAGCCTATAAGCTCTCTGTGGGCAGAGAACATGCCTACCAACTCTGTTATATTGTAGCTCCCAAATGCTTAGTACAGTGCTTTGCACACAGTAAGCACTCCAAAAAATACGACTGATTGACTGATTGAATATCTCAGCTCCACCACTTGTCTGCTGGGTGACTTCGGGCTAGTTACTTAACAAACACCACAATTACAATTATTATTATTAATTCAGTGTATTCACTCAATCATCTCTCCCCCTTTCCATGTTTTTAATGGTACTTGTTAAGGGCTTATTATGTGCCAAGCACTGTACTAAGTGCTGGAGTAGATATCAGAAAATCGAATCACAGACCCTTTCCCACAGAGGCCTAACATTGTAAGTAGGAAGTAGGATTTAATCCCCATTTTCCAGATGAGGTAACTGAAGCACAAATAAGTCAAGTGACTTGCCCAAGGTTATGTAGAAACAGCGTGGCTCAGTGGAAAGAGCCCGGCTTGGGAGTCAGGGGTCATGGGTTCTAATCCCAGCTCTGCCGCTTGTCAGCTGTGTGACTTTGGGCAAGTCACTTAACTTCTCTGTGCCTCAGTTACCTCATCTGGAAAATGGGAATTAAGACTGTGAGCCCCACGTGGGACAACCTGATCACCTTGTATCCACCCCAGCGCTTAGAACAGTGCTTTGCACATAGTAAGCGCTTAACAAATGCAATCATTATTATTATTATTAATCACGACTCCTCCTCTCGTCTGCTGTGTGACTTTGGGCAAGTCACTTAACTTCTCTGTGCCTCAGTTACCACATGTGTCAAATGGGGATTAAGACTGTGAGCCCCACGTGGGACAACCTGATTACCATGTATCTTCCTCAACACTTAGAACAGTGCTTGGCAAACAGTAAGCGCTTAACAAATGCCATCATTATTATTATTATGTAACAGACTAATGGCAGAGACAGGATTAGAACTCAAGTCCTTTGACTCCAACCCCTGTTCTCTTTCCAGGAGGCGATGCTGCTTACCTACCCTACTGCACGGATCTTCTATTCCCAATCCAGCCCACACATTTAGCTCCTTTAGAGCCAGCTCTTTGTGGGCAGGGATTGTCTCTCTTTATTGCTGTACTGTTCTTTCCCAAATGCTTAGTACAGTGCTCTGCACACAGTAAGCTCTCAATAAATACGACTGAATGAAAGAATGAAATGAATGAATGAACATACTCTATCTCTCCCCCTCCTAGACTGTGAGCCCACTGTTGGGTAGGGACCGTCTCTATATGTTGCCAACTTGTACTTCCCAAGCGCTTAGTACAGTGCTCTGCACACAGTAAGCACTCAATAAATACGATTGAATGAATGAATCTCGATCTTGTCTGTCTCGCCGCAGACCCCCTTGCCCATAACCTCTCTCGGGTCTTTCTTTTTACACTGAGCTGCACACAGTAAACGTGCAATAAATACCACTGATTGATTGATTGCATTGATATCCATTAGACTACATTCAATCTCCTTGAAAACGGGGAAAGTATATTATTGCTTCTCTTGTACTTTCCCAAGAGCTCAGTGTAATAGGTGCTCAATAAATACTTTTGATGGCCTGATACAGTGCATTTGAATGATGTCCTCAATAACACTTTGGAGTAAGAAGGAAAGCAGAAGGGAGGCAGTTATCTATGTACACATGACTGCACTCAAAACACATGCAAAAGCTAAGCCTCACAAGATGATTGCCAACTTGTACTTCCCAAGTGCTTAGTATAGTGCTCTGCACACAGTAAGTGCTCAATAAATACAATTGACTGATTGATGATTCTTGATTCAAAATCTAGAAATGCTCACACAACTTTTCGTGGTGCTGATTTAAAAAAAAAACTTGAATGCATAGATAGGATACCATTTAAGAGGCAACAAAATACTGTCATATCACTTTGGAAGAGAACAAATTGCTGAACATACATCTCTTGTGCAACTAAGAATGTGAATTTTGCACCTAAGATAAATGATATATATGTAACAGTAAAAAATGCCAGTTTACACTGTCACTTCCACAAAAGCTCATTGTGGGCCATCAGTCAGTCAATCATATTTATTGAGCATTTACCATATGCACTGTACCAAGCACTTGGGAGAAGACGATCTAACAATATAGCAAACATATTCCCTGCCCACAATGAGCTTACAGTCTAGAGGGGGACACAGCCATTAACATAAAGAAATAAATTACAGATATAGCGTGGCTCAGAGGAAAGAGCATAGGCTTGGGAGTCAGAGGTCATGGGTTCTAATCCGAGCTCCGCCACTTCTCAGCTGTGTGATTTTGGGCAAGTCATTTAACTTCTCTGTGCCTCAGTTCCCTCATCTGGAAAATGGGGTTTAAGACTGTGAGCCCCAGGTGGGACAATCTGATTACCTTGTATACCCCCCCACCCAGGGCTTAGAACAGTGCTTGGCACATAGTAAGTGCTTAACAAATGCCATCATTACATAAGTGCTGGTGGGGCTGGGGATGTGTGGGGGCATGAATGAAAGGAGCAAGTCAGGGTGACACAGAAGGGAGAAGGGAAAAGGAGGGCTCAGTCAGGGAAGGCCTCTTGGAGGAGATGTGCCTTCAATGAGGCTTTGAAGGGGCGGGGAGAGGGAAAGTGCCTGCCAACTCAGTTTATTGCACTCTCCCAAGCAATCAGTACAGTGCTCTGCACATAATAAGTGCACAGAGTAAGTGCTCAATATAAACCAATTATGATGATGTACGTACTATTATACTATGCTGGTTCCCTTAACCGTAATTCATTTTAGTGTCTGTATCTCTCCTGCTAGACTGTAAGCTCCTTGAGAGAAGGGATCATGCCTATCAATTCTATTGTACTATATGCCCCCAAGTGCTTGATACAGTGCTCTGCATATGGTAAGTGCTCACTAAATAAGGGGCAGCATGGTCTAATGGAAAGAGCATGGTCCTGGGAGACAAAGGACCTGAGTTCTAATTCTGGCTCTGCAACGTGTCTGTTGTGCGACCTTGGGCAAGTCACTTTACTTCTCTGTGTCTCAGTTCTCTCAACTGTAAAATGGGCATTAAGACTGTAAGCCTGATGTGGGACATGGACTGTGCCCAATCTGATTAACTAGTATCTAGCCCAATGCTTAGTAAAGTGCCTGCCAGACTGGATTACTGCATCAGCCTCCTTTCTGACCACCCAACCTCCCCACATCAGTCCATTACTTCACTCCGCTGCCCGGATTATCTTTCTACAGAAACATCCTGGGCAAGTCATCCCCCTCCTCAAAAATCTCCAGTGCTTGCCTATCAACCTCCATTACATGCAAAAACTCCTCCCTACTGGCTTCAAAGCTCTCCATCACCTTGCCCTTCTTATTTCACTTCCCTTCACTCCTTCTGCAGCCCAGCCCACAAACTCCGCTCCTCTGGTGCTAACCTCCTCACTGTGCCTCGTTTTCGCCTGTCTCGTCGTCGACCACCGGCCCATGTCTTACTTCTGGCCTGGAACGCCCTCCCTCCTCAAATCCACCAGAAAATTACTCTTCCCCCCATCAAAGCCCTACTGAATGTGTATCTCCTCCAAAAGGACTTCCCAGACTAAGTCCCCTTTTCCTCAGATTCCCCTCCCTTCCTCAACTCAACAGTTGAGTCACCTCAACTCGCTCCCTTTGCTCTCCTTCACTCACCCGACAGCACTTACATATATATTTATAATTCTACTGATTTATATTGATGCCTGTTCACTAGTTTTGTTGTCTGTCCCCCCCCCCCCCCAAACTGTAAACCCATTGTAGCCAGGGATTATCTCTTTATTGCTGTATTGTATTTTCCAAGTGCTTAGTACAGTGCTCTGCACACAGTAAGCATTCAATAAATACGACTGAATGAATTCATTCACTCAATCGTATTTATTGAGCGCTTACTGTGTGCAGAGCACTGTACTAAGCGCTTGGGAAGTCCAAGTCAGCAACATATAGAGACAGTCCCTACCCAACAGCAGGCTCACAGTCTAGAAGGGGGAGACAGACGACAAAGCAAAACATATTAACAAAATAAAATAAATAAATAGAATGATAAATACGTACAAACATATATACATATATACAGGTGCTGTTTGGAGGGGAACGGGGGGAGAGGAAGGAGGGAGCTCAGTCTGGGAAGGCCTCCCGGAGGAGGCGAGCTCCCATTCATTCATTCATTTAATCATATTTATTAAGCACTTACCGTGTGCAGAGCCTGGCACATAGTAAGCACTTAAATACCATACCAAAAAAATTATAAACACCACTGATTGACTGATCAAATAGAGTAGTTTTCCAAGGTAAGATGAATTGCTATGGGATCTTTTTTTTTTTCAAGCAACCTACAAAGCCCCAAACTCTTCATTCCACAATTCCATATGGAAGGCTTTTGCCACCTTAAATCTGTTTTTCCTCTGATTGAAATCAACTCCCAAATCTTTTCTGTATTATGACTAAAAATAGGGGACTATAAGAGAAAACAAGATGTATTTACTTTGATTATGAATAAAACATATAAGTGTCTAAATAAAACTCATTCACTTGCCTGGATCTCGGGGCTGTTTTGTGA
The DNA here is from genome assembly GCF_015852505.1 of Tachyglossus aculeatus. Classification (NCBI taxonomy): domain Eukaryota; kingdom Metazoa; phylum Chordata; class Mammalia; order Monotremata; family Tachyglossidae; genus Tachyglossus; species Tachyglossus aculeatus. The sequence continues at coordinate 8,680,903 of NC_052067.1, forward strand.
AAAAAAACCCAAATTGAATATAAAATTGCATCTAAGCACATGCATACTTTCAGAGGACAATTTTCCTAGGGTTACTGAATATCATCACCAGGAATGAGAAAAGAAAATACGAACTGGGGGCTGTCCTTCATAATTTTCTGGAAATACTTCCGAAGCTGTATAAAAATGAGGCTACTTTTCTACAATGCTGGGCCATTTAGTTTTAAAGGCCTTTTGTTGTTTGGTGCACTGCAATCTGAAAATTAAAATATGAGGACAATGAAACAATTCTGAGGAAAGCAATAATGCCTCCACTACAAGAGTCAATTGCGCTATTAATAATAATAACAGTAATAATCCTAATAAGGATAATATTTAAACATTATTTAAATGTTTAAACTTAAATAACTTCTAGATTGTGAGCCCGTTGTTGGGTAGGGACCGTCTCTATATGCTGCCAACTTGTACTTCCCAAGCACTTAGTACAGTGCTCTGCACACAGTAAGCGCTCAATAAATTCATTCATTCAATCATACTTATTGAGCGCTTACTGTGTGCAGAGCACTGTACTAAGCGCTTGGGAAGTACAAGTTGGCAACATATAGAGACGGTCCCTACCCAAAAGCACGCTCACAGTCTAGAAGAGGGAGACAGACAACAAAACAAACATATTAACAAATTAAAATAAATAGAATAGTAAATAGGTACAAGTAAAATAGAGTAATAAATATGTACAAACGTATATACAGGTGCTGTGGGGAGGGGAAGGAGGTAGGGCATGGGGGATGGAGAGGGGGCGGAGGGGGCTCAGTCTGGGAAGGCCTCTTGGAGGAGGTGAGCTCTCAGTAGGGCTTTGAAGGGAGGAAGAGAGCTAGCTTGGTGGATGTGCAGAGGGAGGGCACTCCAGGCCAGGGGGAGGACGTGGGCTGGGGGTCGATGGCGGGACAAGCAAGAATGAGGCCCAGTGAGGAGGTTAGCAGCTAAATACGACTGAATTTACTGTGAGACCAAGAGATAGGGTGGAGAGAAGCCAATCAGATCAAACATAGTCCCTGTCCCACATGAGGACTCACTGCCTAAGGATGAGGAACAATAAATATTAAATCCCATTTTCTAGATTGGAAAACTGAGGCACAGAGAAGCTAAGTAGCAGCGTGGCCTAATGGCTAGAGCACGGACCTGGGACAAAAGGATCTGAGTACTAAACCCAGTACCGCGTATGACCATGGATAACTTTAAGGACAACAGCGGATCATTCTACAGAACAAAAAAACAATTGTGCTCCCAATACAGAGAGATTTTGTCCTGATGATCTCACACACATGTCCTAGCTACATTTGAGATGTGGACTACTTCTCATGGTCCTCAGACTGCCTGCTCGTTCATGCACAGCATAAAGGTCCATCTCCTCCAGGAGGCCTTCCCTGACTAAGCCTCCCCTTTCCTCTTCTCCCACTCCTTTCTGCATCACCTGACTTGCTCCCTCTGTTCTTCCCCGCTCCCAGCCCCAAAGCACTTATGTACATATCTGTCATTTTTTTAATATATTAATGTCTGTCTTCCCCCCATCTAAGCCCATTGTGGGCAGGGAATCTGTTTATTGTTGTATGGTACTCTCCAAAGCTCTTAATACAGTACCTGCATATAATAAGCGCACAATAAATATGATTGAATGAGTGAATGATGGAAGGAAAAGAGATCACCCTGGGCCTCAAAAATGAAGTCAATAATTTGGAAATGACTCAAGTACCTTGTAAGCTTCTTGATGGCAGAGAATGTGCGTTTCACCCACACCAGAGTCTCCTAGTAGCAGCTCAATAAATACTATTGATTGTAACTGGGAAGTCACATGAAACAGGATAAAACTGTGAGAAGGATAAAGTTGTCGACGGGTCCTTAGAGGAAAATAGAGGCTTATGCCATAATGAAGGGCTGTCTGATAGAGAAGGTGACAAGGACAGGTGCCAGGTAACCCCGGTAGTTGGATTTATCGATCTTTAACGTGTAGACATACATAATTGCCAAGATGAAGCAGCATGGACTAGTGAGTAGAGCACAGGCCTGAGAGTCAGAAGGACCTGGGTTCTAATCCTGGCTCTGCCTCTTGCCTACTGTGTAACTTTGGGCAAGTCACTTAACTTCTCTATGCCTCAGTTACCTCATCTGTAAAATGAGGATTAAAACTGTGAGCCCCATGTGGGACAACCTCATTACCTTGTATCTACCCCAGCGCTTAGAACAGGGCTTGGACCATAGTAAGTGTTTAACAAATGCCATTACTATGATTATTATTACTACTATTACTTAATTTTTCTGTGCTTCAGTTACATCAGCTGTAAAATAGGGATTAACACTGTGAGCCCCATGTGGGACATGGACTATGTCCAACTTGATTTGCTTGTATCAAGCCCAGCACTTAGTTCAGTGACTGGCACATAGTAAGAGCTTAAAAAATACAATAAAAAAAAAAAATAAGAGTGAAATAATGTGGCAGGAGAGAGGACAGCCACGTGATATTTATTAGAAATGGGGTCTCTCTCGTCCCTCTATTCACTTCACTAAACATTTGAGGGTCCACAGTATGATTGGGCCTGCATTCATCTCTCTTGCCATCGACCTCTTCGGTCTATCCATGGCATTTACTGAGTGCTTACTATATGCACTGTATGAGCCCCATGTGGGACAGGGATTGTGTGCAACCTTGTTATCTTGTATTCATTCATTCAATCCTATTTATTGAGTGCTTACTGTGTGCATCTACTGTGTGCATCTTTCTTGTATCTACCCCAGCACTTAGTACAGTAATAATAATAATAATAATAATAATGGCATTTATTAAGCGCTTACTATGTGCAAAGCACTGTTCTAAGCACTGGGGAGGTTACAAGGTGATCAGGTTGTCCCACGGGGGGCTCACAGTCTTAATCCCCATTTTACAGATGAGGTCACTGAGGCCCAGAGAAGTTAAGTGACTTGCCCAAAGTCACACAGCTGACAAGTGGAGGAGCCAGGATTTTAACCCATGACTTCTGACTCCAAAGCCCACGCTATTTCCACTGAGCCACGCTGCTTCTCACATATAGCAGGTGCTTAAAAATTACCCAAACAAAACAAAAATAACAAAATTGCACTAACCACCTGGGAGAAAACACTACAGAATAGAGGGTAGACTTGATTCCTGCCCTTGAGGAATTTATGGTCTGCTGGAGGAGATTGCCGTAGACAGTCTTCTAGACTGTGAGCCCACTGTTGGGCAGGGACCGTTTCTATATGTTGCCAACTTGTACTTCCCAAGCGCTTAGTACAGTGCTCTACACACAGTAAGCACTCAATAAATATGATTGATTGATTGATTGATAGGATAATTCTGAGACAGGAGAAAGAGAGAGAGAGAGAGAGGGGGGAGAGAAAAAGAGAGCTAATACTGCACTAGACCAGTTGAGTTATTTAGGAATCTTCTGCAGAGAAAAACCAAGGTACTGAGTTACCCCTAAAGTCTGAATAAACTGAGAATATAAATTAGATGCTCAATCGGCGAGAAGGATAGTGCAACAGTGAGTTGAAATTAAAAGGCAAATGACAGAATTCAAAGATTTGAATGAAGACTCCAGTGAAAAATGTCTAGAAAAGTGGCAAACAGCATGTCAGTGTGCCAAAAAAATCCAATAATTTAATAAAGAGACAGGTCAGAAGTTGCTAAAAATGCAGAGTAGAGTTATGTCCGAAAGAGAGGTTGGATTTATGAGAACAGACAAAGGTGGGGAAGGAGAGATAATGTGCAATTATCAGGGAATTCAAGGATGCTTGAGTGTCTGAAAAAATCTATTTTTTTTTTAGTCTTGAATCTTCAATAACCAGCTGTACCTTCCCAACTAGTAAATGCTGTGAATCAAGTAATTCAGATGAGAAAAAAAGAGTATGTGGTTTCAACCGCTCAGTAAAAGCGTAAAAGTAAAAGCATCAAATTTTAATGAGCCACACAAAGTCATTTCTAAAATGTCCACACCAAAAATTATCCCCTAACAAATTTAAGGAGACTTATTAAAACAAATGAAGCAATCAAGGCAACTCCTAGATACCGAGTGCAATTTATTTGACAAATAAACTCCTCACGTAGATTCACTAACAAGACTAAAACTCAATCGAAAAGCAAAACACTGTATGCGGGATCCTGAGGCCATCAGTGTTTCCTATGCAATCTGTGCAACAGTGAATAGAGCAACAAACTGTAACCTCGGGAGTGTACAAACACACACACCTTCCCTCAAATTTCAAGAGATGCTACAGCGACCATCACGGGAAGGGTGTGACAAGGTGAGCATCAATGTAATGCTTGAAGACTCATTACTGCGTTCCAGGCCTGAACTGTGGGTGATCTCGTCTTGATCTTTGAAATCCTCTAGTCTAGGAGCTCGTTATAGGCAGGCATGTCGCTTAGCACAGTGCTCTGCACACAGTCAGAGCTCAATAAATACGACTGATGAATGAAGTCTTTAGTCTGGAAAGTGGCCACGGCCCACTGGAAACAACGATAATAATAATAATTGTGGTATTTGTTAAGTGCTTACTATGTGCCAAGCACTGTTCTAAACACTGGGGTAGATACAGGGTAATCAGGTTGTGCCACGTAGGGCTCACACTTTTAATCCCCATTTTACAGAGGAGTTAACTGAGGCACGGAGAAGTGAAGTGGCTTGCTCAAGGTCACACAGCAGAAATAACAGGGGATGCGAGTGAGGAAACATGGGTTCTAATCCCAGCTTGACCACTTGCTTGCCGTGTGACCATGGGCAAGTCACTTTAACTCTCTGGGCCTCAGTTTCCTCATCTGTAAAATGGGGCTAACGAAACTGGTCACTCCTTTCCCCTCAGAGATACTGTGAGGACAAAGGGAGGTGAATGTTGTGAAAAGTGCTTTGGTAAAAGCAAATGACTTGATCCCGGCTCCCCTACTTGTCTTCTCTGCGACCTTGGGTAAGTCATTTCACTTCTCCAGGCCTCAGTTACCTCGTCTGTAAAATGGGGAATGAGACTGTGAGCCCCATGTGGGACGGGCAATGTGTCCAACATGACTTGCTCGTATTCAACCCAGAACTTAGAACAGTGTCTGGCACATCGTAAGCGCTTAAAAAATATCACAATTATTATTATTTTATAAAAAGCAGGCCAACTGGTATTAATATTATTATTATTAAATTAACTAGAGGGTGGCACACTTTTTGCATGGCTATTATTGCCTTGTGAATATGCAGTCTGGGACTAGACGCTAAGCAGAGTGGCGGAAAAGTCAACAGCCTAGAACTATTAGGTTTCCTGGACCAGTATCCAGGAACCAATGAGCTCACAGCTGAAAAATCCAGGCTAACTAAGTACTTGCTGGGTGGGTGGCTAATGATGATTTTCTGCCTTTTTGTTTGCTAGTTTAAGTCAACTCTTTCATACCATTAAATCAACATGCCCTTTACGGCCCTTACCTAAAAACAGAAATCACAAAACAAAGAATATACGGGGCAGCAGCTTGACTAAAATTCAACAAATTTGGTGCAACACAAAACAGAGGTAAACGTATACCCCTGTGGATACCTCTGCTAAGCTAGTCCTTGAGTGGTTTTGTGGTCAGGTATGACATTTGTTGCATAAAGTATATATTGAGCTTCAGAGCTTGTAATTTTGGGAAGTGTCGTTTGTGTAAGGTCTTTCAACTTATTTGGGATTTCATTTCCTCAGCTGGTAACAATTATAGATCCGGAGACCACCAGAAATAATACTACATTCCCTTTTGGGATCAACATGCTTGTTATGAAGGCTAAGTGTGCAGAAACTTTATACTCAGATGGAGAGGAGGGAAATGCTAACTACCAGGCTAGGGCACTGAGCTGAAATAAAAATGCTAATTACATCAATCTAGGCGATCCTAGGAGCAGTCAGGACAACCACATTCTGAATCTGGAGGATAAGCTGGTATGCAAATTGTTGATTAGAACTGGATGCCCAATAGTCATTTAGCAAGGAAGTTTCCATTTGACCAACCACTAACATTTTTGGCCTTGGCTGTTAATCTCCCATGAAAATCTCTTTCTACTCTTTTTTTTTTTAAGAACTTGAATATGGCAATAATTATCTTTTTATCTCTGAGGCATGAATCACACACACACACACACACCCGCCCCAAACCATGGGCTATTTGCGGTGGTTTCATTTATTACCCTGCCATCCTCTTCCAAGATGATATAAATACTGTGAAGAACATATTCTTCCAGGAACAAAAGGTGGGGAGTATAACACATCCTTTGAAAGTGATCGATTTCCCTGCTCCAAGGAGCCAGTCTCTTAGAAAAAAATTCTGGGCCAGTTAGACACCTGGTTCTGATAATACTGAGTGTTGAGAGCGTGGTAATCCCATGAACTGACCACCCACATGGTGCACTGAGTCCGTGCTTAAAAAAGTACCAAAGAAGCATGAAAACAATCAACGGTATTTATCGAGCGCTTACAGTGTGCAGAACGCTGTACTAAGTGCTTGAGATGAGTTCCCCGGCTCTAGGATGCTGACGATCATGTCAGCCTCCTCGCTGACCTCCCTGACAAATCTATCATCTACTCACCCTATTCTCTTTCCTTTCTGGATCACTTCCGCACTTCAGTCTGTTCCCCCAAACACTTTGACACTCACCCCAAGCCCACCACACCTATGTATATATTCTCATACTCTGCTCCTCTACACCGTCAGCTCATTGTGGGCAAGAAATGTGTCTGTTATATTGTTATACTGCACTCTCCCAGGAGCTTAGTTGGGTGCTCATCATTCATTCATTCATTCAATCGTATTTATTGAGCGCTTACTGTATGCAGAGCACTGTACTAAGCTCTTGGGAACTGTAAGTGCTCAATTAATACAACTTAATTACTGCTCCTCCCCCTACATGTAATTTATTTTAAAGGCTGTTTTCCCAACAAAATTGTAATTTTTTTGAAGGCAGGGAATCATGACTGCCAACTCTATTGTACTGTACTTCCCACAGTGCTTAGTACAGTGATCTGCACATAGTAGGTGTTCAATAAATACTACTGAATGGCTGTCCACTAGAACCCCTCACTCTAAAGGGGAGAAATGAAGAGTCATAGGAATGACTCTTAGGAGTCATAGGAATGACTCTTAGGAGTCATAGGAATGCACATGTAGCATCTAAACGTGCCGAATTGTACTTTCCAAGCTCTTAGTATAGTGTTCTGCACACAGTAAGCGCTCAATAAATACAACTGAATGTATGAATGAAAGAATATTAAAATAAATTATGCATATATATATATATTTAATATATATATAATTGTTTAGGGGCTGAGGATGGGGTGGATATCAAGTGCATATGGGGCACAGATCCAAGAGGACAGGCGACCCAGAAGGGAGAGGGAGTAGCGGAAATAAGGACTAATTTGGGGGAGACCTCTTGGAGGAGATGGGATTTTAATATGGCTTTGAAAGCGGGGAGAGTGCTTGTCTGTTGTATATGAAGGAGGGAGGGTGTTCCAGGATACAGGGAGGACATATCCTCAAAAATCTCCAGTGGCTACCAGTCAACCTTTTCCATCTCTGATCTAAAGTGATTTTTGGTATGATTTGGGTCAACAAAGACTTCGTGCAGAAACGCTCTGGGAATGTTACTCCCCTTCTCAAAAATCTCCAGTGGCTGCCAGTCAACCTACACAACAAGCAAAAACTCCTCACTCTTGGCTTCAAGGCTCTCCATCACCTCGCCCCCTCCTACCTTACCTCACCTCCCTTAGTTCCTTCTCCAACCCAGCCCACACCCTCCGCTCCTCTGCCACCGCTAACCTCTTCACTGTACCTCGTTCTCGCCTGTCCCGCCGCAGACCCCTGGCCCACATCCTCCTCCTGGCCTGGAATGCCCTCCCTCTGCACATCCGCCAAGCTAGCTCTCTTCCTCCCTTTAAAGCCCTACTGAAAGCTCACCTCCTCCAGGAGGCCTTCCCAGACTGAGCCCCCCTTTTCCTCTCCTCCTCCCCATCCCCCCCGACCCTACCTCCTTCCCCTCCCCACAGCACCTGTATATATATGTTTGTACAGATTTATTACTCTATTTATTTTATGTGTACATATTTACTATTCTATTTATTTTGTTAATGATGTGCACCTAGCTTTATTTCTATTTATTCTGATGACTTGACAGCTGTCCACATATTTTGTTTTGTTGTCTGTCTCCCCCTTCTAGACTGTGAGCCCGTTGTTGCGTATGGACCATCTCTGTATGTTGCCAACTTGTACTTCCCAAGCACTCAGTACAGTGCTCTGTGCACAGTAAGCGCTCAATAAATACAATTGAATGAATGAATGAATGAATGAATGACGTGGGCAAGAGGTTGACAGTGAGATAGACAAGATGGAAATCAGCCTGGCATTCAGCAGTGAGAAAAAGGGTGACTCTCTTAGGGTTGAGACTTTGGTTGGCTTATGATGCCAAGAAAGCAAACTGAAAACAACATCTGTCACACTGTGTAACAAACGCAACAGTGCAGCAAGGCGTAACATTCCCATGCACAAAATATGAAAGGATTAGACTGTATCATATCCAAATCCCTAATTTTTGTATAGTAATGTCTGTCTCCTCATCTAGACTGTAAGCTCCCAGTGGGCAGAGAATGTGTCTACCAACTCTGTTGCACTGTACTCTCCCAATGCTCTGAATGTAGTAAGCTCACCATAAATATAATTCATTATCAGTCACATATCTTACTGCTGGTTGTGACACCTTCCAACCTGAACGATGACTAACAAAATTTTCTCCCCGGGTTCAAGTTTCCTCTGATGAAAACTACATGTTTTCCTGAGACCTACACTAAGGGTGAAACACCTCTGAAACAGCATTTTTTGAGACATCTAACTTAACCATCAAACTCACAGCATTTCCAAGCCTCTGGGTAAAAGAAGAATTAGAAGAAGGATACCATCTGTTACGTGCCCGGGGCCATCTAAAAGCTGAGAGATTATCTCAAGAGACCTATGACATGTATAGTTACTCCTTAGAATAATAATAGTAATAACAACATGATTATGGATTCATTTAGAACCTTCCCCCCAAGAACAAAATGTACTAGCTTTGACATTCTCAAATTCTACTCACAACATCCCTGGGGCAAGGAGGGGCAGGTGTTTTCATCCCCATTCTATAGGTAGGGAAACTGAGGCAGAACTGAACTGTTGGGGGAGAGGTGAGAAGTTGGGAAGAACTGTAAACCTTCATTATCAAATTCCAATTTTAACAATCCTGCCGTGCTTGCTCTAGAGATTTCCTGACTGAGAAGCTCCGACCGAGATATCTGCTTTTATTTCAACAGGACATAGAGCTGAGACTGTGTGCCCTGGGTCTATAAACAGAATAAAGCCTGCTTAGAGACTCTCTTTCTGGAAACCTTTTACACAAATAGGCACCAGGGGAATGAACTGGATGTATAATTCAGAGACAGGCTCTAGGGTAGGTAAGGACCTCATTACCATTTCCTATCGGGTACATACCGCTACCAAAACTCCAAGCCCTCAGTGAATTATAGGCAGGCTTTTCACAGCGGCTGTTTTTTTTAGGAAATATGGCCACTTAGTGTTGATTTAAAACTACCAGATGCATTGTTCAGAAACCTCCGAAAAACATTTTCAGCAGGAAACTGTCCTTTTTCACATAAGCCTGATTCATCGCTTCGGGACAAACCAGATAAGACATACATTAAGATGCTAATAAAGCTACAGACCTGCTATGAGAAACTGGAAAGTTAATATACGTAAGTCAATTTGGGTATGCCGAGGCGTCTCTCTTTTCCTTTTTCTTTCTTTACTGCTGACGACGTTTGCAGGCAAATAAGATTATTATTTCCCAAGTACTCCTGCCTCCTGCCCCCCTTCGTAAAATAATAATCTCTTGGTTGGGACAATCATTTATCTTGAAAACAGCAAGGAAACAACTGCAGGGACACAAACTTGGCTTACAGCTGCAGGAAGGTAGAAAGGCCAGAGAGAGCACAATCTCACAAGGAAAAAAGGATCTTGAAAAATGTCCTTGAGCACAGAAGGTTAAAGAGAGAAATCAGAAAGAAGACTTGCTTCTTAAACAAATGCTTTTTGAAGTTTTTTTGTGAACATTTGGCCCATAGGCTCTTTCTCTACTGCAATTCAAGTTGATCTCTCAGAATCACTGTACATGGGGTGCAAATAGATAAAGGAATGGCATCCACTGGTTACACAGGCCAAGGGAAATACCAAAATGGGAACAAAGGAATAACAGTAATATTAACTGTGGTATTTGTTAAGTGCTTACACTGTGCCAGGCACTGTACTAAGCACTGAGGTGGATACAAGCAAATTGGGTTGGATACAGTCGCTGTTCCACATAGGGTTCACAGTCTTATTTCATTCATTCAATCATATGTACTGAGCGCTTACTGTGTGCAGAGCACTGTACTAAGCACTTGGGAAGTACAAGTCGGCAACATATAAAGTCGGTCCCTACCCAACAACGGGCTCACGGTCTAGAAGGGGGAGACTGACAACAAAGCAAAACGTATAGACAGGTGTCAAAATTGTCAGAACAAATAGAATTATAGCTATATGCACATATTAACAAAATAAATAGAATAATAAATATATACAAGTAAAATAGACTAATAAAGCTATACAAATATTCATTCATTCATTCAATCATACTTATTGAGCGCTTACTGTGTGCAGAGCACTGTACTAAGCACTTGGGAAGTACAGTTGGCAACATATAGAGACAGTCCCTACCCAACAGTGAGCTCACAGTCTAGAAGATCAATCAATCATTCAATCATATTTATTGAACACTTACTGTGTGCAGAGCACTGTACTAAGTGCTTGGGAAGTACAAGTTGGCAACATATAGAGACGGTACCTACCCAACAGTGGGCTCACAGTCTAGATTAGAAATAGAAATATAGAAATTTTAGAAACTTGTATAGAAACATATACAAGTGCTGTGGGGAGTCATTTTACAGATGTAGTAACTGAGGCACAGAGAAGTGAAGTGACTTGCAGACAAGTTGCGGAGCTGGGATTAGAATCCATGACCTCCCGGGCCCCTACTCTATCCATTACATCTTGCTGCTTCCCAAAGAAGAGAAGCAGGGCCAAGCCAAGATCTTTCATCTGCAGATATCCGGGCTTAAACCGGGTTTGGTGCTAACAAGAAGACCACTGTGTCTTCTTCCCATGAAGCCATCAACATAAAATTGTCCTCCAGGTAGCTAACTTCACTGGCGAAGTTATAGGTTGAGAGGTTTAATGTGAATGAGTCACACCTGGTAGAAAGTTTTCCACACACCCACCTGCACTCCGGTTGACTCCAGTGCAACTATATTTATCGAGTGCCCACTATGTGCTGAGTCCAACTGCGACCAACTAATCTCTCTGGGCACACTAAATAGTGTTCTCATTCTGCTAAAGAGATTAAGAATGAAGAGTGCTGTCAAAATGTAATACACACCTGAAGCCCGGGGCAGCAGAGACCAGTGAGATAAGATTGTGAAAACACATGGAGGGGGATCAACGGATTCCTGCAGAAACCTGTACTCCCCAGCTGAACCCTAGTCTTTCCATCCCAACCCTTTGAAGTTCGACATACGCTTAAGACGAGGTAATTGGGAAGGAAATGATTAATTAATGGGAAGGACGGAGGATGTGGGGAGAAGCTAGAGGAAGGATGGAAGGTAGATGGAGCGAATCTGAAAGGGCTTTGTGGATGGGAGGGGGTTCTGAAGCCGTCAGGGATGTGGCTCGGCAGAAGGCATGGCTTGAGCCATGAGGGAGAAGAGGGAAGGCAGTGGATGTTTGTCTCGTTGGAGTGGAGAGTGTGGCCGGGGAAGAGGAGGGAGCATAGAAAGAGAAATCATGTTGAAAAGAAGATTTCGAAAAATCACAGTCGTTCTAGACTGTGAGCCCACTGTTGGGTAGAGATTGTCTCTATTTGTTGCCAAACTGTACTTTCCAAGTGCTTAGTACACTCTGCACACAGTAAGCACTCAATAAATATGACTGAATGAATGAAAAGGACTGGTGCTATTAGGTTTTAGAAGGATCAAATGTATTTCCAGGATTCTGACTCTAATCCACTTAAGTAAAGATAAGGGTCAACAGTGAAGAAATAAGGGGTGCACACGTTTATTTCATTCAACCTCAAATCATCCCAATCTCTCTTCAGACCCAGGAATTTAGTCATTCAGTCAACATTATTACTGAGTGCTTACCAGGTGCAGCAAATTCATTCACTCGTTCATTTGATCGTGTTTATTGAGCGCTGACTGTGTGCAGAGCACTGTACTAAGCACTTGGGAAAGTACAATACAACAATAAACAGTGGCATTTCCTGCCCACAACGAACTTACGGTCTAGAGGGGAGACAGCCATCACTGTACTGAGCGCATGGGAGAGTACAATATAATGATATATATATTCCCTTCCCACAACGAGCTTACAGTCTAGAAGGTGAATTTAGACAGAGAGGGTAACAAAGGAGTGGGAAAACTAAACCCAAATTCTTTCACATCATTAATTTCACAAGTTTTGCCCTCGAGACTGTGAGGTTGTTATGGGCCGGAAACACGTATGCTTTTCTGTTATACTCTCCCAAGCGCTGAGTACAGTGCTCGGCACATAGTAAGCACTCAATCAATACCATTGATTGATTGATAATTACACACACCCCAGCTTCCTTCAGCTGATTACAGGGACATGGGGGTGTATTCACTGTTTAGAAATGTGGAAGTCGGCTGAATGTAAGAGCAGCATGGATAAAGACCAACCTTCCCTTGGATGGGTTCTAGAAACCTGCAACTTACTGAGCTCTTCCTTGGTTCTTACTGGCCAGTCCCTCCTCCTCCCAAAAGACCCAATTTTCCCAGAGCGTTCCAGGAAATGTAGTCTATTGTAGTTCCCGAAGAGATTTAAACAGGCTCTCCACCTCCCAGAAGACCCCAGTGTCCCAGAGGGGTATGTGATATGCAGTCCAATGGAGTTCCCAAAAAGACTTTGGAAATGTGTCTAATATTTTCTTCCATCCTCTATGATTATAGTTCTGAATAACTGAGAAAGATTCAGATCCCACTGGGCTCCACGCAGAGGAGAGAGGTGTAAGAGCCCAGGGCAAGTAATTGAGCACAGAGTATAGTCCAATTTCAATATAAGGGGATCCTGGGAGCTTTCCAGTATTCTGATGGGCTCAAAACGATTAAAAAAAAAAATAATGGTATTTGTTAAACTCTTTCTGTTTGTCAAGCACTATTCTAAGTGCTGGGATAAGTACAAGATAATCAGGTTGAACACAGTCCCTGTCTCACATGGGGCTCACAATCTAAATTCCCATTTTACAGATGAGGTAACTGAGACACAGAGAGGCTAAGTGACCTGCCCAAGGTCACACAGCAGACACATGGCAGAGCTCGGATTAGAGCCCAGGTTCTCTAACTCCTAGGCCCAAACTCTTTCCACTAGGCCATGCTGCTTTAGTGGGAGGTAAATGATTATGGAGGTAACTGACATTTGTTACGTGTGAAGTATATCGGATGGGAGGGAGACAAGCTGCATTGGGAGGTAGAAATAGCTGGCTTGAATGATATTTGGCTATTGTTTCCCTGCCCTAAAAGTCAGTAAGGCCCCATTCCACCCCCAGTCCTGGAGTCTAGTCCAGAATTTCACATCAGAACCATTATTTTCATCACGCTATAAGCACTGAGGTGGGTTCAGGGAACAATTATTTAAATGATAGTACAGCACTTAATACAACTGCATGAGCTCTGAGGCTCTACATAAATGCCAATCTGATTTAGAATGCATTCAGTTCTCGTGTTTTTACAGGGTGTGATGGATAGATTGCTGCTTGACGATTAGGAAAGGTTCTCCCACAATCTGTCTCTGTCTGGATAGAACACTGGGCTATTTTCAAGTGTGCAGAGCCAATCAAAGTGTGTTTCTGCAATGCCAATTTTTCTTCACGTGGAATTCATCAAGAAGTGAGTGTATTCAGTTGCAAATCTCTTTTATTTAACCACTGAAGGCAATTTTTCCTACTCTAAATATTTTTTTTTCCAGCGACAAAGTTTGTCAATTCCCATTTGACTAGAAAAATGGAAGCTCCTTGTGGGCAGGGAATGTGTCTCTTGATTTGGTTGTGCTTTCTCCGAAAACTGAATACAGAATCCTAAATCCAGTGGGCACTCAATAAATATCATCATCACCATAAGGCCTGGGCCAATGACACGACTTTAACCAAAATGCAAATTGTTTGACTGTCCTAATTTATAAGGTTTGCATGATGCATTTGGTAGTTTTGAATTAAGACTCAATAAGCACATTTTTTACCCATAGGTATACCTATCTCGGTAGAGGAATCATATTACTCTTTGTATTACTCCCTGAGGCCTACGAGAAGAAGAAGAAAAAGAAAAGGAAAAATCAGCTATAATTAGCTAACTGCTTTTCAGGACATGTGATGTTCTCTGCTACAAAGACTAGAGAATCTTAAAGATTAAATACTAGATATACATGATGATTTATAAGAAAATGAAAGCTGAAATGATTTCTTTTAAAGGACAATACAGTTAAGTCTCCTAAGCATTTCATCACTCACTGATATTGCTTTTATCCCATCTGATCTCAGTAATTAACAGTGAGTTATAGTGATTATTTAACTACTTGAAATAAAAGCACAATATGAAATATAGTGATGACTCATTTGTCTGAGTGGCTTTAGACAAACTTTAAACATCCGCAGAATGGGATGTTACTTATCTGCTAAAGTCTCTCTTTCTGTGCCCAGAAGCTAAACTGGCATAGCACTTCAAAAAGAATCGATGGGGAAACTTTTTCACTTCTTGAAGAGGAAATTCCTTTATGTTTTCACAAGAGAAGAGGGCAAGTAGGGCATTGTTTAAATGGGTTGATCAGTAGATGCTCAATGAACACTAGTGGCTGAATGCAGTGCATTGGACTAAATGCTTTGGAGGCAAGAAAACAACAACAAAAATCTATCGATGGGTTTTCATAAATGGAAGCAAGTTCAACTGTCTTTCCCCATAAAATATTATTCATTATCCTTAATAATGTTAATAATAGTATTTGTTAAGTGATAATAGTAATAGTAGTGCTGGTATGTGCTACACTTTGAGCCCACTGTTGGGTAGGGACTGTCTCTATATGTTGCCAACTTGTACTTCCCAAGTGCTTAGTACAGTGCTCTGCACACAGTAAGTGTTCAATAAATACGATCGAATGAATGTGCTAAGTACTTATTATCTGCCAGGCACTGTACTAAGCGCTGGGGTGAATACAAGCAAATCAAATTGGACACTGTCCCTGTCATTCCTTTATTCATTCAATCGTATTTATTGAGCGCTTACTGTGTGCAGAGCACTGTACTTAGCGCTTGGGAAGTACAGGTTGGCAACATATAGAGACAGTCCCTACCCAACAACGGACTCACAGTCTAGAAGGGGGAGACAGACAACAAAACAAAACATGTAGACAGGTGTCAAAATCATCAGAACAAATAGAATTATAGCTATATGAACATCATTAACAAAATAAATAGAATAGTAAATATGTACTATGTAATATACATAGTATACATGTAATATTTACTATGTAAATATGTAAAATAAATACAGTTCATTCAATCATATTTACTGAGCGCTTACTGTTTCCAAGCACTAAGGGCTTGGAACTCACAACTCACAGTCCCACAAGACTGTGGGACTCACAGTCTCAATCCCCATTTTACAGATAACTGGGGCCTAGAGAAGTGAAGTGACTTGCCCAAGGTCACACAGCAGACAAGGGGCGGAGCTGGGATTAGAACCCATGACCTTCTGACTCCCAAACCAGTGCTCTATCCGCTCTGTGCCAAACACTGTACGAAGCACTGGGGTAGATCCAAGATAATCAGGTCAGAAATAGTCGCTGCTCCAAAATGGGGTCACAGTCTAAAGGAATGGAGAATAGATTTGAAAAATGAGGCACAGATAAGCTACACGAACACGATCAAGTTAATAATAATGATGGCATTTATTAAGCGCTTACTATGTGCAAAGCACTGTTCTAAGCGCTGGGAGGTTACAAGGTGATCAGGTTGTCCCACGGGGGGCTCACAGTCTTCATCCCCATTTTACAGATGAGGTAACTGAGGCTCAGAGAAGTTAAGTGACTTGCCCAAAGTCACACAGCTGACAATTGGTGGAGCCGGGATTTGAACCCATGACCTCTGACTCCAAAGCCCGCGCTCTTTCCACTGAGCCACGCTGCTTCTCTAAGCATACAGTAGGCATGTGGCAGAGGTGGAACCCAGGTTTCCTGACTCCCGGGTCTGTGTGCTAACCACTAGGCTTCACTGCTTCTCACTCTGATTTGAACAATTAAAATTTTGAGTAGCTTTTAATTTACTTTCTACAAAAATTGAAACTTATAGGTTTGACGACCTTTCCCCTAAGTTTTCCTCATGAAATTAGAACCATTCCAGTCTCCTCAGGGAAGCAAATAGGCATATAGTAAAAATCAGTTCATGAACTACCAACCTCCTCAGGACCTTGATTTAGTTTCATTTACCATGGGTTCAAATCCCAGCTCCGCCGATTGTCAGCTGTGTGACTTTGGGCAAGTCACTTCACTTCTCTGGGTCTCAGTTACCTCATCTGTAAAATGGGGATGAAGACTGTGAGTCCCCCGTGGGACAACCTGATCACCTTGTAACCTTCCCAGAGCTTAGAACAGTGCTTTGCACATAGTAAGTGCTTAATAAATGCCATCATTATTACCACCTTGGTTCCTTCCTGAGTTTGGAGTGCTCCATGCTACAAAAAATCCTGTCTTTTTGAGAAGCAATGTGACCTCATGGAAAGAGCATGGGCGTGGAAGCCAAGAGACCTGAGTTCTAATCCGACTCTGCTACTTGCCTGCTGTGTAACCTTGGACATATCATGTAACTTCCCCGAGCCAGAGTTTCCTAATCTCTCAAATAGATATTGACCTACTCACCCTCCCATGTGAACCCCACATGGGACAGGGGCTGTGTCCAACCTGATTACCTTGTATCTACCCCACTACTTAGTACGGTACTTGGCACATAAGTGATTAATAAATATCACAATTATTGCTATTTATTAGACAGCAACCAATGCTGAGCTTGTAAAATGATGTGGATTCTGGACTAATGAATTACCACCTCCACCCCCCACCCAAATCTGCTAGTTTCCTGCTATGTGATCTTGGGCAAGGTACCTGGCCATAACTCAGTTTCCCCATCTATCAATGAGAAATTATATAAACACCTTACAGGAGTGCTGCTTGGGCAGATAATGAATGGCTATAAAGAATTTGGAAATCCTTAGTTGTAGTAATTATCTGTAATTGGGTATGACTGACTGTTTCTCTACTATACTTGAAGGTTAGGTGAAAGGCAATTTGGGAAAAACAAAACCACGTTTTAACCAACTCTACTCCACCGTGCATAAACAAGAACAGACTGTTTCACTCACTCCATCCACTTTCCTGACTCCTTTTTCCCTAACTGTCAGTGTTAGTAGAACACTCTCTGCTCTCCCCATCTTCAAAAGCCTTTTTAAAATTGCATCTTCTCTAGGAGGTCTTCCTTGATTATCCTCTCATCTCTCCATTCTTTTCCCCACTCCATCTGCCACCCCATCATTTCCACATTTTCTAAAGTCTTGGGTCAAATCCCCATGTTCCCCTAGCCACTTATCCGTTCAATCATATTTACTGAGTGCTTACTGTGTGCAGAGCACTGTACTAAGCACTTATGCACATAGCTTTAAACTCCGTTGCTTCCTTCTAGCTGTAACTTATCTTAGTGTATGTATTCCCAGCTAGATTCGTTCAATTGCATTTACTGAGTGTCGAAAGCACTGTACTAAGTACTTGGAAGAGTATGATATAGCAATAAACAGACTCATTCCCTGCGCTCAACGAGCTTAGGATATGCTCCTTAAGAGCAGGAATCATGTCTAGTAATATAATAATATTGGTAGCATGTGTTAGGTGCTTACTCTGTGCCAAACACTGAACCAAGAGTTGGAGTAGATAAAAGATAATCAGGTCAAACACAGTGCCTGTCCCCCATGGGGCTCACAGTTGAAGTGGAAAGGAGAACAGGTATTGAATCACCATTTTACAGATGAGGAAACTGAAGGACAAGAAAGTTAAGTGACTTGCTCAAGGTCACAAAGCAGACAAATGGTGGATCTGGGATTAGAACTCAGGTCCTCTGACTCCAAGGTCCGAGCTGTTTCCACTAGGTCTCAATGTTCTTCCTCCTGGTCTAACTCACTTGCATGAGGGGGTTTAATTTCAGTTCCTCTCTTAGAAGGAACTGATGCCCAGAGGCACTATGCCTGACTGATGCTTTGATGAGTACATCAAGAAGCAGCATGGCATAGTGGATAGAGCATGGGCCGGGGAGTAGAAGGTCATGGGTTCTAATCCCAGCTCTGCCACTTGTCTGCTGCGTGACCTTGGGTAAGTCACTTCGCTTTTCTGGGCCTCAGTTACCTCATCTGGAAAATGGTTATTGAGACTGTGAGCTCCACATGGGACAGGGACAGTGCCCAATCCAAATGCTTATATCCAATGCTAGCACTTAGTACAGCTCCTGGCACACAGTAAGCGGTTAACAAATACCACAATTAATATTATTATTATTACTACATGGGGAGGTGTTGTCTTTTATCACCTGAAGACAAGTGGACCCAATTTCTGTCAGAGAATGGACGTGAGGAATCAATCAATCAATTGTATTTATTGAGTGCTTACTGCGTGCAAAGCACTGTACTAAGTGCTTGGGAAGTACAAGTTGGCAACATATAGAGACAGTCCCTACCCAACAGTGGGCTCACAGTCTAGAAGGGGGAGACAGAGAACAAAACCAAATATACTAACAAAATAAAATAAATAGAATCTACAGTTGGGGCCAGGGAAGAAGCAGGGCAGAGCTACTTCCTTTTAGGACTTGTCTCACCCTACTCTGATTTGGCATAGGACTCTGTGCTTCCTAAATGTTCAATCTGTTTGCAGGCCACACATTTCCTAATTCCCCCAAAGGCTGCACCTTGAGACAGACAGAGAAAAGGCTCTCTCCAGGGACACCGGAGTCAACGTGATGGGCTGAGACTGTTCGTTAGAGGTTCGTTTTAGGCATTAATGAATACAATTTAAGGAATTCCCAACTGGACCTTTGATCTTTTTTAGAAACCCAAAATGTGTTTTGCATGTGCCCCGACTTAAGCTGCAACACACACAAATGCACACATATATGTTTTTAAATACTGAAGGCCAAATGTTGTACATGACAGCACATGTACCATCACCAAAATGGAGCTAAAGGGTTCTTGTGAGGCATGATTACTCACGAGACTGGAGGGTGGGAGGAAGACAACAGATACACTGATTCAGGATGTGAAAAATTATGCTGCAAGGCTCCCTTTCAAAAAATCCACCTACTTGGGAGGAATTGAGAAATCTCTGTTTCTGTCTTCCTCTCTCTCTCTGATTTCTTCTGAGAGAAGCCACATCATTTTCTAGCTTAAAGATCCCAATGTGGTCTGCGTTCAGGTGTGTTCTTTTGGCTTCCACACTAGAAATCCAAATAGATGGACTATGGGTTCATTTTACCCAACTAGATTGTGGGAATCTATAAACCCATCAATCTCATCTCTCCCTTTAGGAGGTTATTAGATCTTAGTTTTGAACTAAAGTGTTGTTGCTTAATCTTCATATTTTTTTTGTAGTAACAGAATAGTAAGAGTGAGCCCTTAGGCTTTTATTTCAAGTTACACCCACACCTACCCCAAACAACAACAATAATCACACTTTAAAGACTTCTGCTTGGGCTATAATCATTCTACCATTTCCTTCTCTAGTTTCCACTTTGACTAACGAGCAATATTTTCATTAAAGGCACTTGGGAATATTTGCTTAGTAAATGGGGGTCAGTGACCTTATTATCCCAATTCCCATTGACTGACGAGAGGCTTACGCTTTCTGGGGAGAGGAATTAGTTGCTGTTTTCACCATCAGTAAGAATATTCCTAGGGAGCCACAGTTTCCTTGCTAAGGTTTGCATCACAGACAAGGAAAACAAATGGTTTCATTTCCCAGGCAGAGGGTCATATGTGGATTTCAGGTTCTTGATGATTGACAACAATAAAGGGGTTACAACCACTCAAGACAGGCAGTGTTGCTCAGTGGATAGAGCACAGGCCTGGGAATCAGAAGGACCTGGATTCTAATCCCAGGTCTGCCATTGTCTGGTGTGTGACTTTGGGCACTTCTCTGTGCCTCAGTTACTTCATCCACAAATTGGAGATTTTCCTCTCCTCCTCCTCCTCCCCTCCCCATCACCCCTCCAGCCCTACTCCCTTCCCCTCCCCACAGCACTTGTATATATTTGTACATATTTATCACTCTATTTTATTAATGATGTATACACAGCCATAATCCTTTATTCTGAAGGTATTGATCCCTGTCTACTTGTTTTGTTGTCTGTCACCCCCTTCTAGACTGTGAGCCCGTTGCTGGGTAGGGACCATCTCTATATGTTGCTGATTTGTACTTCCCAAGCGCTCAGTACAGTGCTAAGCACTTAATAAATTCATT
Organism: Tachyglossus aculeatus; assembly: GCF_015852505.1. Classification (NCBI taxonomy): domain Eukaryota; kingdom Metazoa; phylum Chordata; class Mammalia; order Monotremata; family Tachyglossidae; genus Tachyglossus; species Tachyglossus aculeatus. The sequence continues at coordinate 8,701,562 of NC_052067.1, forward strand.
CATTCATTCAATCGTATTTATTGAGTGCTTACTGTGTGCAGAGCACTGTACTAAGCACTTGGGAAGAATGAATGAATGAATGAATGAATGAATGAATGAGAATCCCATGTGGGGTACTGACTGTGTCCAACCTGATTATTTGGTATCTACCTCAGTGCTTAGAACAATGCCTGGCACCTAGTAAATGCTTAACAGATACCATTAAAATAAAGAAGAAAGAAAAACATAGGACGGCTATTCTCGGACCTCTGCAAAGGCTCTCAATCAATCAATCAATCAATAAGTGGTATTTATTGGGTGCTTACTATGTGCTAAGCACTGTACTAAGTGCTTGAGAGAGTACAATTAGCAGACATTTCCTGTCCACAAGGAGCTTACAGTCTTACTCTCCTTTGCTGCAGAGTTTCTGTTTGACCCTCACGGTTCTCTTCCACTGATTTTCCAATTCCATAGTGCACCTGTTCTCTCTTTTCCCACACTATTCCCGCTTCTTCCATGATTGGGCCTCCAAGCAATTTGGCCTAGTGTGGAAAGGACCCAGGCTGCCTTTGCCACTTCTCTGTTGTACTCTTTAAGCGCTTACTATGTGCCGGGCACTGTACTAAGCGCTGGGGTAGATATAGGAGGCAGTGTGGCATGGTGGAAGAGCCGCGGGCATGAATGTTGGAAGTCCCAGGTTCGAATCCCGGCTCTGACAACCGATTGCTGTGTGGCTTTGGGCAATTCACTTAACCTTCTCAAGTCTCAGTTTCCCCAGCTGTAAACTGGGGGTAATAATACCTGATCCCTACCTCGCAGGGCTGTTGCAAGGAGTAAATAACTAAATAATTAGTGTAAGGTGCTTAGGTAATAAAAGCACCACCTAGAAACACAAGGGCTTAGTACAGTGCTCTGCACATAGTAAGTGCTCAATAAATACGATTGAATGAATGAATGAGAAGATATATTGGGTTGTAGTGGGAGATGAACAAGGTTAGGAATGATGGGGAGAGCTGACTGATTCCCTTAGAGCAGATGATAAGGAGTTTGTGTTTCACGTGGAGGTGGATAAGCAATTGGGGGTATTCTGTGGCGTGGGCATATATGGATTGAAAAGTTTTTCAGAAAAGTAATCCGGGCAGCAGAATGATGTATGGACTAAAGTAGGGAGAAGTTGAAGACAGGTAGGTCAGGAGGAGATGTGAGTCAGTAGTCAAGGTGAGATGTGATAAGTGCTTGGAAAGAGAAGAAGGTGTGTATTCTAATCATTTAATCAATGGTATTTATTGTGTACTTACTGTGTGCAGAGTACAGCACTGAGAGCTTGGGAGAGTACCGTACAACTAAGTTGGTAGGTATATGTGCTACCCACAAGGAACTCAACAGTGTAGAGGAGAAGATTCTAGAATAAGCAGAAGCAGCGGGGCCTAGTGGAAACTGCAAAGGCTTGGGGGTCAGAGGACCTGGGTTCTAATCCCAGCTCTACCACATGTCTACTGTGTGACCTGGGCAAGTCAGCTGATTCTCTGTGCCTCAGTTACCTCATCTGTAAAATGGGGAATAAGACATGTTCTGTTTTGTTTTGTTGTCTGTCTCCCCCTTCTAGACTGTGAGCCCGTTGTTGGGTAGGGACCGTCTCTATATGTTTCCACCTTGTACTTCCCAAGCGCTTAGTACAGTGCTCTGCACACAGTAACCACTCAATAAACATGATTGAATGAATGAATGATGGTAAACCCCACGTGGGACATGGACGGTGTCCTACCATGATTGACTTGTATTCATTCATTTATTCAATTGTATTTTTTGAGTGCTTACTGTGTTAGAGCACTGTACTAAGCACTTGGGAAGTACAAATTGGAAACATATAGAGACGGCCCCTACCCAATAGCGGGCTCAGCAGCATGGCATAATGGATAGAGCACGGGCCTGGGAGTAAGAAGGTCAAGGGCTCTAATCTCGCTCCACTATTTGTCTGCTGCATGACCTTGGGCAAGTCACTTCAATTCTCTGGGCCTCAGTTACCTCATCCGTAAAATGAGGATTGAGACTGTGTCCAACCCAATCTGCTTGTAGCCACCCCAGCACATAGTACAGTCCCTGGCACACAGTGCTTAATAAATACCTTAATCATTATTATTATTATTACAGTGCCTGACACAGAGTAACTGCTTAACAAATACCATAAAAAAGACAGACAGTTAGTAAAATAAATTATGGGAAAATGTGGAATGCTTCACAAATTCCAGAGATGCTGTGAAGGTGGAACTGACATTATTGGATCATCAGACTTAATACATGGGTTAGATGAGAGAGATGATTCAAGGACAGTGTCAATATTACGGGCTTATGACACAGGGTGGATAGCGGTGTTATCTACTGTGATGAAAAAATTGGAAGAAAGGGAGGGGTTGAGTGAGAAGCCAAGGAGTTCTGTTTTGTACATGTTACATTCAAAGAAGTGACCTTCCTTCCCCATTATACTGTAAGCATTCATTCATTCATTCATTCAATCGTATTTATTGAGCGCTTACTGTGTGCAGAGCACTGTACTAAGCGCTTGGGAAGTACAAGTTGGTGACATATAGAGACGGTCCCTACTGTGGCTTAGTAGAAAGAGCACGGGCTTGGGAGTCAGAGGTCACGGGTTCTAATCCCAGCTCTGGTTATTTTGAAGGTCTGGAATTGTTGTGGTCAGGGAATCAATCAATCAATCAATTAATCGTATTTATTGAGTGCTTACTGTGTGCAGAGCACTGTACTAAGCGCTTGGGAAGTACAAGTTGGCAACATATAGAGATGGTCCCTACCCAACAGTGGGCTCACAGTCTAGAAGGGGGAGACAGAGAGCAAAACAAAACATATTAACAAAATAAAATAAATAGAATAGATAGGTACAAGTAAAATAAATTAATGAATAGAGTAATAAATACGTTCAAACATATATACATATATACAGGTGCTGTGGGGAAGGGAAGGAGGTAAGGCGGGGGGGATGGAGGGGGGAAGATGGGGAGAGGAAAGAAGGAGAGGAAGAGGAAGAGGAGAGGAAGGGAATGTGTCTACCCTACTCATTCTACTGAATTGTATTCTCCCAAGCACTTAGTACAGTGCTCTGAACACAGGAGGCACTCAAAAACTATGACTGATTGGATAAAAGCATTTCCAAATACAAATATAAAACAAAGTTTTCTTCTTTGGAGATGAAACAGGTAACCCTAAGTTGAAGTAAAGGGCCAGTTCCCTTGGTAACCAAAAGAAAGCACTCTGAGAATCCAGAAAAAACATAAAAGTAAAAAACACATTCAGTGTCTCATTCTGGCAATAGATAATTACCCAGAATTATAGTTTAACCTCCTCTGACTAGAAAATTAAGACATTTATAGCAAATGATTACTTTCTCGCTCAGCACTCTACATAAAGAAAGTTTAGGACGGTGTATTTCACTCTTAATTTGCCTACTGAGTTTACCACATTCTCTTTAAATTGCTATTTGGGAAAAAAGAACCGCTAACCAAAATGGGCTAAATGACATTTTAATAACAATAAAACCCTTAAAATACCTGTAAAGCCTGTGTCACCCACAATCCATGTGCCCTTCTAATATAGAGGGAGGAAACCAGGGTTCATTTTCAACCAGTAAATTATACACCCCTTGTTAAATCAAGTGATTTATTGAATACTTGTGTTTCAAACACTGTACTCAGTGATGTTCAGTAAAGGTAAAACACATCATTCCTGCTTTTAAGAAATGTATTATAACCCCAACTCTCAAAGTTATTACTGAGCTGGGTAAATGTGATAAGAAAGGGATGGGTTTACTACAGGAAAAGAAAATAGAAAGAAATACTGTATTAACTTAAGCAGGTTCTAGAAAAAAGCTAGGTGAGGAACTCTATGCACATCAGGAGTTTTGTTTCATTCTAGTAGAGCTTCCTAAGAGAGGCAGAGTTTATCCTAATATCTACTGGCTTGAGAGTAGTGATATACCCTGGAATGGTCAAGGGTTTCTCTCCAGCTTTTTTTTTTGAAATGATATTTGTTAAGTGCTTACTCAGGCACTGTACCAAGCACTAAGGTATATATATATTGGGAAGCAGCCTGGCGTAGTGGATAGAGCACGGTCCTGGGAATAGAAGGGTCATGGGTTTTAACACTGACTCATCAGTCTGATGAGACAGAAGAAAGAAAAACATAGAATGGCTATTCTCAGACCTCTGCAAAGGCTCTCAATCAATCAATCAGTGGTATTTATTGGGTGCTTACTATGTGCTAAGCACTGTACTAAGTGCTTGAGGGAGTACAATTAGCAGACATTTCCTGTCCACAACGAGCTTACAGTCTTACTCTCCTTTCCTCTAGAGTTTCTGTTTGACCCTCACGGTTCTCTTCCACTGATTTTCCAATTCCACAGTGCACCTGTTCTCTCTTTTCCCACACTATTCCCGCCTCTTCCATGATTGGGCCTCCAAGCTATTTGGCCTACTGTGGAAAGGACCTAGGCTGCCTTTGCCACTTCTCTGTTGTACTCCTTAAGCACGTACTATGTGCCAGGCACTGTACTAAGTGCTGGGGTAGATATAGGAGGCAGCGTGGCATGGTGGAAGAGCCGCGGGCACGAAAGTTGGAAGTCCCAGGTTCGAATCCCACCTCATGATATTTGTTGAGGGCTTACTGTGTGCCAGGGATGTACTAAGCACTGGGGTGGATATAAGCAAATTGGTTGGACACAGTTCGTGTCCCTCATGGAGCTCACAGCCTTAATCTCCATTTTACAGATGAGTCATTTAATACTGACTCTGTCACTTGTCTGCTGTGTGACCTTGGGCAAGTCTGGGCCTCAATTCCCTCATCTGTAAAATGGGGATTGAGACTGTGAGCCACAGGTGGGACAGGGACTGAGTCCAACCCGATTTGCTTGTATTCACCCCAGCGCTTAGTACAGTGCCTGGCACATAGTAAGCGCTTAACAAATGCTATAACTATTATTATTGTCATTATTATAATTGAGTTGGACACAGTCCATGTCCCTCATAATGATAATGATGTTTTGTTGTCTGTCTCCCTCTTCTAGACTGTGAGCCCATTGTTGGGTAGGGATCATCTCTATATGTTGCCGATTTGTACTTCCCAAGCGCTTAGTACAGTGCTCTGCACACAGTAAGCATTCAATAAATATGATTAAATGAATTGAATGAATGAATGAATGAATGAAGACTAGCTTCACCCCACTAACACCAATTCAGGAAATTATCCCAGAAGGAAGAACTGTTCCCTATGAATCTGAATTACAATGTGAGATTGTCCTTCTCAGCACTGTAGCTTGAAGAGTGCAATCCTTGTTACATTGCGTCTCGCTTTCAAGACTTTATGCAGCAATGAAATGATCCCCCCCTTTGGAAGCCCTGGCTGTTCGCCTCATGGTACATTTGGGACCATAATACTCAAGGCATAGTGCTAGAGGACTTTCCAATCTTGTCACAGTCAGAGAATTTTTAAAATGGAATAATGATACCTGTTCAGAGAAAAGTTGGGAGACCCGAACCAAAAAAATAGCTTGTATTCAACCTCAGCTAAGAGAAAAGCAGGAATGTGCTGAGCCTAAACCAGAATGTTTCAGAGATTTCCAAGCTGCATTTCACTCCAAAATGCCTAGAAATGCTGAAAGACATAAATTCTTAATAGCCTTTGGGATGCTGCAGAGCCTATCGCCAGGGTAGTAAAGCATTTCTGAAAACTGTTCCTGAATACAGAGTTGCATTAAAAACACGACAGAATAAAATATTGAATAATGTACGGGTAACACGAATGTGAATATGCTGGAAATTTTATTCATCTCAACGTATCATTCCTATCAAAGTCCATGGAACAGGAAAATAGCAAGAAAGCAAGAATAAAGCTCAGATCCAGATGAGAGCCTCATTACTTTAGATATTGCCCAAGAAACAGCAGGAAATTTTTATATTGAAATTCTGATACATTTGAAATATGAAAAGGATAGTCCTAAGGAGGTCTGAAATTTCATATTAAAGAAAATTAATCTTTTACAGAAGGCATTTTACAAGGGACGTGCAAACAAGAAAACATTAACTGACGGGTTTATACAAAAGATACCACCATGCATTCCTCTTTCATAATCATAATTGTCTCACATTATCAATAAGCACCTTTCTGTGAAGTTTTGAACTTAATACAAAAGGCAAAGTGAACCCTTTATTAGTCAAATTCCTGCTACTACTCATTATGAATTGTAATTGTTTACGAGAAATTGAGATGATTAGCATTTCAATGAGGACTTCTGTATTGAAATCTGATAAACCTAACTCAAAATGGGGAAAAATTCAGTCCCTCTGTCCTCTGTTTTTTTTAATCAAAACATGACTTTTCAACATGGCTCATTATTTACCATTATTATATGATTATTTGAAAGAAGCTTACTTTTTTCTGAAGTAGCTCACCAGGAACTAATACTTGTAGAACTCTTAGGGGGATTCTGTTACTATTTGACACTTTTTTTACCCTTGCATTCCTCACAATACTTGCACAACATAGCTTAATGCTTTAAAAAATGTACAGGGAAGGGACATTGGAAACAGAAACACAACAGGGTTAAATACTTTGAGGTAAAAAAAAAAATGTGTGAAATGGGAAAATAATTCCCAGGATAAGACATAATACCTGCAGGTTCTATTCCTTCCAAATCTATAGCATGCTAAACATCTATAATTCCATTTAAATATGGATTTTCCTCTGCGACAAAAAAAAATATTGCCATCAACATGAATCTTGGCCAGACATTATTATCAACGGTTACTGTGGTCCCTGATAGAAATTTATGCCTGACAACTCGAGAAATCCCAATAATGTTTTTTTTTCTTCCAAGGAAACACAAAACCTGCATTGTATATTCTTCAGGATACAGAGTCTGGTTAACACATGTCCTTGCCTGTGTAAATTTGATTCATATAACATTCCAAGCAAATATCTTTGGGGATTCTCCCTGGAGAATTCCAGATTTTAGGATCTGGATCATTTCGTTGAGACATACAGCTGAGCATTCATTTTTCAAATCTTTCTCCCCCAGTCAGTTCATTCATTCATTCAATCATATTTATTGAGCGCTTACTGTGTGCAGAGCACTGTACTAAGTGTTTGGGAAGTACAAATTGGCAACATAGAGAGACGGTCCCTACCCAACAACGGGCTCACGGTCTGGAAGGGGGAGACAGACAACAAAACAAGACAAGTAGACAGGTGTCAATACCATCAGAATGAATAGAATTATAGCTATATACCCATCATTAATAAAATAAATAGAGTAATAAATATGTACAAATAGACACAAGTGCTGTGGGGAGGGGAAGGGGGTAGGATGGGGGGGGCAATGAAGAGGGGAGGAGGAGGAGAGGAAAAGCTGGGGGCTCAGTCTGGGAAGACCTCCTGGAGGAGGTGAGCTCTCAGTAGGGCTTTGAAGGGAGGAAGAGAGCTAGTTTGGCAGATGTGCGGAGGGAGGGCATTCCAGGCCAAGGGTAGGACGTGGGCCAGGGGTCGATGGCGGGACAGGAGAGAATGAGGTCCAGTGAGGAGGCTAGCAGCAGCAGAGGAGTGGCGTGTTTTGGTTTTGGTGACGGATCGGATGTGTGGGGTGAATGTGAGAGCAGAGTCGAGGATGACACCAAGGTTGTGGGCTTGTGAGACGGGAAGGATGGTAGTGCCATCCACAGTGACAAGAAAGTCAGGGAGAGGACAGGGGTTGGGAGGGAAGATGAGCTCAGTCTTGGATATGTTGAGTTTTAGATGGCGGGCAGACATCCAGATGGAGATGTCCTGAAGGTAGGAGGAGATTCGAGCCTGGAGGGAGGGAGAGAGAGCAGGGGTGGAGATGTACATTTGGGTGTCATCAGCATAGAGATGATAGTTGAAGCCATGGGAGCTAATGAGTTCACCAAGGGAGTGAGTGTAGATAGAGAACAGAAGGGGACCAAGAACTGACCCTTGAGGAACCTACAGTAAGGGGATGGGAAGGGGGAGGAGGAGCCTGCAAAGGAGACAGAGAACGAATGGCCTGAGAGATAAGTGGAGAGCCAGGAGAGGACAGAGTCTGTGAAGCAAAGATTGGATAGTGTGCTGAGGAGAAGGGATGGTCTACAGTGTCGAAGGCAGCTGAGAGGTCGAGGAGGATTAGGATAAAGTAGGAATTAGATCCAAAATGTATCTTGAGGACCATTTGAACAGTAAAACACCACAATTTTAAAATGCCTATCCCTGGCTTTGAGGCATAGAAAATTACAATTTTCTTTTGATAGAGGAAGGATTTGTCTACGTTTAATCATCTCAAGTCATTTTATCCTATGCAACATGGGGTGATCTCTTATTTTGACAACTCTTCCAATTTGTTCCTGTTGCAATGGTTGGCACCATGGATCAAACACTTTGGGAATTGCTACACCCAGGATTCAACTTCAACTTCTAGTAATTAAAATAATGTCAGTTGGAAAAGCATTATGGCAAATACCGTATTATAGTAGCCTTGTGTAAAAATGTATCTGTACGGAATTTTTCTATCTTATGAATGCAAGTCTGACCTTAAAAATCCACAATCCAACTTCATAATTATAGTCTTCCAGTGAAGAAATAACTTTCATCTGGAATAGCCTTTAATTTAGTAAATTATTTTCAATTTACTACTTGATGCTTGCGGTCATTTAGTTGTATTCAGCTCGAGAAACAATGAAACACACATTAAACTCCTTCATGTTAGCTAAGAGGCAGATACTTCTGGCGTGTCTCTGGTAATTTCACTGGATTGAACGATAATTTAGAACTGTGCCAAAATTTTAAGAGTTTGGTTTGAAGGGATTAAAGACCAGAAAAAAAAATCTGATTAGGTGTTGTTTTCATTTGTATGGTTTATATTTTCTTTATTTATAGTTTGCTTTGAATCAAAACCAGCCATATCAGGCCTTACACTGTTCTAAATGTTAATGACTTTGCATCCCAATTACAGTCGGCAATTTTCCTAGATTCCCAGATCTTAGTGAAATTCAAGAAACATTGTTTGAGTTGCAGATATAAATGGCCCATTTGAAGGTGTTACTGACTTCTCTGCAGCATATAGAGGTTTATCATTTTCACTGTCTTCAAGCTGTTAAAAGCATTCTTTAAAAGTCACATTGGGATAAAACTAAGTTCCTGGCATGCACTTTTAAAGGCAAGAATGCTCTATGGTAAGGCTAACAAAATTCCCTTCTTAAGTGCTGGTACACATAAGTATTAAGAGCTAATTCATCAGTTGCAGGCTAATAGCTGGTTTCATATAACTTGATAACTAAATTATAAAAGAAGAGTTGAGAACAACTGAAGATTTACCTGAGGATTTTCAGATTTGCCTCTATGTGTTCCAGAATTATAGTTTTTTTTTGCCTCATTTATATGTAGGATTCTCATTTGTTGTTCTTGATGGCAGATTGACTCCATCACCCAGAGATTTTTGGATGTGGGGATGTGCAGTGCAGAATTTGAAGTTCATTTAATAATAATAATAATAATAATGAAAGTAGTTGTTAAGTGCTTACTATGTGCCAAGTACTGTTCTAAGCGCTGGGGTAGAAGCAAGGTAATCAGATTGTCCCACATGGGGCTCACAGTCTTCATTCTCATTTTACGGATGAGGCAACTGAGGCACAGAGAAGTTAAGTGATTTGCCCAAAGTCACACAGCTGACAAGTGCTGGAGCCGGGATTAGAACCCACGCCCTCTGACTCCCAAGCCCTTGTTCTTGACACTAAGCCAGGCTGCATTTCTGCTCCATTTATACACTGGAATCATTTTCACCAGGCAGAAATTAAGCTTTCAATGATACAGTTTTTTGCCATCCTGGACAACTGAAATACAGCAAACTTAATTCTTCTGGTGGCTGTATTTTCTTCCTGATGATGACTTTTGTACTTTGGGACTGCCTTAACTCTTTCAGCCCTACTAAAATCACATCTCCTCCAAAGGTTCTGCCCAGACTAATGCTTCATTTATCAATCAACTAATAGTATTTATTATTCATTCATTCAATCGTATTTATTGAGCGCTTACTGTGTGCAGAGCACTGTACTAAGTGCTTGGGAAGTACAAATTGGCAACATATAGAGACGGTCCCTACCCAACAGTGGGCTCACAGTCTAGAAGGGGGAGACAGACAACAAAAAAAAAAACATATTAACAAATAAAATAAATAGAATAAACATGTACAAGCACAATAGAGTAATAAATATATACAAACATATATACATATATATAGGTGCTGTGGGGAGGGGAAGGAGGTAAGGCAGGGAGGATGGGGATGGGGAGGAGAGGGAGAGGATTAAGCATTTGCCGTGTGCAGAGCATTATACTAAACACTCATTTCCCCTAGTCACACTCCCTTCTGCGTCACCTTTGATTACAAGGTAATCAAGTTGTCCCACATGGGGCTCACAGTCTTAATCTCCATTTTACAGATGAGGTAACTGAGGCCCAAAGAAGTTAAGTGACTTACCCAAAGTCACGCAGCTGACAAGTGGCAGAGCCGGGATTAGAACCCATGATCTCTGACTCCCAAACCCATGCTCTTTCCACTGAGCCACGCTGCTTCTTAGCAGACTAATTCCAATACTCCACTGAGACGCAACTGGAGATAGAAAATGTTACAGTATTTATCACTGCCTCATCTACACCTAGTACTTTTTGAAGTTATAATAGAAAGCTCACACCTTTCTGTTGTTGTTTCCTCAAAACATTAGCGTTTCTGAATAGGAAAGAGAAGGGTAAATGTTGAAAAGAGCAGTTTCCCAGCAGCCTAGAATATCTTTAAACAGTGATCTACTCATAAGTCTCTTCAACCAGTCTAAACTTGCCGGGGCTCATAGGCATAGCTTCTCAACAGAGGCTGGGACTTGGGGGGGGTCACAAGGACCTGGGTTCTAATCCCGGATCCACCATGTGTCTGCTGTGTGACCTTGGATAAGTCACTTCACTTCTCTGTACCTCAGTTACCTCATCTATAAAAGGGGGATTAAGACTGTGAGCCCCATATGGGACATGGACTATGTCTAACCTGATTATCTTGTATCTACCCCAGTGCTTATTATAGTGCTTGGCACACAGTAAGTGCTCAATAAATACAATTGATTGATTGATTGGTAAAGAGGAAGGAATGGGGGGGTTGGCTTGGGGGTGACAGATTCCAAAGAGATAATGAATCAGAAAGATCTGATTGGAGCAAGACTGGGGATACTGCCCCCAAATGGGGTCCCCATTTCCCCATTGGAATAAGTCCATATGGCGATCATAAGCTTGTAAGCAACAGACATATGTCATCGTTTGAAAGTGGCAGTCTAACGAAGTTGTGGATACGCGCAAAAAATACAGAGAGGTGAGCATTACGAAATAAATTCTAAGGGCCCGTGGAAGTATTCTCAAATGGAAACCATTCTCTATGACAATGGGTTGTACAGAATTTACCAGGACAAAAGCAGTTCGAATGAAATGATACTGTAATTATGTTAATGAAGCGCTATTGATGGACAAATATATCAGATAGTTATGGTTAGGGACTGTAAAATCAACGCGTACTCAGAGCACAAATGAATCATTTGGGAACTCAAAGTAGTGTATGGTGAAATTATTCATCAGAATATTCATTACTGAATAGAGTTACTTTTTTCCAAGTTTAGCCTGATCTCACCTTACCCAGGAGTGCTATGCCTTTCAAATCATAAGGATATTAATGAGTACAACAATAGCCACAGGTGTGTAAAGTACTTCTTGTTAACAAGTTCATTCACTAAGTTTACATTTTGACTTTCAAAACCCTTTAAGGATGAGTACTGTGTCCCCAGGCACTAGTCTAAAAGCCTCCAGCCCAATCCAAAGACTATTATTAAATAGTCTTTATTATTATTATTAAATATTATTAAATTATTAAATCCTACATAGAATTTTTAAATTTCCTACATTCCTAATCATTTTAATCATCACATGTGTGCTCCGTAAAGGACTCGGATAACTTAAAATGGAGGGGAATTTACCAATGGCTAACCGGGAATTTGCCATATGAGGTACAAATGTATCAATTAACCGTTCTATAGCATGTAATAATAATAATAATAATAATAATAATAATAATAATAATAATGACGTTTGTTAAGCACTTTCTATGTGCAAAGCACTGTTCTAAGTGCTGGGGAGGATACAAGGTGATCAGACTGTCCCACATGAGGCTCACAGTCTTCATCCCCATTTTACAGATGAGGTAACTGAGGTACAGAGAAGTTAAGTGACTTGCCCAAAGTCACACAGCTGACAATTGGCAGAGACGGGATTTGATAACATCCCTGCTGGGTGTAGAGCACTGGACTAAGTATTGGGAGATTACAACAGGCTTAGTAGATATAATTCAAGGCCTCAAAAAATACACAGTCTACTGGGGGAAGACAGACACTAAAATAAATTATATAAAAGAAGCAGCATGGCGCAGTGGATACAGCATAGGTCTGAGTCACAGGGTCATGGGTTCTAATCCTGAGCCTCCCACCTGTCTGCTGTGTGGCCTTGGACAAGTCCCTTCACTTCTCTGGGCCTCAGTTACCTCCTCTGTAAAATGGGGATTGAGACTGTGAGCCCCCTGTGGGACAGGGACTGTGTCCAACCCAATTTACTTTATATCCATCCCAGAGCTCAGTACAGTGCATGGCACATTGTATGCGCTTAACAAATACCATTGTTATCATTATTCTTGTTATATAAGAGGAAGGCATAGAGTGCATAAAGCATAGATGTGTGTAAGTGCTATGGGGAGTTTGGGTATATAAGTGCTTACTTGGCCCAGAAAGGCTGAAGCGATACGGTGCTTAAGATTCAGGGGGGAAAAAGGGTAAAACCTGAAAAGTTACTCATTATAAAACATGAGGCATTACCTTGAAGGGCTGAAGCAATAGTTAGTGTGCTTCAGATTAAGGGAATGGAGGGAAGATAAAACATGATTATTTACTCATCATAAAACATGATTAGTTACTTGTTCGCCCAAAAAATCCAACCACTGTTCACAATGCACATGACAATGCAAGTTTCCCCTTACAAGATAATAGAGGATTTCCATCTGGTGCAAACCCCTCCAGATTGACATTTTCCATAAATCTTCTGGTTACACTCAATTTGTCTGAAGTCTAGGGATAACTTCCGAATCATTAAAAACAACTAGAAAAGGGTGCCAGTTTCTTCTGTTACTTATATACTGAATATCTAATTATTAATGGTTCTCCATCGGCCTGGAAGAAACACAGAACTGAATATATAAATACAAAGCATCATTGTTATTCAAAAACCTAGATTCTGCTCATTTTCAAGTTGCCTTCACGCTGAGTCAAACTCGTGGTCTGATTAAAGCACACGTATGTAACCACATCCATCCATCTATCCAGCCACCCAAGTCCTCCTTATTTTCATAGAAAGGGACACAATGATAAAAAAGAAACCAATTATTTTACTTGGATCCACTAATTATATTATTAAGCAGTCTTTCTGCTTTTTCCCTTTTCTCCTTATCTAATAAAAATAGTAATAGTAATTGTGTAATTTATTGAGTGTCTACTATGTGCCAGGCACTGTTCAAAGCACTGCGGTAGATACAAGCAAATCAGGTTCAACAGAGTCCCTGTCTCACGTGGAACTCCAAGTCTTAATCCCCATTTTAGAGATGAGGTAACGGAGGCACAGAGAAGTTAAGTGACTTGCCTAAAGTCACACAGCAGGTGTGGCAGAACTGGGATTAGAACTCAGGTCCTTCTGACTCCCAAGCCCATGCTCTTATCTACTAGGCCACGCTGCTTCTCTAGACTGTAAGCTCACTTTGGGCAGGGAACGTATCAACCAACTCCATAGTATTGTACATTCCCAGGCACTTAGGACAGTATTCTGCACACAGAAGTGCTCAGTAAATACCAATGATTGTTTTTTTCTCTATTTTAAACTTGTTATTGTTAGTGATTTCCTTCATCATGAATTAAATTTACATTAGGTATCAATGCTCTGGGTTTTAACACCAGGTTTTTAAATCTTAATAATAATAATAATGGTATTTGTTAAGTGCTTACTATGTGCAAAGCACTGGGGGGATACAAGGTGACAAGGCTGTACCACGTGGGGCTCACAGTCTAATCCTCATTTTACAGATGAGGGAACTGAGGCCCAGAGAATTTAACTGACTTGTCCAAAGTCACACAGCTGACATTTGGCGGAGCCAGAATTTGAAACCGTGACCTCTGCTTCCAAAGCCTGTGCTCTGTCCACTGAGCCACGCTGCTTCTCTAATTTTCTTCTCAGCTATGAAATATCAATTACTGATTGATTTTTCCTGTGTTCCTCTGTCAACTCCAACCAATTCCTGCCCCTCTGGGGACTGAAATCCTTTTTATGCTTCCTGTACCAATTTCTTACTACAACCCAGCATCCTCACTTCACTCCTCTAATGCCAGCCTACCTACTGCACCTTGAGCTCATCTATCTTGCCACCAACCCCTTGCCCACGTCCTCCCTCTGGCCTGACACTCCCTCCCCCTTCATATCCGACAGATCATCACTCGCCCCGACCCCTCCCCAAAATTACTAAAATCCCATCTCCTCCAAGTGACCTTCCCCATCTAAGCCCTCATTTCCCCTACTCCTTCTCTCTTCTGTGTCACCCTTGCACTTGGACTTGTACCCCCTTATTCACCCCAACCTCAGCCCCCTAGGACTTATGTGCATATTCATAATTTATTTTAATGTCTATCTCCCCCTCTAGACTACAAGCTCTTTATGAGCAGATTATCTGTCCCCCAATTCTGTTATAGTGTACTGCCCCAAGAGCTTAGTACAGTGCATGATAACAATAAGTGCTCAATAAATACGACTGATGATTGGCTGAGAACTCTATTTTAGTCTTGCCTCTGCTAATTCCTTGCTGCGTGACCTTGGCCAAGTCACACAACTTCTCTATTCCTCGGTTTCCTCATCCATAAATGGGAATGAGAAAGTTGTTCTCCCTTCTGCTTAGTGTGAGAGCCTCATATAGGCCTGGAACTGTATTTGGATAACAATAAGTGCTCAATAAATACGACTGATGATTGACTGAGAACCCTATTTTAGTCTTGCCTCTGCTAATTCCTTGCTGTGTGACCTTGGCCAAGTCACACAACTTCTCTATTCCTCGGTTTCCTCATCCATAAATGGGAATGAGAAAGTTGTTCTCCCTTCTGCTTAGTGTGAGAGCCTCATATAGGCCTGGAACTGTATCTGGATAACAATAAGTGCTCAATAAATACGACTGATGATTGGCTGAGAACCCTATTTTAGTCTTGCCTCTGCTAATTCCTTGCTGTGTGACCTTGGCCAGGTCACACAACTTCTCTATTCCTCGGTTTCCTCATCCATAAAATGGGAATGAGAAAGTTGTTCTCCCTTCTGCTTAGTTTGAGAGCCTCATGTAGGTCTGGAACTATATCTGGCTAACAATAAGTGCTCAATAAATACGACTGATGATTGAGAACCCTATTTTAGCCTTGCCTCTGCTAATTCCTTGCTGGGTGACCTTGGCCAAGTCACACAACTTCTCTATTCCTCGGTTTCCTCATCCGTAAAATGGGCATGAGAAAGTTGTTCTCCCTTCTGCTTAGCTTGAGAGCCTCATATAGGCCTGGAACTGTATCTGATAATAATAATACTAATGATAATAATAATAATAATAATAATAAAGGTATTTTTTAAGTGCTTACTATGTACCATGCACTGTTCTAAACGCTAGGGTAGATACAAAGTAATCAGGTTGTCCCTCGTGGAGCTCACAGTCTTAATCACCATTTTACAGATGAGGTAACTAAGGCACGAAGAAGTTAAGTGACTTGCCCAAAGTCACACAAATGATAAGTGGCAGAGCCAGGATTAGAACTCATGATCTCTGAGTCCCAAGCCCAGGCTCTTTCCACTAAGCAACACTGCTTTTCTGAGTATCTTGTAACTAGTTGAGCACTTGGCACTGTCCATTGCCTGTGGTAAGCTCTTAATAGAGTCCAATTACATATCTGCTTTCTTGACTACCAATAATACTTCCCACTCAAAAAGAACTGTTTGCCTAGCATTGTGAAATACCAAAGTACCTGTGTATTATCAAAGCATCCACCTAGCTAGTGAGAAGGTGTACTATTCCTACTTTACACATCCATAAATCAATCAGTGGTATTTATTGAGCATTTACTATGAGTAGGGCACTGTACTAAGCACTTGGAAGAATACAACAGAATTAGCAGACGCATCCCCTGCCCATAGTGAGCTTACAGTCTGAGAGGATAGAGGCAAGAGTCACTGAGGAATGATGGTCATTTCAGGATAGAATGCAACTTTATTCTCAGTACCTCTCTTTACTCACTAAGCTACAACTTCCCTTTCTTCTGACGTGGCTCAGTGGAACGAGCAGGGGCTTTGGAGTCAGGGGTCATGGGTTCAAATCCCGGCTCTGCCAATTGTCAGCTGTGTGACTTTGGGCAAGTCACTTAACTTCTCTGTGCCTCAGTTCCCTCATCTGTAAAATGGGGATTAAGACTGTGAGCCCCCTGTGGTACAACCTGATCTCCTTGTAACCTCCCCAGCACTTAGAACAGTGCTTTGCACATAGTAAGTGCTTAATAAATGCCATTATTATTATTATTATTATTCTGACATCTGGAACGTAGAAGCCACATTCCCATTGTCACTTCCAGCGACTTAGCTCAAATGGTCTCCTTAAATATGATTTTGCTCCCCAAAGACAATCTGAAGTCGAATGCCACCACAGCAATCTACTTGTAGAACAACCACAGAGTATGGGCTCAAAGTGGCCAGTGAACAATTTTTCCTTATGTTCATTTTGTCAGATGGCCCCCCACATGAAACAAGAAATGAAAATAAAGACCTTTTCTTTGGAAAGCGTTGGGGTGTAGGCTGTGTAGTGGCCATAACTGTTTTTTTTCTAGGGTTTTCTAAAATTCCGGCCAAGTCTGCTACCATCTGTCTTACCGTGAAACAGTACAGCTTAATGTGTGATCCTCAATATTCTTTCAATAATAATATGGCTCATGCTATTGTTATTACTATCAATACTAACAGTAATAAATTGTGGCATTTGTTAAGCTCTGCTCTAAGCACTGGGGTAATTACAATAATAATAATAATAATAATAATAATAATAATAATGGCATTTATTAAGTGCTTACTTTGTGCAGAGCACTGTTCTAAGTGCTGGGGAAGTTACAAGGTGATCAGGTTGTCCAATGGGGGGCTCACAGTCTTAATCCCCATAAAGGTATTTTTTAAGTGCTTACTATGTGCCATGCACTGTTCTAAAAGCTAGGGTAGATACAAAGTAATCAGGTTGTCCCACATGGAGCTCACAGTCTTAATCACCATTTT
This sequence comes from Tachyglossus aculeatus, assembly GCF_015852505.1. Lineage (NCBI taxonomy): Eukaryota > Metazoa > Chordata > Mammalia > Monotremata > Tachyglossidae > Tachyglossus > Tachyglossus aculeatus. The sequence goes on from NC_052067.1 coordinate 8,718,992, forward strand.
ACAGATGAGGGAACTGAGGCACAGAGAAGTTAAGTGACTTGCCCAAAGTCACACAGATGACAAGTGGCAGACCCGGGATTTGAACCCCTGACCTCTGACTCCAAAGCCCGTGCTCTTTCCAGTGAGCCACACTGCTTCCCGACATTATTATTACAAGATAATCAGATCAAACAAAGTCCCGACAGGACACTTTGCTCTGAGGCACGGAGAAGTGATCTGCCCAGGGTCAAACAGCTAGCAAGTGGTAGGGCTGGGATCAACCTGAGTATCCTGATTCCCTGCTTTTTCCAGCAGGCTACCCTGCTTCTCTGCTTACCCCAAACCATTCCATAGCATTAATTCAATTAATGCATGGCATTCGTTAAGCACTTACTATGGGCCAAGCCCTGTACTAAGCACCAGGGGAGATACCATCTAATTAGGTTGGACACCGTCTGTGTTCCATATGGGGCTCACAGTCTAACTCTCTACTTTACAGATGAGATTACTAAGTCACAGATAAATTGAGTGATTTGCCCAAGGTCATAGAGCAGACGGGTGGCAGGGCCAGAATTAGAACGAGGTCCTCTGACTCTCAAGCCCAGGCTCTTTCCACTAGGCCAGGCCATGGTAGTACATGTAAAGACCGTGAGCCCTCTGTTGGGTAGGGACTGTCTCTATATGTTGCCAACTTGTACTTCCCAAGCGCTTAGTACAGTGCTCTGCACACAGTAAGCACTTAATAAATACAATTGATTCTTTGATTAAAGAAAAAAGGAGTTAAAGAACAGCACAGAGTTGAAAGAACGTAATAATAATTTATGCGGTTTATAACTTTATTGTCTTACTGATCTATCAATCAATCCTTAATATTTATTGAGTGTCTAATGAGCACTACCCCTCTCAGGGCTGCAACTGGAGAGTTTCCAGTCCTCTACAAGTCTTGGCTATGGGAGGGAGAGTCAAGCAGACGACTATTCATTCCATTCCTAGTTTGGGCAGTGGCTAGTGAGTGGAAGGCAGTCTGCTACAAGTCAAAACTCCCCCATGCTAAGCAGCAGTGGCCTGGGAGAGAGTCATTCATTCATTCATTCACTGTTGAGCGCTTACTGTGTGCAGAGCACTGTACTAAGTGCTTGGGAAGTACAAGTTGGTAACATATAGAGATGGTCCCTACCCAACAGTGGGCTCACAGTCTAGAAGGGGGAGACAGACAACAAAACAAAACATATTAACAAAATAAAATAAATAGAATATGTATAAGGAGGAGGGGGAGAGGAAGGAGGGGGCTCAGTCTGGGAAAGCCTCCTGGAGGAGGTGAGCTCTCAGTAGGGCCTTGAAGGGAGGAATAGAGCTAGCTTGGCAGATGGGAGGGAGGGCATTCCAGGCCAGGGGGATGACGTGGGCCAGGGGTCGACAGGCGAGAATGAGGCACGGTGAGGAGATTAGTGGCAGAGGAGCGGAGGGTGCGGGCTGGGCTGGAGAAGGAGAGAAGGGCAGTGAGGTAGGACGGGGCGAGGTGATGGAAAGCCTTGAAGCTGAGGGTGAGGAGTTTCTGCCTGATGTCAAGGGCAGAGACTCAAGTTTACTGCGCAGAAGGGGGCAATGGTAAACCACTTCTAGATTTTTTCCAAGAAAACTCTATGGATCCATTACCAGAACAATTGCAGATGGAGGGTGGGGTGTTCTGGGAGAGATGCGCCTGTGGTGTCACTATGGGTTGGAAATGACTCATAAGACAAATAATAATAATAACAATAATAATAATGATGATGGCATTTATTAAGCACTTGCTATGTGCAAAGCACCGTTCTAAGCACTGGGGAGGTTACAAGGTGATCAGGTTGTCCCACGGGGGGCTCACAGTCTTAATCCCCATTTTACAGATGAGGTAACTGAGGCTCAGAGAAGTTAAGTGTCTTGCCCGAAGTCACACAGCTGACAAGTGGTGGAGCCGGGACAGAACCCATGACCTCTGACTCCAAAGCCCATGCTTTTTCCACTGAGCCACGCTGAGCACTAAAGCATTTAGGAGAGTCTAAAAGGAGCAAGACAAAGGTTCCCTACCCTTAAGGAGCTCACACTCTAATGCAGGAAACAAACAGAGACATATAAAAATATTTTGATATAGTGGGACTGTAGACTCTAGATTTTAAGCTCTTTGTGGGCAGGGAATATGTTTGTTATATTGTACTCTCCCTAGAGCTTAGTACAATGCTCTGCACACAGTAAGGGATCAATAAATATGACTGATTGACTGACTGGCTGATTGATGGGAGCAACAGGAGCAGTAGGGAGAACATCTTCAACCGGGGCTTTTTCCTATGGAAAAACTGTTCCAGAACTGTTAACTTTCAAGTAGGAGTCTGGCTGAGTTCCAGGGGAGAGAAGGTGGGGGAAACCCAGGGACCGGGCAAAGGAGGTAAAGATTCTTAAGCAGTAAACTAACACCCTCCTTAGATTGTAAGCTCCCCAAAGGCAGGGATCGTGCCAACGACCTTGGCTGTACTCTCCTACGTGCTACGGGTATTTCACCTTCATGGTTAGCACACAGAAAGGTACTTCGCATATGTGTATGATTGAGAAAATATTTCTGGCTGATGTTGCTCAATCTTGAGGCTAGGGGATTCTGAATAGCTTGCTTGGGGATGCTTGAAGACCAAGAGCCGTTTACCACACACAAAAAAACCTTCCCCTTACCATTTGTTGCCTGGCCTAGGGGTTTGCTTTTCCTGTTCCCTGTTGGAATTTCTCACACATCTACTTAGTATTTTTTCCACTTCCCCATTTCAAAGGCATCAGTGTGGTCTAGTGGAAAGAGCATGGATCTGAGATTCAGAGGACCTGGGTTCTAATCCCAGCTCCTCCACTGACCTACTGTGTAACCACAAGCAAGTCACTTTGCTTCTCTGTGCCTCGGTTCCCTCATCTGCAAAATGGGGATTCAATAGCCGTTCTGGCTCCTACTTAGACTGCGAGCCCCATGAGGTAACTGATTATCTCGTATCGGCCCCAGTGGTTAGTATAGCCCTTGGCACAAAGTAAGTACTTAACAAATACCACATGTATTATTAATATCATCATTATCATCATTATTATTAGGATTACACTATGTAATGTGTGTAAGAGAGGAGGTGGTTAGCTCTTGATTGCTTTCAATATTTGATGGCTTCAAAAATCAATCTGTTCTTAGCAAAAGCGCTGGGGACAATGTGTTTCTGTTTAGTCACTGAAGCATTGTTTCCTGTATTTTCCCGGATGAATCTCAGTCATTCCGAAGGTAAATCACTACTCTGGAGAAAAACGAAACGTGTGAAATGTATTTATATGACTGTTTATGAAAATAAAGTTTCTCCACAAAAGAGGTAATGATAACTTCTTAAACAGCTACAATTAGATTGGACTGGCAGATGGAAGTACCTGGCATCCCATCTTTCCCTGAGGGAAGTCTTTTGTAAAAACATACACACTACACTTTCCGCAATTTGAGTCATCAGGAAGTCAAACTCTTGGGCTGCCGAGGGAAAAAATACATCCATATAAATCTCTCTCCTCGAGGCCTATCTTTCACTGGCTACTTATGTGGAACCAAGAACCTTGGGGTTTAATCCCCCTTAATCATTCGTTCAAAAGGAAGAGCTCATTAAACCTTAGTTCTTATATCACTTTAGGCTGATTCTTCACTTTATATTAATGATAATTAATAGTTGTGGTATCTGTTAAGCACTTACTATGTGCCAAGCACTATACTAAACGCTGGAGTAGATACAAGACAATTAGGTCCCCCATGAGGCTGACAGGCTATGTGGGAGGGATATCCCTACTGAGTCCCCATTTTTCAGATGAGAGAACTGAGGCCCAGAGAAGGTAAGTGACTTTCCCAAGGTCCCACAGCGGACAAGTGGCAGAACTGGGATTAGAACCCAAGTCCTCAGGCCCCCAGGTCCGGGTTCTGAATGAAGGGCCCCGCTTCTCACACAAAGAAATGTCACCACTCTGCGAAACTGATGGAGAGAATGGGAAACCTAATTTACCCCAAACACAATGGAATATAGAAGACTATAATAATAATGTCGGTATTTGTAAAGCGCTTACTATGTGCCAAGCGCTGGGGTGGATACAAGGTGATCAGGTTGTCCCACGTGAGGCTCACAGTCTTCATCCCCATTTTACAGATGCGGGAACTGAGGCCCAGAGAAGTTAAGTGACTTGCCCAAGGTCACACAGCTGACAAGTGGCAGAGCCGGGATTAGAATCCATGACCTCTGACTCCCAAGCCCAGACTCTTGCCACTGAGCCACGCTGCTTCTCGAATATGTGTTTGTAAAGACCAGGACAAAAAAAAAAAAGGACATTTTGAAGAGAAGCAGCGTGGCTTAGTGGATCGAGCATGGGAATGGGAGTCAGAAGGCCCTATGTTCTAATCCCGGCTCCACCACTCATCTACTGTGTGACTTTAGGCAAGACATTTAACTTTTCTGAACCTCAATTACCTCATCTGTAAAATGGGGATGAAAACCGTGAGCCCCATGTGGGACATGGACTGTATCCAAACCGACCAGCTTGTATCTACCCCAGTGCTTACTTAGTACAGTGCCTGGCACATAGTAGGTCCTTAACAACTATCATTAAAAAAAAAAAGAGCTTGGTGCTGGGAAAGACAGGTTGGATGCTTTTGACATATTTCATTTTATATTACTTAAATTCACAATTTTATACTTTGGGATTGTTATCGTTATGGAATTTATTAAGCACGGGGATGGAAGCAAAATTGTGGTTTATTGTCTCACGATCTATCTTATAGATGAGGAACCTGAGGCTCAGTGAGTAACAGACCTGCCCAAAGCCAAACAGTAGGCCAAAGATGGAGCTGAATCTTGGATGGATTTTCCGAATCCCAGTTCCATGTGCTCTCCGCTAGACTACACTGCCCCTGGATGCACTGAAAATGAATGAAACACAACCAGATCTCTATGAAAGCCCATTTCATTCTGAAATGAGTAATATTCCTCAGATTTGGGTCCATTAATATTCATAGGTTTATGAATACTATTTTATTTCATATCGCCTAATTTCTTCACAGGGACTGCTGAGCTACAGAGGACAAGAACTGGCAATGAATTGATTTTAAAATTCCAGGCTGAAAAGTGGTTAAAACCAATTCCAGATTGAAAAGTGGAATACACCTCAACATGAGAACTTATACAGCTCACTCGGCTACTCAAGAACAAAGCAGTCAGTTGATGAACTATTCATGCCTCTTACAACTCTGCTTTCTTACGGCTTCCTGTCAATAGCGATTCCCAACAGTGTCTAAAGAGCTGGGCTCCATCCAAATGTCTGCATTTCTGCTTGACCCGGGCTGACTGGAGATATCATTTCTAGTTTCTCGAAAGGTTTGATCACTGTGGCTTGAGGAACGCTAAGGAATCTGATACTCACTGCCCTCAGAGTCTTTCTTCATATCAGATGCTTTGATAAGCTGAAGTGGCGTACCGGCAACACAGTAGACTAGTGAATTCCACCATCATTTTCATTATTATTACTCTCCCCAGTGTTTCGTACGGTGCTCTGCCCATAGCAAATGCTGGATAAATACCTTTGATGATGATCACTACCATCATCATCATCATCATCAAAGGTATTTATCCAGCATTTGCTATGGGCAGAGCACTGTACTAAACACTGGGGAGAGTAATAATAATGATAATGATGGCATTTGTTAAGCGTTTCCTATGTGCAAAGCACTGTTCTAAGTGCTGGGGAGGATACAAGGTGATCAGGTTGCCCCACGTGGGTTTCACAGTCTTAATCCCCATTTTACAGATGAGGTAACTGAGGCCCAGAGAAGTTAAGCGACTTGTCCAAAGTCACACAGCTGACAAGTGGCGGGGTCATTTCACACCACCAATTTCCACATTTTGCCAGTACAGACCCTGACTTGCTCCCTTTGTTCTTCCCCCCTCCCAGCCCCACAGCACTTATGTACATATCTGTAATTTATTTATGTATATTAATGTCTGTTTCCCCCTCTAGACTGTAAGCTTGTTGTGGTCAGAGAATGTGGCCGTTTATTGCCTCATTGTACTCTCCAAAGCACTTAGTACAGGCTCCGCACACAGTAAGTACTCAATAAATACGATTGAATGAATTAATGAATACTGAACCTCCATTTGGCAGATGAGGAAATGGAGGCACAGACAAGTGACTTTCCCAAGGTCACACAGCAGGCAATTGTTGCAGCCGGGATTCAAACCCAGGTCCCCTGACACCTAGGATTACTAGTCTATCACACTACCTTTTATTTTTTTCCAATGCTCTGTCCCCTGAAATTCTTATGACCTTGCCGCCAATCTCTACCCAACGCCTTTCAATCCACTGACAATGCCTAGCCCACATCTTTCAGTTCTATTTCCCTTTGAGTTTGGGACATTCAGTAGTATCATTATCATAGTTATTAGTGTTACCATCCTTAGTAGTAGTAAGAGTAGTCATATTTTATTTGTTAAATGCTCACTGTGTGTCGAGCACTCTTCTAGGTGGTGGCATATATGTGAGTTAATCAGGTCAGGAACAATACTTGTCTAACATGGGGCTCACAGTCTAAGTCAAGGAGAGCAGGCACTTGAATGCCCATTTTACAGATGAGAAACTGAGGCACAAGGAGGTTAAGTGGCTCACTCAAGGTCATTAAGCAGACAACTGGTGGAACTGGGAATAGAACCCAGGACCTGTGATTCCCAGGCCTCTGTTCTTTCCAAGAGGTACACTGCTCCTCATGGGCACAGAAGCACCTAGGCCTCGACTGTCAATGCTATTCCATCCACCATACCCATACTTTACCGGCTGAACTGCTCATCCTCTCTACATATAGCCTGACAAAGAGCCGAGCATGTGGCTTTGATTTTGTCCTTGAACGATACAAATTCCTGCTGTGATTTGGCTTCACTCAATTTTGAAAGCTGCTTAGGAAATACAATCTGAAGCCCAAAGATAAAAATGCTAATACTTTGGCATTCCTCCAGGATGCGGGCCTCGGGGAGTAGGAATCGGAGGAGAAGGGGTTGGGAGCAGCTACAGCTAAGACAGTGAGATATTCTGGGAGCTGAAAAATAGCCATTGGGTCAGGAGAAGTCATTGGAGCAGTGCCTCTACTTGATGTTTCTTGAAGGTGCAGTGCACACTGGAAGGGGATTCAGAGCGGGAGAAGACTCCTTTAAACTGCTTATGAAGGAAGATAAATTATTAGCCTTGAAAGGAACATCTATTTTGGATTTCAGTTTAGGAAACTATAACTGAGGAAAAAGTTCCTCTGAAAATGTAACTGCTTTTTCAAACATCCCAAAGGCCTAAAAGGGAATTCCCTCTCCCCCAAAATTAGTGGCGTAGATACACACAGAAACATAATTCTATATCTTTATGAAGTGGAAGCAGACCGGCTAAATGGCTTGTTGTGACCAGTGGCAGTAAGTCATTTTAACTGATCTTCCACATTTTAAAATAGGATATATGACTTCATTAAGAGCTGAGTCTAGCATTAGGTATAATTCGCTGTACCCAATGCATGCTTAATGAAGACCTTTGTTGTTTAATCCTTCTAGAGCTCTACTCATTCATTCATTCAGTTGTATTTATTGAGCACTTCCTGTGTGCAGAACACTGTACTAAGTCCTTGGGAGAGTAAAATACAACAATAAACAGACACATTCCCTACCCACAACCAGCTTAGAGTCTAGAGGGGGAAACAGGCATTAATATAAGTAAATAAATTACAGATAAGTACTTAACACGCTGTGGGGCTGGGAAAGGGGACGAATAAAGTGAGCAAGTCAGGGCAAAGCAGAAGGGAGTGGGAGAAGAGGAAAGGAGGTCCTAATCAGGGAAGGCCTCTTGGAGGAGATGTGCCTTCAATAAGGCTTTCAAGTAAGGGAGAGTCACTGTCTGTCGGATTCAGGGCGTTCCTGGTCAGAGGCAGGATGAGGGTGAGGTGACATAGATAAGACTGAGGCACAGTGAGAAGTTTAGCATTAGAGGAGTGAAGTGTGCGGGCTCGGTTGTAGTAGGAGAGTAGCGAGTTGAGATAAGAGGGGACAAGGTGATGGAGGGATTCAAAGCCAATCGTGGGGAGTTTTTCTTTGATGCAGAGGTGGATGGGCAACCACTAGAGTTGCAATACCACTGACTGAGAAAACTGTGAGTTGAGATCAGATTTCCAAGCCATCTCCCTATTGTTCAAGCCAAATTTAAGTTGACAAATATTTTGTATCGGTAATGGCATCATTAAGTACTGGGTTTTGATACAAAGTTATCAGTTGGAACACAGCTGATGCCCTTCACAGAGATCACGGTCTATCATATCCCCATTGTACAGATGAGGAGATGGCAGCCCAGAGAAGTTAAGGGATTTTCCCAAGGTCCCACAGAAGGCAAGGGGTGGATGGAGGCAGGAGCAAAGCCTGGAGTGAATAATAATAATGCTAATAATGATACTTGTTAAGCATTCATTATGTGCTGAGCATTGTTCTAATTGCTAGAGTAGCATGGCTCTGTGGAAAGAGCACGGGCTTTGGAGTCAGAGGTCATGGGTTCAAATCCCGGCTGTGCCGATTGTCAGCTGTGTGACTTTGGGCAAGTCACTTAACTTCTCTGTGCCTCAGTTACCTCATCTGTAAAATGGGGATTAAGACTGGGAGCCCCACCTGGGACAACCTGATCACCTTGTAACCTCCCCAGCGCTTAGAACAGTGCTTTGCACATAGTAAGCATTTAATAAATGCCATTATTATTATTATTATTACAAGTTGATGAAGGTGGACACAGTCTCTGTCCCACATGGGCCTCACCATCTTAACCCCCATTTTACAGATGAGGTAAATGAGGCACAGAGAAGTGAAGCAACTTACCCAAGGTCACACAGCAGACATATGGCAGAGCTGGGATTAGAATCCAGGTCTTTCTGAAGCCCAGGCCCATGCTCTACCATGAGGCTTTTCTGAAGCTCCTTTTGGGACTTTGGTCAACAGTTTCCTCTGTGCTTTAACAGTTTCCTCTGTGCTTTAACACTTCAATCATTCCAGGAAAAGATTAAGGGGAGGAGTGCAGTATTGTTTTGAAATCAACATCTGGAAATATTTCCCAAAGACCTGCCCATGCAGCTCTTTCAAATGGACTGTACTTCAAAATAGTCCATGGAAATGACTGAAAAATGGCTCTCGACGCCAACTGTCTATATACGAAAGGGAGTGAATTTGTGTACATATTAAAAAAAAAGGTTGAAAGAAAACACAAGCCTCGATGTTCACGCCTCATTAAATGGATTCAGGCTTTATCCCCCTTTAATTAAGAAATGGCTCCATTCCCCAAATTATCTTAACACGAAAGCAGATGAACATTAATAACCAATCAGCTTAATGAGTAACTTGGCATTTTCTTACAAATAGTATTGGTTTCAATTAGTGCCTTCCCCTTTTAATTATTACTGTCATGAAAACATTTGCCATTAAACACAACTAAGGGTTTCTGTGTAGCTTCTTCGTAAATGGCCATCTCCTCTGAACCCCTGCCCTGCTCCAGTGTGAGATTTGTTCACTCCAAAATGGAAGATGGGCCGTGGACGGATCGGAAACCACACAACAATGGTCAGGGTTCATTCACTCATTCATTCATTCATTCATTCATTCATTCAATTGTATTTATTGAGCGTTTACTGTGTGCACAGCACTGTACTAAGTGCTGGGGAAGTACAAGTTGGCAACATATAGAGACGGTCCCTACTCAACAACGGGCTCACAGTCTAGAAGGGGGAGACAGACAACAAAACAAAACATATGGACAGGTGTCAGGTCATCAGAATCAATAGAAGTAAAGCTAGATGCACATCATTAACAAAATAAATAGAATAGTAAATATGTACAAGTAAAATAAATAGAGTAATAAATCTGTACAAACATATATACAGGTGCAGTGGGGAGGGGAAGGAGGTAGGGGGGATGGGAAGGAGGGGAGGAAAAAGGGGGTTCAGTCTGGGACAAGGTCAGGGGCAGTCAGGGTTGAACTTGTGCTGGGTCAGACGGCTAGGTGGGGCTGGCAGGGTGAAAACTTGTACTTCCCAAGCGCTTAGTACAGTGCTCTGCACACAGTAAGCGCTCAATAAATACGATTGATTGATTGATTGAAAAGAACAAGGGTGAAGGGTCAACTTAATGTAACTGAAATGCTGCCTTCTGGCTACAAAGAACCCAAGCCAACGACCCAAAGGCATAAGGTAAGGAGGATAAATCGAAAGTGATGGGAGGCAAATGAACCCCTGTTCGTTGGATATACTTATGACCCATTAGCCCGTCAGTCAATTGTAGAGAAGCAGCGTGGTTCAGTGGAAAGAGCACGGGCTTACGAGTCAGAGGTCATGGGTTCAAATCCCCGCTATGCAGCTTGTCAGCTGTGTGACTTTGGGCAAGTCACTTAACTTCTCTGGGCCCCAGTTACCTCATCTGGAAAATGGGGACTAAGATTGTGAGCCCCACATGGGACAACCTGATCACCTCTTATCCTCCCCAGTGCTTAGAACAGTGCTTTGCACATAGTAAGCGCTTAACAAATACGAAACTTATCATTACTATTATTTTATTATTATTATTTATTGAATGCTTACTGTATGCACAGAACTGTACTAAGAGGTTGGGAGAGTACAATATAACAATAAATAGACACATTCCCTGCCTACATCAAGTTTATAGTCTAGAGAGCCCTTTAGGGGCTCTTCCTGCTTTTCCCAACCTCTGTGCCCATCTTGCCCACCAATCGTTATTTATTTTTATTTTTTAATGGTATTGTTATGTGCTTACTATGTGCCAGATGCTAATCTATTATGAATTCTAATCCCGGCTCTGCCACCTGTCTACTGGGTGATCTTGGGTATGTCACTTCACTTCTCTGGGCTTCAGTTGCCTCATTTGTAAAATGGGGATTGAGATGGTAAACTCCATGAGGGACAGGGACTGTAACCAACCTGATTTGCTCGTATCCATCCCAGCACTTAGTACGATGCCTGGCTCATAGTAAGCGCTTAACAAATACCATTATTATTATTAGGAAAGCAGCATGGTCTAGTGTTGAGAGCATGGACTTGGGAGACAGAGGACGTAGGTTTTAATCCTGGGTCCATCACTTTGCTGTGTGACCTTGGGCAAATCACTTAACTTCTCTGTGCCTCAGTTTCCTCATCTGTAAAATGGGGATAAAGACTGTGAGCCCCTTGTGGGACAGAGACTGTGTCCAACTTGATTATCTTATATCTATCCCACCATGTAGAACAGTGCTTTGCACATAGTAAGCGCTTAATAAATGCCATTATTATTATCACTATTCTTATTATTATTAGACTCACAGTTTTAATCCCCATTTCAGTCCTCTAGACTATAAGATCATTGTGGGAAGGAAATGTATCTGTTTACTGTTATAGTGTACTCTCCCAAGTGCTTAGTACAGTGCTCTCTGCACACAGTAAGAGCTCAATAAATACAATTGCTTGACATGAGGTTACCGGGAAGGATTCATACATACACTCATTCATTCGTATTTATTGAGCGCTTAGCGTGTGCAAAGTACTGTACTTAGTGCTTGGGAGAGTACAATACAACAATAAACAGACACATTCCCTGCCCACAACTAGCTCACAGTCTAGAGGGAGAGAAGGATGGTAATCAATCAATTTATAATTCAATCAATGGTATTTATTGAGTGCTTACTGTCGGCAGAGTGCTGTACTAAATGCTTGGGAGAGTAAAATGCAATGGGTTGGTACGCATGTTCCCTGTCCACAATGAGTTTATAATCTAGATGGGGAACTAGACGTTAATATAAATAAATCATTTAGAGAAGCAGCGTGGCTCAGTGGAAAGAGCCCGGGCTTTGGAGTCAGAGGTCATGGGTTCAAATCCCAGCTCTGCCGCTTGTCGGCTGTGTGATTTTGGGAGAGTCACTTAACTTCTCTGGGCCTCAGTTCCCTCATCTGTAAAATGGGGATGAAGGCTGTGAGCCCCACGTGGGACAACATGATCAACTTGTATCTACCCCAGCACTTAGAACAGTGCTTGGCACAAAGTAAGTGCTTAACAAATACCAACATTATTATTATTATTTATGGATATGATAGAAGAGTAGAGGGAGGGGTGAATGCGAAGTGCCCAAAGGGAACAAATCCAAGTGCATAGTTGATGCGGAAAGGAGAGTGAGTTGGGAAAAAGAGGTCTCAATCGGGCAAGACCTCTTGGAGGAGATGTGACCTTACTAAGGCTTTGGAGGTGGGGACAGTGAAAGTGGGAAGATAAACACATTTAATTCCCATAAAGAAAACCAGTACTTGTATTAGATGGCGACTTCCACAACCCCCACAATCACACAGCATGGGAAATTATACCTGATTGTCAATGGAATTCAACGCAAACTGATAGGGATGTATCGAGGGATAGGCTACCCAGGAGTTTTTATAATTTATAAATTATAGATGCTGTCATCTCTGTAATATGATAAATGAAACAGTGAATGAAATAAACAAGGGTGGCTCAAAGTAAAGGCTAAGTAAGTTATATTGCTGATGAAATTATAAAAACTAAAAGACAATTATACAGCCGATAAAGCCTTTAAAGCGATTGAGAATAATCTGAGACAAAAAGAGAAGGAGACAATGTCTGAATCGAACATGAGCCTATACCAATGTCTCTGAGAAGCAGTGTGACCTCGTGGATAGAGAATGGGCCTGGCACTCAGAGGATCTGAGTTCTAATTCTGGCTCCACCACTTGTCTGCTGTGTAACCTTGGGCAAGTCACTTACCTTCTGTTTGCCTCAGTTCCCTCATCTACGAAATGGGGCTTCAATACCTGTTCTCCCACCTACTTGGCCTGTGAGCCCCATATGGGACCAGATTATCTTGTGTCTACTCCAGCACTTAGTAATACTAATTATGGCATTTATTAAGTGCTTACCATGTGCTAATCACTGTACTAAGCACTCAGGTAGATAAAAGGTAATCGGGTTGGGCACAGTCCCTATCACAGTGTTCATCCGCATTTTACAGATAGGTGACTGAGGCTCAGAGAAGTGAAGTGACATGCCCAAGTTCACCCAGCCGACAAATGGAGGAGCTGGGATTAGAACCCATGACCCTCTGATTCCCAAACCTGTGCTCCGTCAAATACGCCATGCTGCATCTCATCATACAATGCTTGGCATGTTGTATGTGCTTAACAATTACCACAATTTTTTACCATTATTGTTATCATTATCTCATTTTCCAGTGCTTCTTTTTTTTAAAAACTGTCCTTTCATTTTCTTTTTTAACCACCAAATTCCTGGTAGAAATTCCGTCCGGTTTCTGGCCAGGGCCTTTACTTCCAGGCAACAATAACACGTTGGAAATGTTTTCTCTAGCTACAAGCAAGGCATTCCGGTCACGGCTCATTTGCATCCCCCGTGCAAGCCGAATGTTTTCCGACAACATTTTTATCTTGCGGAAAGTTATGCCAGCTTCAAAAGATCTTCTGAACATTGACCTTTATGTACCTGAGCGAGACCGGTGAAAATAATCTATTTGTCGAGATGCTGACTAAGCCACGTCTAGTTAACGGAACCTGAAAAATCAAATGCCGACCCATTATAACTGTTTCATGCTTTGGTTGGGTACCTTGTCTTTCACACTGTTCTCGTGGGTCAATTTCTTCACCAAAAATCCAAGTTATTGTATCCAAGAGCCCCTTAATCGGTGTCAAGTTTTTGCTTGCGAATGAGTTTACAAGCAAAGTATCCTGCAAATATCCTAAGCAGCATTTTAGGATACTGTGGTAAGTGCTTTACAAAACACAACTATGGGGCAAAGATGTCACTGAGAACAGTGTGATTTAATGGAAAGAGCATGGGCTTGGGAGTCGGAGCTCTGCCACTTGTCTGCTGAGTGACCTTGGGCACATCACTTCTGTGCCTCAGTCCCCTCATCTGCAAAATGGGAATTAAGACTGTGAGCCCTATCTTGGACAGTCTTGCCCAACCCGATTATCTCGTATCAACTCCAGCGCCTAGTATAGTGCCTGGCACATAGTAAGCACTTAACGAACACCATTCAAAACAAAACAGATGAGTGAAGTCCAGATTTTAGGTGTCAATGGTAACACGGTAAGATGTCGAACATTGATGTTAATGCAGCTGTTTGAAAAAAAACCTCCACCCATATTTTGTATTTTTTTTTTAGGTTTACCCATGAACCTCTGACTTCCTCCAAGATGAATCTCTCTCTGCAGCCTTTTGCCAAGGCCCACAAATGTCCCAAATCTTTCAGTAAATATTTAAGACAAGGGCTCAAATGATGCCTATGTGGCCGACTGGAAACATGCCTACACAGGCTGATGATTCAAAGAACAGAGAGACTAAACACGTACCAGAAAAACTGATATTTTTCCTGGCGAATATAAACTCGGTTTGTTGCTGATAAGATTGGACTTTGGTCCCAAAACTGTCATGGATTCCATATTTTTATGGTTTTAAACAAGCAGGGAAATAAAATGTTTCACAACGTTTGGGGATCTTTATATGTGGGTGAGGGAGGTGATGGCAAACAGTTGAAAAAAACCTCTCTGAAAACCACAAAGTACTTGACACAATCCCAGGGGAATAATCGGGGCCAAAAACTAAATAAATAAATAAATAGTTCAGATCATTCCATTATTTCAACCTTTCTTCTCCCAAGCATCAGATACATCATCTCTGAGACCAAAGTGAGAAAGAATGTCAGGTCTCACTCCCATGGGATCATAATAATAATAATAATAATAATAATAATAATAATAATAATAATGGCATTTATTAAGCGCTTACTATGTGCAAAGCACTGTTCTAAGCGCTGGGGAGGTTACAGGGTGATCAGGTTGTCCCACGGGGGGCTCACAGTCTTAAACCCCATTTTACAGATGAGGTAACTGAGGCCCAGAGAAGTGAAGTGACTTGCCCAAAGTCACACAGCTGACAATTGGCAAAGCTGGATTTGAACCCCTGACCTCTGACTCCAAAGCCCGGGCTCTTTCCTCTGAGCCACACTGCTCTCCTATCATTGAGAAGCAGCATGGCTTAGTGGAAAGAGCACGGGCTTGGGAGTCGGAGGTCACGGGTTCTAATCCCGGCTTCGCCACTTGTCAGCTGTGTGATTTTGGGCAAGTCACTTAGTTTCTCTGTGCCTCAGTTACCTCATCTGTAAAATGAGGATTAAGACTGTGAGCCCCACATGGGACAAGATGCTTTCCTTGTATCTACTCCAGCACTTAGAACAGTGCTTAGCACATAGTAAGCACTTAACAAATACCATCATTATTATTATTACTGTAGGGGCTACTTCAAAAAAGATTACAAGAAGGACTGTGTTTAAGTTCATTAAAGCTTACTGTTGCATCTTGAGCAGCAACCATTTTCCAGGCAACAAAAGTATCCACATTGTACGTTTCTCTCACTGAGACACTTTAAAAATTGCAAATAGAAGTCAAAAGACATTTTGACTAGATAAAACCAACACTCAGGAAAGTTATACCACCCTAGGAACTTAGTTCTTTGTACAGTGCCTGGCTTACAGTAAAGAACTTAATATCATCAAAAACAAACAACAAAAAACCTTTCTCATTCTCATTAATCCTCAGCACCATCACAAACGCTACATCCATGTGGACCTGAGCCTCAGTTTCCCCATCTATTAAATGGAGATGAAATGAGAGGCAGCATGGTATAGTGGATAGATCACCAACCTGGGAGTCAAAAGGTCATGGGTTCTAATCCCAGCTCTGCCACTTGTCTGCTGTGTGACCTTGGGTAAGTCACTTAACTTCTCTGAACTTCTCAGTTACCTCATCTGTAAAATGGGGATTGAGACTGAGCGCCCCACATTGGATAGGGACTGTGTCCAACTCGATTTGCTCGCACCCACTCCACTGCTTAGTACAGTGCCTGGCACATAGTAAGCGCTTAACAAATACCACCGATAGTGTTACCTGTTGTCTCTCTCCCTCAAACTGTGAGCCCCATGTGGGGCAAAGACTGTGTTTGATTAGATGGCTCTGTATCTATTCCAGCAGTTGGCACAGTGCTTAAAACATGGTAAGTGCTTCACCAATCTCACAAATTGTATTACTAGCCAAGTATTCCTAGTCCCTCTCACATCCTACCAGTATCATCCTGAGAATAATGATACTACTACTACTAATAAAACTGTGGTATTCGTTAAGCACTTAATATGTGCCAGGCATTGTGCTAAGCACTGGGGAAGATACAAGTTAATAAGGCTGGACACAGTCCCTGTCCCACGTGGGGCTCACAGTCTTAATCCCCATTTTACAGATGAGGTAAATGAGGCACAGAGAAGTGAAGTGACTTCCCCAAGATCACACAGCAGACAAGTGGTGGAGCTGGACCCAGGACTTTCTGACTCCTAGAGAAGTAGCATGGCTCAGTGAAAAGAGCCCGGGCTTTGGAGTCAGAGGTCATGCGTTCAAATCCCAGCTCCGCCAATTGTCAGCTGTGTGACTTTGGGCAAGTCACTTAACTGCTCTGTGCCTCAGTTTCATCTGTAAAATGGGGATTAAGACTGTGAGCCCCCCGTGGGACAACCTGATCACCTTGTTACCTCCTCAGCGCTTAGAACAGTGCTTTGCACATAATAAGTGCTTAATAAATGCCATTATTATTATTATTATTATAAGTCTGTGCTCTATCCACTAGGCCACGAGAACATGATCTCAACCTAACTTACCAGCTGAGTTGGGGTGGAAAGTTCTTGGAGTAAAACCGTCTGACGTTACCTTTGCTAGGATCTGCACTCCTAAAGTTTAGATAGAATATGTTCAATTTGCCATGAGGTTTGTTCCGTTCAAACCCGCAGTCATCGTGCAGACAGACTGTCAGAGTCACAGCATATGAAGGTGGGCGATACCCCAAAACTTCGATTTTGTGGGGTGCTTATAGTTCTACTTCAGTTCAAAACACAAGGACTGTTATTTTCCTTTTTATAAAAAATGAGGACACTAAATTAGCCAATCATTGGTCTTTAAAGAGAGCATACTGTCTGCAGAGCACTGAACTAGAAGCTTGGGACACTAAAATACAACAGAATTGGTAGAAAAGGTGCCTACCCACAAGCATAAATGGGAAGAAACTGATGAGGAAAACCCCCTATTTTATTTAAAAAAAATGACCATCAACAGTCTAATCAATCAACAGACAGACTGTGAGCCCCAAGTGGAACAGGGACTGTGTCCAACATGATTAACTTCTATCTACCCCAGCATTTAAAACAGTGCTTGACACACAGTAAGCGCTTAACAAATACCAAAATAAGAATAGTATTTATTGAACACATACTGAATGCAGAGCATTGTACTAAGCACACTAGAGAGTTGGTAGGCATGACCCCTGCCCTCTAGGAGTTCATTGGGCAGGAATTGGGCAGGAAACACCTTTATTGTAGTCATAAAAGTAACTGCCACAGTTTACGTGCTCTACAGCATTGTCAGCCTTGAAAATCAGGGGATACTAGCTAAAGAAATAGGAATGCTGCATTGGAGAAGTTAAGTGCTAGGGGCTGGAGAAAAATTCAGCCCTTGGCACTTAATTAGGGCATTCATCTTAGTACAAAGGAAAGCGTATGAGTAAGGATAATGTAATCCATGAGGTATATTGCAGAAAAATTATCTGCAATAAAGAATCTAAGTAGCACTAATCCATGCAGATTTCCTTCTGTTTTTCAGCAGGGGGTGGGACAGGGTGGTGGCATGGGTATTTGTTAAGCGCTTACTATATGTGAAACATTGTTTTAAGCCCTGGGGTAGGGACCAGTTAATTAGGATTGGCACAATCAATATCCCACACGGAGTTTACCGTCAAATTAGGAGGAAGAACAGTCTAGTTGTTTTGTTTTGTTGTCTGTCTCCCCCTTCTAGACTGTGAGCCCCTTGTTGGGTAGGGACCATCTCTGTATGTTGACGATTTGTACTTCCCAAGCACTTAGTACAGTGCTCTGCATACAGTAAGCGCTCAATAAGTACGACTGACTGAATGAATGAATGAATGACAGAGAAATTAAGTGAGTTATCCAAGGTCACACAGCAAGCAATCGGCAAATCAGGAATTAAAACCCAGGTCCTCTGACTCCGAGGCCCGGGCTCTTTCCCCCAAACCAAACTGCTTCTCAATTCTGATATTCTCTACTTCTGATATATTGGTATTTCTCCGTTACGATAAGTTCGATGGTGTTAGCTCTTGAAAAGGCCAGTTGGATGGGCTATATTGTTACTCGTATAGCATTCTGAAAATGGTAGGTGGGATGAGGCTCACACGGCAACTTGTAGCTAACCGTCTTCCTGTACACTCTCACTATCCTGGTGTTGGATGCAGCCTGGCTACTGCAGGAGAAGCAGTGTGGCTCAGTGGAAAGAGCCCGGGCTTTGGAGTCAGAGGTCATGGGTTCAAATCCCGGCTCCACCAACTGTCAGCTGTGTGACTTCGGGCAAGTCACTTAACTTCTCTGGGCCTCAGTAACCTCATCTGTAAAATGGGGATTAAAATTGTGAGCGCCCCATGGGACAACCTGATCACCTTGTAACCTCCCCGGCGCTTGGAACAGTGCTTTGCACATAGTAAGCGCTTAACAAATACCATTATTATTTATTGATTATTATTACTGTTTCGGTAAAGGGGCAGCAGGGGATCTTGGGTCAATTTGAATCATAGATAATAATAATTATGGTATTTGTAAAGTGCTTACTATGTGCCAGGCACTGTACTCCGTGCTGGGGTGGATACAAGCAAATCAGGTTGGACACAGTCCCTGTCCCACGTGGGCTCACAGTCTTAATCCCCATTTTACAGTTGAGGTAACTGAGGCACAGAGAAGTGAAGTGACTTGCCCAAAGACACACAGCAGACAAGTGGTGGAGCCGGAATTTGAACCCGTGACCTTCTGGCTCTCAGACCCATGCCTATCTACTACACTGTGCTAACAGTAACAATAGTTAATAATAATAATAATAATAATAATGGCAATTGTTAAGCACTTACTATGTGCAGAGCACTGTTCTAAGCGCTGGGGGGGAATACAAGGTGATCAGGTTGTCCCACGTGGGGCTCACAGTCTTAATCCCCATTTCACAGATGAGGTAACTGAGGCTCAGAGAAGTGAAGTGACTTGCCCAAGGTCACACAGCAGACAGTGGGCGGAGTCGGGATTCGAACCCATGACCTCTGACTCCAAAGCCCATGCTCTTTCCACTGAGCCACGCTGCTTCTCTGTTGTAGTATTAGTATCATCCATCGATTGACTGCCCCTGCAATTTGCACTAGATTGGGGATTTGGTTTGCCCCAAAGTTCAGCTGGAGCCCTGAATTCCTAGTGACAGATGGATGAGATGAATGCATCTTATTTTAGACTGTGAGCCCACTGTTGGGTAGGGACTGTCTCTATATGTTGCCAACTTGTACTTCCCAAGTGCTTAGTACAGTGCTCTGCACACAGTAAGCGCTCAATAAATACGATTGATTGATTGATTGATCTTCCATCTGGAACTCCAGATTTGGGACAGGGCAGCCGAAGACCAGGATAGTAATCACGACTCTCACCTAGTTCAAGCTGCCATTCTTTGTCAGCCCATCAAATTCTCATCCAAGGAATTGGTTGAGTGGTTGTAACACTGTAAACCTGGTGTTTACACCCAAAAGGGTGTAAAGGATTGCCAATGTTTACCACTCAGCTGTAAATGAAAACACTTTTAAACCAGGATCTTCATTAGGGTCACCAAACATCCTTTAGCATTCTTCTAAAAAACAAAGTTTGGTATTGTTCCGTAACTGGTCAATTTTCGTGTAGGAGGCAGTGGCTTCATTAATAATAATAATAATAATGGCATTTTTTAAGTGCTTACTATGTGTAAAGCAAAGTTCTAAGCGCTGGGGGGGATACAAGGTGATCAGGTTGTCCAACGTGGGGCTCACAGTTTTAATCCCCGTTTGACAGATGAGGTAACTGAGGCCCAGAGAAGTGAAGTGACTTGCCCAAAGTCACACAGCTGCCAAGTGGCGCAGCGGGATTAGAACCCATGACCTTTGGCTCCCAAGCCCACGCTCTTTCCACTGAGCCACACTGCATTGAATCTAATAGAGATTCGATGGGAACAACATTTTGTTCTGGATGAATTACTGTCGGCCACTGAGTGCCTGGTAGGGTTTTAATGAGAAAAGTTTGCAAAGGACAAGAAAGCATGTTTGTTTTTGCTGATGGCTGAGATGAACAATGCTATTTACTGCCATATTTATTCAAGGGCCAAGATTAGAAATACTAAGAAATAAGAACATAACCTGGGCAATAGAAGGATGGTTTTAGAGAAAAAGAAATCTTTAAATCAGATGTCAAATCACATTCAACTCCAAGCAAGTCAGACTGGAGAAATTTAAAGATGGAACTATGTAGTACTCATACTGCTAAACCCTGTTCAGTTCTTTTGATTGATTCCATAAAAAACAATCAATAAATTGATGGTATTTATTGGGCACTTGCTGTGTGCAGAGCACTGTAGTACAGCAGAGTAGGTAGACACATTCCCTTCCCAAAAGGACTTTACAGTATTAATCCATAGAACATGCAATAAAGCATAGTTTCCCTGACAAAATAATATAAATTTACTGAGTGCTTATGGTGTGCAGAGCACTGTACTGAGAGCTTGGGTGTGTACAATACACTGGAGGTGGTAGACACATTCTCTAAATGAAATAAGCTTATAGTCTAAAGAGGGAGACAGATATTATTATAAAGAAATTAATTAAGGCTATGTATGTAAGTGCTGTGGGGCTGTACAGATCGAAATGTATAGATGAAGCAGAAGGAAGAAAGAGAAAGATGACAAACAGGGTAGGCCTCTTGAAGGAGGTGTGACATGATAAGGCTTTGAAGGTGGGTAGAGGAGTGGCCTGACATAAATGGAGAGAGGAGTCGATGCTATTGATGCCTGTTTACTTGTTTTTGATGTCTGTCTCCCCCCTTCTAGACTGTGAGCCCACTGTGGCTAGGGACTGTCTTTCTTTGTTGCTGAATTGTACTTCCCAAGTATTTAGTTCAGTGCTCTGCACACAGTAAGCACTCAATAAATATGATTGAATGAGTTACAGCCCACAGGGAGGATGTGGGAAAGGGGCCAGAGCAAGATATATGAGATCAGGCAAAGTGAGCAAGCTGGGACTGTAGAAGGAGAGCAGTGTGTTATTGTAGGAGGGGGCAAGATGCTTGAGTGCTTTAAAACCCTTTTTTTTTCTTAGAAAAATGATCTGGGCAACAGTGAATTATGGAC
Organism: Tachyglossus aculeatus; assembly: GCF_015852505.1. Classification (NCBI taxonomy): domain Eukaryota; kingdom Metazoa; phylum Chordata; class Mammalia; order Monotremata; family Tachyglossidae; genus Tachyglossus; species Tachyglossus aculeatus. The sequence continues at coordinate 8,740,335 of NC_052067.1, forward strand.
TGGACTGGGGAGAGCAGATTTTAGTGATATTGTTTAGGTAGAAGAGACAAGATTTTGTGACAGACTGAATATGTGGGTTGCAGGATAGGTGAAAGGATAGTGCCAGGGTTACAGGCTTGTGAGGTTGAGAGGATAGTGTTACTGTCTACAGTGATGGGAAAGAAATGGGGTGGAAGATATCGTGTTCTGTTTTGGACACGTCTACTTTGAGGTGAGGGCAGGAAATTCAAGTAGTGATGTTGTGAAGCAAGAGGAACTGATGATGATGATGGTATTTCTTAAGTGCTTACTACGTACCAAGCACTGTTCTAAGCACCAGGGTAGATACAAGGGAATCAGCTTGTCCCACATGGGGCTCACAGGCTTAAACCCTACTTTACAGATGAGGGAACTGAGGCACAGAAAAGTGAAGTGACTTGCCCAAAGTCACAAAGCTGACAAGTGGTGGAGCCGGGGTGAGAACCCACGACCTCTGACTCCCAAGTCCGTGCTCTTTCCACTAAGCAACGCTGCTTCTCTGAATGTGAGACAGCAAAGAAGAGAGGCCAGGGTTGGAGCGGTAAATTTGGGAATCATCTATGTAGAGACAGTAGTTGAAGCCATGGGACATGTAAGTTTTCCAAAGGAGTGGGTGAAGATGGGGAATGGATGGGGACCCACAACTGAACCTTGAGGGACCCCCCACTGTTAGAGGTGGGAGGCAGAGGAGGAGCCCACGAAAGAGATTGAGAAGTGATCAGAGAGATTGGAGGAGAACCAAGAGGGGACAGTGTCAGTGAAGACAAGGTTGAATAATGTTTCATGGAGAAAGGGTTGGTTCACAATGTCGAAGGCAACTGAAAGGTCAAGGAGGATTAGAAAGAATAAAGACCATCAGAGTAGGCAAGAAAAAAGTCACTGGTGACCTTTGAGGGGGCTGTTTCAATGGAGTGAAATCAGATTGGAGGGAATCCGGGGGAAGAATTGGAAGAGAGAAAGTGGAGACCGCAGACGTAGACAACTCTCTCAAGGAGTTTGGAGAGGAATGGTAGGAGGAAGATGGGGTGATAAGTCTAGGGAGCTGTGGGGTCAAGGGAGGTTTTTTTTTAGGATGGGGGAGACACGAGTGTGTTTGAAAGCAGTGGAGAAGCCATTGGAAGGTGAATGCTTGAAAATAGGGGCCAGGGAGGGAAAAAGTGATTTAATGACATATGACGGGATAGGGTCAGGGGTGCAGATGAAAGGCGTAGATTTTGAGAGGGGGCAAGAGATCTCCTCTTGGGATACTGCTGGGAATAATAGAAGAGGCAAAGAGGGCACAGAAGGAGAGATAAAGTGGAGAGCCGCAGGAGAGTTTTAGGGAGATCAGGCCTGATGGTTTCAATTTTGACAATAAAGCATGTGGCCAGATCATTAGGGGAAAGAGATGGTAATGGGGAGAGATCGGCTCACAGGAGGTTTGAGGATGAAGTTAACATCTTAACAGCTGGTGGGAACAATGGATTGGGAGTCGATTAGGATGGTGGAGGACAGAGAATTAAAGCAGGTGAGGATGAAGTTTAAATGGAACTATAATGTTCATTAATGTTCCCCAGAAATCCCAAAGTTGACCAAAACAATAAAAATGGATTTTAAAACAGTCATAAATACCATATCGTTACAGGAGCAAATAGCAATGTAATTATGAACCACTAATGAATGTTTTGGAATTCAATTTTTTTTGGTCTAAGCCTGTAAATATTTAGTTTTCAGAGGGCTAACTCTCACCTCTGATTAAGCAGGAAGGCATTAGAGACCTTTTATTATCTGTGCTAAATCCATACGCCATTATCCTGGGCTCTAATCACCCTATTCAAGTCAGTCAAAATACTTCAAAGGTTGAGGAAGAGAGGAAAGCAAGCATTTAAGCCAAAATAAACTTTGCACTGCTATCTCAATTTCAACTGCAAAAGCCCTTGTATCCACATAGAAAAATATAGGAGTTCTAGGAGGAAAGAGCTTTACAGTGAGAAACTCCGGCTACAGCGCTCCCAAGATTATCCGCAAGAAGGCTGAAATCTCCAGGTAAACAAAATCTTTCATCGGGGCTGATTCAACTGGTCTCAGCATAACTTTTAGGAAAGTTGCTATCCAGCAAAAGAAACAATGACTGATTAGAGTACCCGTTCCTTTCTGCCCCTCAACCCGGACTCCAGTGGAAATGTTAATGAGAAATGAGATGCCCACAATCTAGGCAACAGAAGAAAGAGGAAGAAGCAGCCAAAAACTTTCCTTAATAATTCACAAAGGGGATAATCAAGCCCCTCACAAGTGAGAGGTAAATTGAAATTAATTGGAAAAAAGCTCTGACCTCATCAAATTTCCAATCGAGACCACTGAACTCAACAATGAGTTTGTGCGACTTCCCCCACATAATGGGTTTCACGGGCCCAGGCTTTAGATCGTCATCATTCTGGACTCTATCTCGCTCCACCCGCAAACTGTTTCTGGCTCACCAGGCCTCTCACCCAAATACGTTGAAAAAACTTGAAAACTGCCATTTCTAGGAATTGGTTAAAAAGGCTCATTCTTATGCCTAGCTTAGAATCTCCAAGTTTGGGGGTTTTTTAGGGTATTTATTAAGCACTTACTATGTGCCAGGCACTCTACTAAGCGCTGGGTTACATACAAGCAAATCAGGTCGGAAAACGCCCCTGTCCCCCATCAGGCTCACAGTCTTAATCTCCATTTTATATTTGAGGTAACTGATGCACAGAGAAGTGAAGTGACTTGCCCAGAGTCACTCAGCAGACAGGTGGCAGAACTGGGATTAGAACTCGGGTCCTTCCGACTCTCACGTCTGTGCTCTGTCCGCTAGGCCATGTTGCTTCTCAATCCTTGGGATTTGACCGGGCACTAGACCACTGGCCAAGGTGGAGACGTCACAGAGTAAGGGTACGTAGGAACAATCTGTGGGAGTCTGAGCCATTTCTATTTGATAATTAAGCTTTCTGGGCAATATTAGGGGGACTGTTTTGTGACAGACACAGAAAACAAGGTCCACAGTCCCATGACAGTGTTGGAAAGACTTGGGAAAGGTAGAGAAAGGAGACTGTAGACTGTAAGCTTGTTGTGGGCAGAGAATGTGACTGCTAATGGAGCTTAATCATATGATCCCAAGTGCTTAGTACAGTGCTCTGCACATAGTTAGCACTCATTAAATACCATTGATTGGCTGATTGATTGAAGGAGAGAAGGAAGAACTCTCAGGCAATTACTGAACAGAGAGAGCATGGAGATGAATGGGTGGGAAGGGAAAGAGGGGGTAGCAATTTTTGGAAGTCACAACAAATTAGAAAGAGGGTTAGATTTAGGGGTGGGTGGGTAATAGTTCTATAGGAATGCTTCTGGGGAACAATTTCCATGCCAATAAAATCTGAATATGCCCACACTGTATCCTGGAGAATTTCCTCATCTCATTTTGAATTCACCAACACAAACAAGTTTGAAATTGAAAAAAAAAAAAGAACAAAGTACTTCTGTGAGTTAGAAAGTGCCTGGCAGACATGAGTAGAAAGACTCCCAGTGAGCCTGTTGATGTGACAGCTGACAGTGATTTTACAGACAAAAGAAACATGAAAGTCCATCAGAAAGCAAAACAAAAGATCCTCAAATTCCCTTTACAAGGAGACATGTGGTGTAATGAAATTCAGTTTCCCAATTTCTGAATCACCGTTCCTTGCAATCTTCTAAGTATTAATGGGCAACTCATCTTGAATCATGTTGCCAGTCACCTCTCTCCTAAACACACCCCTAAAGCCCACCTTCAGTCTCTGGTCTAATCTATCAATCAATCATATTTATTGAGTGCTTACAGTGTGCAGAGCACTGTACTAAGCACTTGGGAGAATACAATTTGACAGAGTCAATAGACACATTTACTGTCCACAGCAAGTTTACAGTATAGAGGGGAGATAGACATTAATATAAATAAATAAATTATGGCTATGTACACTAGTCTGTGGGGATGAGGGAGAGGTGAATAAAGGGTGCAAATCCAAGCTCAAGGGTGACGGAGAAGGGAGTGGGAGAAGAGGAAATGAGGGCTGAGTCAGGGAAGGCCTCTTGGAGGAGATGTGCTTATAAGAAGGTGTGGAAGGTGGGAAGAGTGATCATCTGTTGGATAAGAAGAGCCGAGGAGTTCCAGGCCACAGGCAGGACGTGTACGAGTGGTCGGGGGTGAACTAGGCAAGATGGAGGGACAGCTAGTAGGTTGGCATTAGAGGAGTGAAGTGTGCGCCAGCTGGGTTGTGGTAGGAAATCAGGGAGGGAGCAAGATGATTTTGAGTGATTGGGGTTTATCTCCCCAACTCATAGGAATCCAGCCACTTGTTAACTTTATGGTCTTTGGTAGTGAGAATAAGGTTCCTTATAAAATATGAATTCTTTCAGATCACAAAGAATATGAAAAAAATAGACTTTGAATTCACAAAATTTGGGCTATCCGATCCAAATTTGGCAAATGACACATTATCAAGCCCTATTTTGAATAACCCGATGTTTGGTTTGCAGGATTTCACCATTTTCTTCTTGAGCAGGTGATAATCTTGAATTATTGCTAATCCTTCCAACTAGTCTGATTTAACATATTAATGAATTGTCTTAATAATGAGAAAATCCGGGATATTGGTACTTGCGATGAACATAGAACATGTCCAAGACTGAACTCCTTGTCTTCCCTCCCAAACCCTGCCCTCTCCCTGACTTTCCCATCTCTGTTGACGGCACTACCATCCTTCCCGTCTCACAAGCCCGCAACCTTGGTGTCTCCTCGACTCCGCTCTCTCGTTCACCCCTCACATCCAAGCCGTCACCAAAACCTGCCGGTCTCAGCTCCGAAACATTGCCAAGATCCGCCCTTTCCTCTCCATCCCAACCGCTACCCTTCTCATTCAAGCTCTCATCCTATCCCGTCTGGACTACTGCATCTGCCTTCTCTCTGATCTTCCATCCTCGTGTCTCTCCACACTTCAATCCATACTTCATGCTGCTGCCCGGATTGTCTTTGTCCAGAAATGCTCTGGGCATGTTACTCCCCTCCTCAAAAATCTCCAGTGGCTACCAATCAATCTGCGCATCAGGCAGAAACTCCTCACCCTGGGCTTCAAGGCTGTCCATCCCCTCGCCCCCTCCTACCTCACCTCCCTTCTCTCCTTCTCCAGCCCAGCCCGCACCCTCCGCTCCTCTGCCGCTAATCTCCTCACCGTACCTCGTTCTCGCCTGTCCCGCCATCGACCCCCGGCCCACGTCATCCCCCGGGCCTGGAATGCCCTCCCTCTGCCCAACCGCCAAGCTAGCTCTCTTCCTCCCTTCAAGGCCCTACTGAGAGCTCACCTCCTCCAGGAGGCCTTCCCAGACTGAGCCCCTTCCTTCCTCTCCCCCTCGTCCCCCTCTCCATCCCCCCCATCTTACCTCCTTCCCTTCCCCACAGCACCTGTATATATGTATATATGTTTGTACATATTTGTTACTCTATTTATTTATTTATTTATTTTACTTGTACATATCTATTCTATTTATTTTATTTTGTTAGTATGTTTGGTTTTGTTCTCTGTCTCCCCCTTTTAGACTGTGAGCCCACTGTTGGGTAGGGACTGTCTCTATATGTTGCCAACTTGTACTTCCCAAGTGCTTAGTACAGTGCTCTGCACACAGTAAGTGCTCAATAAATACGATTGATGATGATGATGATAGAAGTATGTTAAATATAATGGAATTTACTGATATAGGTAAAGCTCAACAAATCCTGGCTTAGTTCAACAGCAAAATGAAATTGCAACCAGTTACCAGTTTCTTCACAGGAGAAGCAGCGTGGCTCAGTGGACAGAGCCCGGGCTTTGGAGTCAGAGGTCATGGGTTCAAATCCCGGCTCTGCAGCTTCTCAGCTGTGTGACTTTGGGCAAATCATTTAACTTCTCTGGGCCTCAGTTACCTCATCTGTAAAATGGGGGATTAAGACTGTGAGCCCCTTGTGGGACAACCTGATCACCTTTTAACCTCCCCAGTGCTTAGCACAGTGCTTTGTACATAGTAACCGCTTAGTAAATACCATTATCATTATTATTATTATTATTATTATTACATGGCTTTGTCCTCAGCCTGCAGTTTATCTGCTGGTTTGAATTTGTACAATTCTTTCTCCTTGTACTTTCATCATTGGCTGTTATACTTGGAATAAATGGAGGAGCCTGCTTGTTAACCTTAAAGTTTACTTTTAGCTCTCCAGAATAATAATAATAATATTAATAATAATGGTATTTATTAAGTGCTTACTATGTGCCAACACTAAGTGCTGGTGTATATGCAAGATAATCAGGTCCCACCTGGGGCTCACAATCGAAGTTGGAGGGAGCACAGGTAAAGAATTCCCCTTTTGTAAATGAAGGAACTGAGTCAAAGAGAAGTGAAGTGACTTGCCCAAGGTCACACTGCAGACAAGTGATGGAGCCAGGATCAGAACCTATGACCCTCGGACTCCCAGGACTGTACTCTATCCACTACACCATGCTGCTTCCCAAATCTGAACCAAACTTCATAGGCAATAAATGAGATCAGACCTTTGTGAAAAATAAGCTCTCAATAAATACTACTGAAGGAAGCAGAGGGTAACTGCAGATTAGGTGAGCTGGGATTTTGAAGTATCTTTCTGTCAATATCTCTTGATGAGAAAATTTACAGTCTGCAACACGCTTTTTCATCAAAAACACTTTTCACCATAATAATAATAATAATGATAACATTTATTAAGTGCTTACTATGTTCAAAGCACTATCGATGTGCTTATTGAGTCGACTGAGTGTACAGATACTCTCTTACTCTAACCCAGCCCGCAAACTTCACTCCTCTACTGCTAACCTTCTCATCGTACCCAATCTCATCTATCTCACCACCCACATTCATTCACTCATTCAATCGTATTTATTGAGCGCTTACTGTGTGCAGAGCACTGTACTAAGCGCTTGGGAAGTACAAATTGGCAACATATGGAGACGGTCCCTACCCAACAACAGGCTCACAGTCTAGAAGGGGGAGACAGACAACAAAACAAAACAAGTAGACAAGTGTCAATACTATCTGAATAAATAGAATTATAGCTATATACACTTAATTAACCCAACATCCCGCCTGTGACACGGAACGACCTCCCTCCTGATATCCAACTAGCAGTTACTCTCCCCACCACCCTTCAAAGCCTTATTAATAATAATAATAATAATAATAATGGTATTTGTTAAGCGCTTACTATGTGCGAAGCACTGTTCTAAGCGCTGGGGGGAATACAAGGTGATCAGGTTGTCCCACGTGGGGCTCACAGTCTTAATCCCCATTTTACAGATGAGGTAACTGAGGCCCAGACAGGTTAAGTGACTTGCTCAAAGTCACACAGCTGACAGGCGGTGGAGCCAGGATTCGAATCCATGACCTCTGACTCCCAAGCCCAGGCTCTTTCCACTAAGCCACGCTGCTTCTGAAGGCACATCTCCTCCAAGTGGACTAAAACTGACTAAACCATCCTTTCCTCTTCTCCTACTACCTTCTGTGTCACCCTGACTTGCTCCTTTTATTCATCCCTCCTCCCAGCACCACCGCAATTATGTACATAGCTGTAATTTATTTATATATATTAATGTCTGTCTCCCCTTCTAGACTGTGAGCTCACTGTAGGCAGGGAATGTGTCTCTTTATTGTTCTATTATACCCTCCCAAGCGCTTAGTACAGTGCTCTGCACACACTAAGCGCTCAATAAATATAACTGAATGAATGAATACTAATTACCTAGGAGAGGCTAGGGGAAACCACACATCTGCTCCTTGATTTCAAGGCTCTTGCAATCTAAATTCGTAAATAACTGATTAGCTTAAACACTTGTGGGATAGTGAACATACTTATTTCCCTCTTAGGTTAACGTAACGCCCATTTACCTATCAGGAAGGCCTTTTAGGAGCCGTTTCCCGGTGGACACAGTTGTAATGAAAGAAATGGCAGCGGGAATCATCCCACTGGAAATTCCAAAAAGGCCGTTAATTTACAACTCAAAGCACCCGGTGCCTAATTGTCTGAATCTTTGATTATCAAGTCAAATTCATTCCATCTCAGTCTGCACAGAAAGGCAAAGTTTCCTTCGAGCAAGACAGAGCCCAGTGAGGTACGCCCTGCGGTTCTCCTGGCAAAATAACCGACTCTATTAACGGTATACAATATGTGGTTTCCTTTACATAGTTGCCTTCTTGTGTGTCTAATTAGTCATGGTACATTGGAAATGTACGTTCAGGCTGGCTGGACGGAATTCTGGGGGCTATTCCGTCCTCGCAGTGTATTCCTGGAACCGACCCCAAGACAGAAGTTGGCCATTTTCTGTATCTTTGAAGTACAAAGACCCTTTATTGCCATTTCACATCTTCTGATGAATTCGGGCTACTGCAGGTATTTTGGTAGTGGAAACATAGGAAATGAGGAATTTCCCTTAGTCCTTGACGGTTACCATTCTGTTTACGTTTTCAGACCTGATTGCCTGTTTTATCTGCCCTTTGGCCTGATTCCGTAGTCGATTTTAATTTCCCCTAATTTCTCATATCACGGTACCCTTAACCAGAAGAAGAGCGCCATTGAGCAAGTTAAGGCCTCCGGATTCTAAATAGTTCCCCACGGCTGCAGCCTTTGCTGTTGGTCTGGGGCAGAGAGCGCTGGTCTGGGAATTAGGAGCCCTGGATACTATCACCGGGTCTGCCTGAAGCAGGCTAACATGAGTGATGACCGCACACGTGTACTCTGCAATGCCACCTACTCACTCATTGCCTTCCACAGCTTGGGGCCTGGCCTAAGCCACTCGCTCATCACTTTATTCCTCCGCCCTGGGTCTCCATCTCGTTCCTGGTGGGAGCCTCCCAAAGCTTAACTCTAACCCACCCTGGGAAGCTATTCCAAGGGTGAATTTAGAAGTGGGAGAAACTGCTTTAACGAGGCTGCGAGGATCCATCATCTAAGGAGTGGGATTTCTAAATTCCTTCACATCTAGAAAGGGGGCTGACTTTGGAGGAAGGGTGTGATTTGAGGCTAAGGATTTTTTCTTGGGGCAGAGATTCCACTAGGAAAATTTCCAGGAGACAACCTTCACTTTATCCCCCAACAAAAATCAATAGAAAGTTACAACTCTATTTCACCATCTTCCCTCTACATGTCTTCTAGACTGTGAGCTCACTGTTGGGTAGGGACCGTCTCTATATGTTGCCAACTTGTACATCCCAAGCGCTTAGTAGAGAGCTCTGCACACAGTAAACACTCAATAAATACGATTGAATGAATGAATGAATGAATATCTACTTGCTTATAGAGATGACACATCTCTCCAACCCACAGATTGTCTTTGGATTAGAATGAAGAGAACATTACATTCAGGGTACGAATACTCTTCTAAGTATTCCACAAAGACCATAAACACCGTAGCAACAGCAAACTGGGTTTGTAAAACCCAACACCTGGTTGACTGTCAAAAGATTGTGCAACGAAATAGAGATTTCAGGGTATTCATTTTTAAATGTACCTGTTCAGTATTTAACACCTATTTGTAAAAGAGATCAACATTTGCTCTACACTTCTCTTTAAGGCCTTATGTAAGGTGTCGACCTTGATTAATAGTGCTTACGAAACAGTAATTTCATTTTGGCATCTTCCCCGACTCTGTTGTATTTATTTTGAAACAATATCTCACACCCACAGCTTCAACTTTTTTTCTTTTATAAAATGCTTTTCAATTCTCACGTGAAAGCTTCAGTGGGGCAAGGTGAGGGGATTTTAAACTATGCCTAGCTGTGCCCGAGGTGGAGAAATATGACGTGCAATTTAAGTATAGATTTAAAAGCTGCACCCCATTAAAACAACGAGTAAGTCCCAGCGGCTTTCCACGGCTCCAGAGTGGTGGTCACATGTGGCAAACTAAGGCTTCTTATCTCACCCATAAGGCCTGGGAAGCAGTATGGCCTAAGAGAGCTGATTGAGTGTCTTAAAACTGTCTCCATGTTTTGTTTTGTTGTCTGTCTCCCCCTTCTAGACTGTGAGCCCGCTGTTGGGTAGGGATCATCTCTATATGTTGCTGACTTGTACTTCCCAAGCGCTTAGTACAGTGCTCTGCACACAGTAAGCGCTCAATAAATACGATTGAATGAATGAATGAATAGTCCTGGCTCTGTGAACTTGGGCAAGTCACTTAACTTCTCTGAGTCAGTTTCCTCAACTGTAAAGCAGAGTGGTCTAGTGAATAGAGCCCCTGGGAGTCGGAAGCACCTGATCCCTGCTCCGCCACTTGTCTGCTGTGTGACCTTGGGCCGGTCCCTTAACTCCTCTGTGTCTCAGTTACCTCATCTGTAAAATGGAGATTAAGACTGTGAGCCCCAAGTGGGACATGGACTGCATCCAACCTGATTACCTTGTATCCACCCCAATGCTTAGAACAGTGTCTGTTACATAGTAAGTGCTTAACAGATACCATACAAAATAAATAAATGCCTGTTTTCCCTCCTATTTAGACTTTGAGTCCTGTGGGGGACAGAGACTATGTCTGACCTGATTACCGTGTATCTACCCTAGCACTGAGAACAGCGCCTGACACACAGTAAGCACTTAAATACCACACAAGAAACAACAGCAACAAAAAATACTTTAGATTTGCCAATAACGTTTCGGGATCTTCCGTGGGTGGCTAATAAATCCGGGTGGAGAGATGCAGCTCTTGGAAGGGTGGGATACAGAAGTCTATTGGCAATTCCATGATTCCCTGATTAAGACCTCATTTCCCTCCCCTCTGCTTCAGCTATGAACTTGGCCGTGTACCCCTGAAGCACTTTGATACTCCCCCCAACTCACAGCACTTACGTAAGCATCCTTATACTCTACTATTTATCCCTTCTGCAATTTATTTTAATATCTATCTCCCCCTGTTGATTGTGTCTACCAACTCTATCGTATTGGACTTTCCCAAGCACTCAGTACTGTGCTTTGCACATAGTAATCACTCAATTCATTCTAGCGATGGATGGATTATGAAGTCAATATTTCCACCATGGAGGGGAAGCCACCATAGTTGTAGTTATGGTACGCACTGAGTAAGCACTTACTCTGTGCCAAGCCCTGTGCTGAGGACTCAGCTAGATGCAAGATAATCAAAAGAGACCCAGTCTTTGCACCACATGGAGTTCACAATCTAGCAGGTCAGAAGAGGAGAAGCAGTGTGGCCTACCGGAAAGAGCACGGGCCTTGGAATCAGAAGGACCTGGGTTCTAATCCTGGCTCTGCCACATGTCGGCTGTGTGACGTTGGGCAAGTCACTTCACTTCTCTGTGCCTCAGTTACCCCATTTGTAAACTGGGTATTAAGATTGTAAGCCTTATTTGGGACAGGGACTGCTTGCCCAACCTGATTATCTTGTACTTAACCCCGTGCTTAGTACAGCGCTTGGCACCTAATAAGCGCTTAACAAATACCACAATAATTATTATAATAATTAGAGAAGCAGTGTGGCTCAGTGGAAAGAGCACGGGCTTTGGAGTCAGAGGTCATGGGTTCAAATCCCAGCTCCGCCAATTGTCAGCTGTGTGACTTTGAGCAAGTCACTTCACTTCTCTGGCCCTCAGTTACCTCATCTGTAAAGTGGGGATTAAGACTGTGAGCCCCCCGTAGGACAACCTGATCACCTTGTAACCTCCCCAGTGCTTAGAACAGTGCTTCGCACAAAGTAAACACTTAATAAATGCCATTATTATTATTATTATTATTTATAAGGTACCTCGACCCCCATTCATCGTTGTGAAAATGGACGAGGTTAAGTGACTTATCCAGGGTCACACAAAAGTCCCAGTGGGGACTAGAACTCAGGTCACCCTACTCCCAGCCCATACTCTTTCCACCGGGCCACGCTGCTTCAGACGCAGAGGCCTGAGGACACCCAGAACCAGAGATTGCTGGCAGGTGGCAACCGATTTGATGTGGATGGGAGCCATTGTCTACAAACTAAAGCCTGACTCAAGAAGCGTGTAGGCACCGTTCAGTGTGGGGTTGTTTCTTCCCCCCAGAAAAAAGATTTTCTGTAAAACTGCTGCCTGCATAATTAGCACCTGGCAAGGGGGAAAGAGTAAATCTTGGACGTTTGAGCAAGAGATACCGCACATGCATATGCATGGAAAAACTGAATCCGTGACAAAGCCGAAGGCAGAAACTCGGCCAGAGAATGAATATTCATACAGTTGCCAGTACCACACAGGTTGACTCAAACACAAATGTAAACAATTGTTAGAGTTTTATACTGATATTCTGTGTGACAGCAACATCAAAGATCAAAATACGGCAAAGTTGTAAGCTAATTCGTCAAGTGTATTTATTTAACGTGTTGTGGAAAGAAATACGTCTGAGTAATAATAGTCCTACAGGAATGGCTAGTGGGAAATTACATGTTACACAGAAAACAGTATTTACTACTCAGAGTTAAAGGGGCAAAGAATAAACAGTGGTCCCTAGTGATGTTTCAAACCAGGTATGATTGTTTTAAACAGTGAAATCTGCATTAGGAGTGATGGTTTCCAAACGTCTTTCCTCCACAACACTTGGCAAAAGCACTTTTTGTCTTTATACAGAAACACATCTTCAATATCAGTAGAGAACGGGAAGTATTTCTATAGGAAACTGCTGATTTCTGAAAACCCACATTTCCCTGAGCCATGATAATAACAAAAACCACAGTGATAATAATAATACCTGGTGTTTGGATAGTGCTTTTATTTTTCCAAAGCACATTTGTGACAGTTATCTCATTTACCCTCACAACATTCCTAGAAGTAAAGAATTATCGTTTCACAAATGTGGAAACTCAGGCACAGAGAGGTTTCAGTGACTTGTCCAAGATTACCCAGTGGACCAGAAACAGCTGGAATGAAAATAATTTCCGACTGCTTGGTCATTCCACCTTACTATGCTGCCTGACTTAGTCTACATTTTCCTCTCAAACAAATTCCAGGAAATGCATTCATCGGTGTAAAGGTAAACTGGGGAAAAATGATTATTTCTCCAAATGGCTTCGGCATCAGTCACGACATCACACCAACTTGGAGACGCAAAACTCTCAAGTGCTTAGTACAGTAGCGAAGCAGCGTGGCTCAGTGGAAAGAGCCTGGGATTTGGTCAGAGGTCGTGAGTTCGAATCCCAGATCCACCACATGTCTGCTGTGTGACTTTGGGCTAGTCACTTAAGTTCTCTGAGCCCCAGTTCCCTCATCTGTAAAATGGGGCTAAGACTGTGAGCCCCACGTGGGACAACCTGATCACCTTGTATCCCCCCCAGCGCTCAAGAAATACCAATGATTGATCAATAAACCCGATGTCAGGCATCAGCCACGACACCACACCAACTTGGAGACGCAAAACTCTCAAGTGTTTCGTACAGTGCTTCTGCACGCTGTAATTGCTCAATAAATATCAATGATTGATCGATAAACCCGATGTCAACTTATGTCGATTTTAGGCAGTGCCACAACCGCGCAGGCACAATTTGTAGGCTTGACATGTCTGAATAGTATTCATTTTGACAATATGCCTCCATCCTTCCTAGCTGAGATGGCCCATGCATCAAGCGCTTAGTACAGTGCTCTGCACACAGTAAGCGCTCAATAAATACGATTGAATGAATGAAATGTTATGTTGGGCTGGGGATTTCCGGGTCAGTTGTCCTCCACGATTGCCTAACCTGAAGAGTTAATTGGTCATGGGGTGGTGACCCTTGGGATTCTGGAAGTATTGTGGATTCTCAAATCTTGACTAGCAGGAACCTGGGATTCAGCTGCTATGGAGCAGCAACTGGGAGCTTCACAGCCACAGGTCCAGCAGTAAGCAGGAAGAACGTACTCACTCTGCCAAGAAAATCCCCGTCCGTACAGCTTTAGATGAACGGCTTTTAGCCGGTCATCATAAGTCAACTCAAAATAGGATTTGCTCAGTTTAAAAAGAGGCTGAAAATGCTCATATCAGACAAAGAAGCAGTGTGGCCTAGTGGATAGAGCACAGCCCTGGGAGTCAAAGGGACCTAGATTCTAACCCCGGCTCTTCCACTTGTCTGCTGGGTGATCTTGGGAAAGTCACTTCACTTCTCAGTGCCTCGATTACTTTATCTGTAAAAGGGGGATTAAGACTGTGAGCCCTACATGGGTCATGGGGCTAAGACATAGGTACATATGTCTGACGACTTGACACCTGTCCACATGTTTTGTTTTGTTGTCTGTCTCTCCCTTCTAGACTGTGAGCCCGTTGTTGGGTAGGGACCGTCTCTATATGTTCCCAACTTGTACTTCCCAAGTGTTAAGTACAGTGCTCTGCACACTGTAAGCGCTCAATAAATACGATTGAATGAATGAATATCTTGCCAACTTGTACTTCCCAAGTGTTTAGTACAGTGCTCTGCACACAGTAAGCACTCAATAAATATGATTCAATGAATGAATGAACATATAAATACATCATACTATATAATTTAAAGATATGCCCATGAGTGCTCTGCACATAGTAAGCGCTCAATAAATATGATTGATGAGTGCTGTGGGGCTGGGGCGAACATCTAATATCCGAAGTTTATCGATCCAAGTGCATGGATGATACAGAAGGGAGAGCAAACGTGAAAAAGGGGGCTTTATCTGGGAAGGCTTCTTGGAGGAAATGTGATCTTAGCCCACAGCTCAATAATTACCAATGATAGACTGATTAATTGATTGCCTGTTAATTAATTTTAGCATCTGCCTTCCTGGCCAGACTGCAAATTCCTTGAAGGCAGGGATCAAGTTGACTAATTCTACTGTTCTCTTCCAAGAGCTTAGTACCGTGATCCCCAAGTAGGACAGGGCTTGGGTTTGACTTGATTGTCCTTTACCTGTCCCAGCACTCAGTCCTTGGCACATAATAAGTGATTAACAAATACCATAATTATTATCATTAGTGCTACGCACTAAGTGCTCAATAAATACTGCCAATTGATTGATTGTTTGAGGGAGCCTATCCCCAAAGTGAGGATATTCATTCATTAATTCAATTGTATTTATTTAGCGCTTACTGTGTGCAGAGCACTTTACTAAGCGCTTGGGATATCATCTGTATCCTTAGCAGCCATGAGAAAACCCCTATGCAAGACCACACAGACTGTTCTTGTGAGTTCAAGATGAACACCTAAGGCTGAGAGTCCATGATGAAGGCTTCTAATCTGAGTATCACATTTTAGGCTCTTATTTCACTGATTCACCCGTTACATTCTTTATATACAAACAGATCTACACACCCTCACCGCTTTCCTCAGGAGTGTCTTTCTTGTTAGAAATGGTATGAGCACAGTGGTGGTGTTTTTCTAGTGTAATGCCACTCACACAGTAGAAAAAAATTCAGGGAATTGGAGACATAGCTGTAACTCTCACTTTGGGAGCATGATAAGAGGGAAAGTGCCAAAATAAATTATCTGTAAAATAAAAAACCAGGCCCTTGAAGGGAATGGGTTTTTTCCAAAACTCACGCTTTCCAGATTGTGGGGTAGACCTAAGAAGCAGGAGAAGTCTTTGGATTCCGTAACCTTGCCGGCAGCTTGCCATTCAGCTTGTCGTGTTTGTGCGGAGGAATGGAGGAATTGTAGAGGGTTAAAAGGAACTGAAGGAAAATACCTTGTGCGGTGGCCCTCATTCTTTCCCTGCCAAGGTGGAACCAGCTCAAAATATGCCATCTTTTGACCTCTGGAGTACCCAGGAGCAGAGCCTGGGTAAATAATTTAGGCAGAGTGGATTGGCGGTATGGGTGGCTTCTGGAAGCAAGCCCGACCAGACAATCTTGGCAACCGAACATAACATGTGGCTAGAAACAATTCTTTTTGGACTGAGGCTTGCCATAGAGGTTTCACTCCAACACTTGTAAAACTGCAAGAGCAAATATTAGTGGTGGTAAAAGGATTCCGGAGAAAAGAAAACCCCAACATCCTGGTTGATTCGTCCCAATCCACGAGACAGGGAACTCTCATCCTAAAGCGGATTTAAGGAGAACGAGGCAGCCCCATGATATTTCAAATTAAAGGAAGGCACTTCAAGGATCCGGAGGGGTGGCCATTTTGAACAATTCTCTTTTTGCTGTGATTTCTCCCTTGGTAACAATGATAACAATAATAATTATTACGGTAGTTGTTGAGCACTTACTATGTGCCAGACACTGTACTAAGCACTGGGTTGGATCCAAGGAAATCAGGTTGGACGCAGTTCCTGTCCCACGTGGGCCTCACAGTCTCAATTCCCATTTTCCAGATGAAGTAACTGAAGCACAGAGAAGTGAAGTGTCTTGTCTTCTCTTGCCCAAGGCCACACAGCAGAAAAGTGGTGGAGCCGGAATTAGAATCCATGACCTTCTGACTCTCAGGCCGGTGCTCCATCCACTATGCCTCGCTCCTTCTCTGGGTGGCAGAGATACCAGGGAGTTGTGACAAGGAGAGTGCTAGAGAATGACTTAGTCACTAAAAAGCACTTCGAGACTCTGGAAGCTCATTTCTGGGGCTCCGTGAAGTGCCACCGATGGCTAGAAAATAGAAAGTGGCAACTGAGGAGCCATACTGGGGTCCAAGTTTGCTCCCTCGCTTGTGCCAAACATCATAGACAAAAGAACCGGGAGAGAGAGTGGGCGGAATTGCAGTTCTCTGGGGGCCACTTGTGTATTGGTAGTTTGGTTTGGGCAGTTCCAAGTGGAAGCCTAAGAATTCCTAAGGACACCTAAGGTCAGAGCAGCTTTCAGGGAGTCTGTCACTCATCTGCTCCCTGACAAGACTTCTGCTGGCCCTGACGTGGCTTTGGTAGGCGAGACCACTGGCGAGCATGCCACACCTCCAAGTTCCACATCTCCAAAGATCATTTATGAAGCAGCGTGGCTCAGTGGAAAGAGCCCGGGCTTTGGAGTCAGAGGTCATGGGTTCAAACCCCGGCTCTGCCAGTTGTCAGCTGTGTGACTTTGGGCAAGTCACTTAACTTCTCTGGGCCTCAGTTACCTCATCTGTAAAATGGGGTTTAAGACTGTGAGCCCCCTGTGGGACAATCTGATCACCTTGTAACCTCCGCAGCGCTTAGAACAGTGCTTTGCACATAGTAAGCACTTAATAAATGCCAGCATTATTATTATTATTATTATTAGTGGCATCACACGCTTCAGTCAACCAAGAAGCAGCATGTCCTAGTGGATAGAGCACAGGCCTGGGAATCAGAAGGGCCTGCGTTCTAGTCTGCTGTGTGACCTTGGGCAAGTTGCTAACTTCTTTGTGCCTCAGCTATCTCATTTGTAAAATAGGGATTAAGATTATGAGCGCTTAGTACAGTGCTCTGCACACAGTAATGGCTCACTAAATACGACTGAATGAACATGGACTGTGTCCAACCCAATTAGCTTGCATCTACCCCAACGCTTAATCAATCATATTGTTGAGCACTTACTGTGTGCGGAGCACTGTTCTAAGCGCTTGGGAGAGTACAGTACAACAATAAACACACTCATTTCCTGCCCACAACGAGCTTACAGTTTAGTACAGTGCTTGGCACACAATAGGTGCTTAAATACCAAACAAATAACAAAATACAAACAATCTATCAGTATAATTCATGAGTCATATACTGCAAGAGGAGCTATGTTTAATGTGCTTTGGAAAATACAACAAAGAGATAAAGTTCTTGTCCTCAAGAAGCTTACAATATAATAGGGAAATCAGAGACAAAAGTTACTGAAAATATTTGCAGTAGAAGAAATCATGCTACTCTTGCTGACAGGAACATGGGACGATGAATAGATAAATAAATGTTACTGCATGTCAAGAATATACATGAGCTTGGGGTTGGGGGGTGAACATAAAGTGTGGAAAGGGAAGCACTGGATCAACAAGATGATTGACTGTAAAAATGTTTCCTGCAGGAGGAAGAATTTCCAGAGGGTTTTGAAGGTGGGGAGAGCAGCAATCTGGAGGATTTGAATGGGGAGGGAAGAATAAGAGCAGGAACAAAGGGATAGAGATAGGAGAGCCCAGAACGAGGCTTGCTTAGGAGGAAGGAAGTGAGTAAACTGTGATTTGGCAGAAGAGAATCACTAGGTAAGTGGAGTGTCTTGAAAGCAATAATCCTGCTGATGTGAAGGGGAATGCATTTTAACTGTGTACAAAACAACATTTTACGAAAATTAAATTTGAGGAATTGCCACCAGAGAGGCACCTCTATTCTTCTAGAGTATCAGCCTGCCCTCTAATTTGTAGCAAAGCCACACTGCCCTATGTTATAGTTTACTATATTTAAAATGTTTAAATTTTCTGGGGCTTTCTTGTTCCCATTCCATAGTCTCAGTGTTTACCAAATACACATGCCCACACAAACTTGAAAGTTGAATGTCAGGGGTAAGATGGAAAAATTGTGTTACAGCAATGAAAGTGCAGTTGAACTTTCTATTTGTACTTAACAGATTTATCGCTAAAATGCACACAAACATGAACAAAGTCATTTTAACAAGAAATCCTCCAAATTCTAATGGCCGTTTTCCCCGTTAACATCTGGCCTCACTTCAGGCAAGAGTGAAAAGCTGGTAAGCAGGCCTCCCCTGGGCAAAGGAATTAAGTTAAGGCATCACGAAAATGCCTTATTTCCAGATCTCATTTCCAGATCTCCAAGATCAGAGTGAACCTATGAAAAACCAGGCAGTGTTTTTTTTTTTAATCTTTCATTCATTCATTCAATCGTATTTATTGAGCGCTTACTGTGTGCTGAGCACTGTACTAAGCGCTTGGGAAGTACAAGTCAGCACCAGATAAAGACGGTCCCTACCCAACAACGGGCTCACAGTCTAGAAGGGGGAGACTGACAACAAAACAAAACATCATCACTTGAGCTCACACGGCTCTCCTTGGCAGGGTTCAGTATCTCCCTTGATTATACTGCTTTAGAGAAGCAGCATGGCTCAGTGGAAAGAGCACGGGCTCTGGAGTCAGAGGTCATGGGTTCAAATCCCGGCTCTGCCACATGTCTGCTGTGTGACCTTGGGCAAGTCACTTAACTTCTCTGGGCCTCAGTTACCTCATCTGTAAAATGGGCATGTAGACTGTGAGCCCCACGTGGGACAACTTGATCACCTTTTATCCCCCCCAGCACTTAGAATAGTGCTTTGCACATAGTAAGCGCTTAACAAATGCTGTCATGAAATTAAATTACCAGAGAGGAATTGAGGTTCAATAGCAGAACATGTCTGATGGATAGGAAGAACCACTTGAGGAAGGAGAATTCCCCCTATTACAGAGGATTTGAGAGGCAGCTAGCTGGTTTTTAACCCATCCTGATTTCTAGAATGGGCAGGGCATGCAGGGTTAGGGGTGTGATCAGCTCCCAGATCCTGACCCAAAGCCATGCCCACTTGGAACCCCAAGCCTTCTCTTCCCCACCTCAGAAACCCACATGGCACAACCTGAGGATTAAGACTGTGACCCCCACATGGGTCAACCTTGATTACCTTGTACTCCCCCACAGCGCTTAAAATCTACCATTACATGCTATTTGCCACTTGTTAGGGTTTTCATGGAAATCTGTATTTGGCGAGAGATTGTGTGTGCGTTTGAATCAATAGGAAGAATTTATCATTCATTCATTCATTCAATCATATTTATTGAGTGCTTACTGCGTGCAGAGCACTGTACTAAGTGCTATACTAAGTGCTGTGGAGAGTACAAAATAATTAATGAACATTATCCCTGTCCTCAAAGGAACTTACAACTTAGCTACAATTTGATGTAGCCCCCCATGGGACAACCTGATCACCTTGTAACTTCCCAGCACTTAGAACAATGCTTTGCACATAGTAAGTGCTTAACAAATACCATTATTATTATTATTATTATTATTATTATCATCATCATCTTCATCATCATTATTAATGAGCACTGACTTTGTGCAGAGCCCTGAACTAAGCGTTTGGGAGAGAACAACACAACAGCCTTGATAGATACATTCCCTGCCCACAATGAGCTTACAGTCTAGAGCTAACCATGTTTCTCTAACCTAGTGATGTGAGAAGCAATAAAAGAGCACAAATATACAAGACTAAGAGTCCGAAGACCATCTGAACCCAGCTCCGCCTTTTACCTGCTGGGTAATCTTGGGCAAGTCCTCAACTCCTCTGTGCCTCAGTTTTCTCATCTGTAAAATAGAGATTAAATTCTGTCCTCCCTCCTCCTTAGATTGTGAGTTCTGTTTAGGGCAGGGACTGTGAATGATATGATTATCTTGATCTGCCCCAGTGCTTAGCACAGTGTTGGGCATGTAGTCAGTGTTGAACAAATATCATAATTATTATTAACAATTGAGGGAAGCAGAGAGTGTGGGGAGGACATATTATTATGGTATTTGGCATTTGTTAAGCACTTATGTGTCAGGTACTGTTCTAAGCACTTGGGTAGAAATACAAGTTCATCAGGTCAGAGACCAATCCAGGCCCAACTGGAACACAGTTTTGGTAGGAAAGGAGAACGAGCACTGAATTCCCATTTTACAGATCAAGTAAATGAGGCAAAGAGAAGTTAAGTGAGTTACCCAAAATCACACAGAGCAGGCAAGTGGCAGAGCCAAGATTAGAACTCAGATCCTGTCTCCTCTTGTGCTCTTTTCACTAGGCCACCCTGCTCCTCAGCAAACAAGTGTGATAATAATAACTGTAATTGTGGTATTGGTTAAGTACTTACTATGTGCCAAGCACTGTACTAAGCACTGGGGTAGATCAAGATAAGCATATCATTCACAGATAATCTTCTAGACTGTGAGCCCGTTGTTGGGCAGGGATTGTCTCTGTTGCCAAACTGTACTTTCCCAGTGCTTAGTACAGTGCTGTGCACGCAGTAAGCGCCCAATAAATATGATTGAATGAATGAATGAATGAATGAATCAGGTCCCACATGGGGCTGGTAGTACAAATACAAAGGAGAACGGGAAATTAATCCCCATTAGATGAGGTAACAAAGTCATTTTAACAAGAAATCCTCCAAATTCTAATGGCCATTTTCCCCCTTAACATCTGGCAGTGCAGTGAAGTGACTTGCCCAAGGTCACACAGCAGAGAAGTGACGGAGCCGAGATTAGAACCCAGGTCCTCTGACTTCCATGCTCATGCTCTTTCCATTAGGCCATGCTACTTTCCCACAGCAGAGTTGGTCGATATGTTGTGTCCTGATCTCAGCTATCTTTTCAGGTGGGCAGCAGTCCTGCCCGGAGATGAGCAGAGAGAGACCCAGAGCCCTAGATTATTCATTTTTAAGGAGCCTATTTTAAGACATCTGAATTGAACAGGTCAGGAATGAAAATGAAGCAGAATGAAAAAAAAAGAAAAGGTAATAATGAAACAAGAAGACTATCAGAGAAGTGGAACTGTTGAGGAAAGACCTGGGAGCAGTCAGAGGATCTGGCCTTTCAACCTGGCTCCACCACTAGCTTGTGGTGTGGCCTTGGGAAACTGGGCCTCAGTTTCCTCATCGGCAAAATGGGTATCCAATACCTACTCTCCCACCTACTTAAACTGTGAGTCCCAGGTAGGACAAGAAGTGTGTCTGCCCTGATTATCTTGTATCTATCCCAGCCCTTATAATACAGTGCTTGGCACCTAGGAAGTGTTTAAGAATTACCATGATAATTATTATTATCATTATTTTAGAAGATTCTTTATATTTCCCAATTGTACTCTTGAACCGTGACATGCTCTGGAACTGCATCACACGTATAGGGTGGAAAATCATAGCGATACTCTTGGTTCCCATTTTTGAGAAGTGTGCTTCTATATCCCTTATCTCATTTTCACAACATAAGTAACACAGGTAAGGACAGGTATTATTATCATTACTGAAGATGACAGTATGTAAGTGCGTATGTATAAAAAATATTTTCATGAAGCCTTGAAAACACATGAGAAATGCTGATATAATGAGAACTTCAACAATTCCAAAATCTGCTTGTTAGGACAAGTTCTCATTATATTCAAAAATAATCCCACAGGCTGTGATTACAATGATGCTTTTGTTTCCTCTTGCTAGCATGAGGTTCTCACCATAGGGCATTCTTGTTATATCTAGATTGTCCCTGAATTTTCTGAAATGTACCTTTCCCAACATTGACAGACCATCCTATTGCTTAGTCTCTTTTTCTAAAGTTAACTTAATTCCCTACAAATTAGTCCCGGATCAAGACTCCATTTGTATTCCACGGTGAAAACTCTTTGCCGTTCGGAGTACGCAACATTCAGAATGATGTAAAACAAAGAAGGTACTGGTTGGGTTTGAGGACTACGTTTGAATGTATGTTGGCATTTAGAAGAAACTGCTTGCCAGACCAACTAATTTAGCTTTAAATATAGGTTTTAGAGGTGGGAAAAAAAAAAACTCACTCACATGCAGTTCTCTGATTTTGTTTGATACTTGCTGAAAACTGCACTCCGCATACTGTATCTCCTAGTTAAGAATCAATCATCATCATCATCATCAATCGTATTTATTGAGTGCTTACTGTGTGCAGAGCACTGTACTAAGAGCTTGGGAAGTACAAGTTGGCAACATATAGAGACAGTCCCTACCCAACAGTGGGCTTACAGTCTAAAAGGGGGAGACAGAGAACAAAACCAAACATACTAACAAAGTAAAATAAATAGAATTGATATGTACAGGTAATGTTTGTACATAATGTTTGTACATCTAAGTTACAATTAGATGTTTCTGAGGTGATTTTCCATACAAGTTTAAAGTTCTGCCACCATTTTTGATAAGGTTGCCCCTGCTAATATTGTAATGTTCAAGTGCTCGCCAAACTACCCAGATTTAACTCAAATCGAATAAACAGGAGACACAAAAGAAACTGTGATTAATTGACCTTTTTTCTCTTTCTCTTCCCATGTTCACACACACCAATATAAGGCCCTGCCTTTCCTACCCCAAGTTGACAAAAATGACAGTAAGACTGTATCTATGTGTGAAGGTGAAAAGATCAACGTACACTATACTCTCCTCAGAGAAAGGCTGTTTCTTGTTGTCCCCCTTACCATTTGCTATTCCATCTCCAGAATCTGCCACGCTTTGTACTTCTCTGATGATCCAAGTGCTGACAATTCTCTTTCACTAAGCTATAACAACAGGTACTTTGTCGATGAGAACATTTATGTCAGGAAAAGCTTTTTAAAAATGATTCAAACAAAGGTAAACATGATAAATGTGGCAACACCTACGCTCTAAAGATGCTATTGTCAAGTCTGAGAAACCTTGAGGGCAGAGAGAGAAATAACGAGTTATGAAATAGGAAAAACTCACGCATCTGCCTCCCCACACTCCCAATCTCTTTTATCATCCTGGCTATTTCTTGAGTGCTTACTGTGTGCAGAGCACTGTATTCATTTTATCCTATTTATTGAGCGCTTACTCTATGCAGAGCACTGTACTAAGCTCTTGGGAGAGTACACTATAACAATAGACCCATTTCCTGCTTACACTTTTGGAAGAGTACAACAGAATTGGTAGACACATTCCCTGCCCAAAATGAGATTACAGTCTAGAGGGGGAGGCAGACATTAACATAAATAAATAATTAATGATATGCGTGGCTCAGTGGAAAGAGCCCAGGCTTTAGAGTCAGAGGTCACGGGTTCAAATCCCAGCTCCACCAATTGTCAGCTGTGTGACTTTGGGCAAGTCACTTCACTTCTCTGTGCCTCAGTTACCTCATCTGTAAAATGAGGATTGACCGTGAGCCCCCCGTGGGACAACCTGATCACCCTGTTACCTCCCCAGCGCTTAGAACAGGGCTTTGCACATAGTAAGTGCCTAATAAATACCATTATTATTATCATTATTATATAATATAAAGATATGTACCTAAAGCTTTTATATAGAACTGATTCAAGCTGATTTTGAGGCAGAAGATTATTCTCCTGTACATGGAATCAATCAAATGCATTTATTGAGCACTTACTGTGTGCAGAGCACTGTACTAAGTCCTTGGGAGAGTATAATAAAACAAACTCGTATGACATTTCTGCCCATAAGGAGCTTACAGTTTAGAGGGCAAGACAGACATTAAAATGTATAAATGCTGTGGGGCTGAGAGCAGGGTAAATAAAGGGCACAAATCCAAGTGCATGGGCCATTCATTCATTCATTCATTCAATCGCATTTATTGAGCACTTACTGTGTGCAGAGCACTGTACTAAGCGCTTGGGAAGTACAAGTTGCAACATAAAGAGACGGTCACTACCCAACAGCGGGCTCACAGTCTAGAAGGGGGAGACAGATAACAGAACAAAACATATTAACAAAATAAAATAAATAGAATAGTAAATATGTACAAGTAAAATAAATAGAGTAATAAATCTGTAAAAACATATATACAGATGCTGTGGGGTGGGGAAGGAGGTAAGGCGGGGGGGATGGGGACAGGAGAGGAAAGAGGGGGCTCCATCTGGGAAGGCCTCCTGGAAGAGGTGAGCTCTCAGTAGGGCTTTGAAGGGAGGAAGAGAGCTAGCTTGGCGGATGGGCAGAGGCAGGGCACTCCAGGCCAGGGGGAGGATGTGGGCTGGGGGTCAATGGGGGGACAGGTGAGAACAAGGCACAATGAGGAGGTTAGTGGCAGAGGAACGGAGGGTGCGGGCTGGGCTGTAGAAGGAAAGAAGGGAGGTGAGGTAGGAGGGGGCGAGGGGATGTACAGCCTTGAAGCCTAGAGTGAGGAGTTTCTGCCGGACGTGTAGGTTGATTGGTAGCCACTGGAGATTTGTGAAGGGGAGTAACATGCCCAGAGTGTTTCTGCACAAAGATGATCCAGGCAGCAGCGTGAAGTATAGATTGAAGTGGGGAGAGACAGGAGGATGGGAGATCAGAGAGGAGGCTGATGCAGTAATCCAGTCGGGATAGGATGAGAGATTGAACCAGCAGGGTAGCAGTTTGGATGGAGAGGAAAGGGCGGATCTTGGTGATGTTGCAGAGGTGAGACCGGCAGGTTTTGGTGACAGATTGGATGTGAGGGGTAAACGAGAGAGCAGAGTCGAGGATGACACCAAGGTTGCGGGCTTGTGAGACGGGAAGGATGGTAGTGCCGTCAACAGTGATGGGAAATTCAGGGAGAGGGCAGGGTTTGGGAGGGAAGATAAGGAGTTCAGTCTTGGACATATTGAGTTTTAGATGGCAGGCAGACAACCAGATGGAGATGTCTTGAAGGCAGGAGGAGACAAGGGTCTGACGGGAGGGAGAGAGAGCAGGGGCAGAGATGTAGATTTGGGTGTCATCAGCGTAGAGAGAGCCACAAAGAAGAGACGTAATTTAGGACTTAGGGAAGGAGATGTGATTTTAATAAGGCTTTGAAGGTGGGGAGAATGATCGTCTAACAGATATGAAGGGGGAAGGAGCTTTCAGGACAGAGGGAGGACACGGTCAAAGGGTCGGCGGAGAGATAGTTGAGCTCGAGATACAGTGAGCATGTTGATATTAGAAGAGTGATGTGTGCATGCTGGATAGTGGAAGTAAAGATAGGTAAGAAGGAAGGGGACAAGATGATTAAGGACTTAAAGCAGATGGTAAGGAGTTTCTGTTTGACACAAGACGTGGATGGGCAATCATTGGAGGATCTTGAGGAGTAGGGAAGCATAGATTGATTTTTTCTTTAGAAAAATATCAGTAAAATAAGAGTTTCCTTTCAGAAGTTTCTTATATTTGAGATTCTGTAATACCCAAATCATTCCATTCATTCATTCTATTGTATTTATTGAGCGCTTACTGTGTGCACAGCACTGTACTAAGCGCTTGGGAAGTACGAATCGGCAACATATAGAGACGGTCCCTACCCAAGAAAGGGCTCACAGCCTAGAAGGGGGATAAAGACAACAAAACAAATCATGTAGACAGGTGTCAAAATCATCAGAACAAATAGAATTAAAGCTATATGCACAGCATTAACAAAATAAATATAATAGTAAATATGTACAAGTAAAATAGAGTAATAAATCTGTACAAATATATAAAAGTTCTGTGGGGAGAGGAAGGAGGTAGGGCGGGGGGGATGGAGAGGAGGAGGGAAAAAAGGGGCTCAGTCTGGGAAGGCCTCCTGGAGGAGGTGAGCTCTCAGAACCTTTAAAGAAGTCAGGTGTAGTTAGTTGCGTGCAATGCACCTGTAAGTACTCAATAAATACTAGTACTGAACTGCTTTCTAATTTAGTAACAAAGTATTAAGAAAAAATTCCTAAAGCCATGCCATATATTTAGCGTCAAGAAAATGCTAAGCTGTTTAGTTTTGCTGGCTGTAGGCTCAAAGCCAGTCTATGCCAATGACTTAAGTTTTTTTGATTATTTACCAAAAACAATTAAAAAAATATATCGTTGCCCCCAAGTTTATGTATACAGCTTGTTACGGGTATAAATTAGGTATAAAACTAAAAGTCAAAATAGCGTATTTTTAAATGACTTAAAAAAAAAAAAAAAACATTCAGAACAGAGCATACAGACCCCTTAAGCAACTATCCCAACCTGGCCCAGACAATGAAGCTTCACAGGAAAAATCTAGAAAGCATGCATATACCTGTAAAGAAAAAAATTAAGTACATGAAGATCAAATAAACCTTTTTATTGCTTAACTCTCCCCTATGAAGTGTTGGTGCTTGAATTCCTCAAGTCCAAAATGAGTCTCATTTTTGTTTATTCACTTGGGCTTTTATTTTCCTCCAAGACACAGTTATTTCTGGGATGGAACCAGGCACCTAGATTCCAAATATGTGAAACTAAATGAAAGAATCTTACTTCATCCAAAGGGCATTACTCTAATGTTTGAAAGGAGTGGCAACTTTTCAAATGGAGACTTTTAACAATCTCTCCGTGATGTTTATAAAACCACGTACATTTCAAAACCCCAGATTCTTACCATGGGGAACTGTAAAGCGCTATAAACTCTACAGTTACTTAGGATAAAAATTTGGCCCCGATTAAGCTTAAAGTTCAAAGTATAGTGTCTGTATACATAGTCCAAAAGAACAAAGATGGAATGAAACCCAACATAAAAAGGAGACAAAATACACTGCTTCGTCTGTAATCATGCGACAAACATTTTGTGCAATTGCAAGCTTCAATCAAAATCCAACAGTGAGCAATGCTATATTTTTGGAACTTAAATTTTCTGTTTAAAATAGTAATTTGAAACAACTGTTGTTGAGGGGGGTGGAAGGAATGTTCAAATTCAGAAGATGATTATTAATATTGAATATGCCCTGAAAAAAACCACACTATAGCAAGGTGGTCTCATTTACAAGTGTCAAATAACTAACAGGAAGATGAAAGACGAAGATGTGACATCTTATTACTCCCCTGTTAAAGGAGAGAAGCCCGTGGTACAGTGAGTCAGTGAATCATATTTACTGAGTGCTTACTGTGTGCAGAGCATTTAGACTGTGAGCCCACTGTTGGGTAGGGACTGTCTCTATATGTTGCCAATTTGTACTTCCCAAGCGCTTAGTACAGTGCTCTGCACATAGTAAGCGCTCAATAAATACGATTGATGACTACGTGCTTGGGAGAAGCAGCATGGTCTATTTGATAAAGCCCCGGCCTGAGAGTCGGAAGGCCTTGGGTTCTAATCCCAGCTCTGCTGCTTGTCTGCTGTGTGACCTTGGACAAGTCCCTTCACTTCCCTGTGCCTCAGTTACTTCCTTTGTAAAATGGGGATTGAGACTGTGGGGCCTGAGTGCAACAGGGACTGTGCCCAACCCAATTACCTTGTATGTCAACCCAAGCGCTAAGTACAGTCCCTGGCATGTAGTAACTGCTTAACAAATACCCTAATTATTATTATTGCAATATAACAGACACATTCCCTGCCCACAGTGAGCTTACAGTCTTGAGGGGGAGGCAGACATTCATATCAATAAACACAGAACAATCCTGAGTGCTGTGGATGCCTGGAGTTGAACTCTGATTACTTTGTCTAACATTCTGATAAGAGGTTTTGAGGAAAGCCAAAGGTCTGGGACTATCTTTGGAACCTGTTTTAGAAGCTCCTACCCAAGTGGTTGGTGGGTACTCTCTGATGAACATCCTACCCCTCCAAGGTGGACACAGAAGTCCAGAATGACATAGTTTTGTACATCCTGTCAAAAGCTCCTTGGATGGACACATGCAGCTCAGAGAAGAGCAGCTGTTCTTCACTACAATGCGTTCAGAAAAGAAACCCGTAGAACAACTTTGTTTGACCCTTAAATTATGATCACACACACACTCGTACACATGTACTCTCTCTCTCTCTCTCTCTCTCTCTCTCTCTCTCTCTCTTTCTTTCTGTCTTTCTTTCAACTTCCAGAACCAGAAGTGCAAATGAGGCCTCACAAGAAATTCTTGATGAATCAGGCAATGGCTCAGCTTTCCACATCTCCTGATCCCCTAACTCTGCCTATATTTTGGCCGTTTACCACACAAGAGAAGAGACAAAACACACTGGTCGATTTTGTTTCTTTTAATAATTCTGATGGAAAGAGAGGAAAAGGAAGAGGAGAGCAGAACGGAAGAATAAGGTTAAAGAAAAAAGGAGAGGAGATGCTCCTTGAGAACAAGGCTCATCTCTTCTTACTAAGCTCTTAGAACAGTACTCTGTGCCTAGTAAGAGCTCGGTAAATGCCACTGACTAAGATGATAGAGTTGCTAGACATGATCCTTGCCCACAAGGGGGGCTTACAGTCTACCATGTGAAACAGACATTAAATTAAGTTTCAAATGGGGGAAATGGCAGAGTATGAGGATATGTACAAAACACTGCCAAGATGTGCCCTTTCCTCTCCATTCAAATTGCTACCTTGCTGGTTCAATCTCTCATCCTATCCTGACTGGATTACTGCATCAGCCTCCTCTCTGATCTCCCATCCTCCTGTCTCTCCCCACTTCAGTCTATACTTCACTCTGCTGCCCGGATTACCTTTGTACAGAAATGCTCTGGGTAGGTCACTCCCCTCCTCAAAAATCTCTAGTGGTTGCTGGTCAACCTACGAACCAAGCAAAAACTCCTCACTCTCGGCTTCAAGGCTGTCCATCACCTCGCCCCCTCCTACCTCACCTCCCTTCTCTCCTTCCACAGCCCAGCCTGCACCCTCCGCTCTTCTGCCGCTAACCTCCTCACTGTGCCTCGTTCTCACCTGTCCCGGTGTCAACTCCTGGCCCAAATCCTTCCTCTGGCCTGGAATGCCCTCCCTCCACACATCTGCCAAACTAGCTCTCTTCCTCCCTTCAAGGCCCTACTGAGAGCTCACCTACTCCAGGAGGCCTTCCATGAGCCCCCACCTTTTCTTCTCCTCCTCCTCTTCCCCATCTCCCCCCAACCCTACCCTCTTCTCCTCCCCACAGCACTTGTATATATTTGTACATATCATTCTATTTTATTTGTAAATATTTATTATATTCATTTTATTAATGATGTGTATATAGCTATAATTCTATTTACTGTGATGGTATTGATACCTAACTACTTGTTTTGTTTTGTTGCCTGCCTCCCCCTTCTAGACTGTGAGCCCATTGTTGGGTAGGAACCGTCTCTATTTGTTGTCATTTTGTACTTCCCAAGAGCTTAGTACAGTGCTCTGCATAGAGTAAACATTCAATAAATACGATTGAGTGAATGAATGAATAAGTGCTGTGGGGTGGGGTTGGGGTGAGTATCAAAGTGCTTGAAGGCTACACACCCAAGTGAATAGGTTATGAATGATGATGAATAGTTGGAGGGTGGGGGCAAGAGTGTTTAGTCAGGGCAGGCCTTTTACCGGAGATATTCATTCATTCATTCCATCATATATACTGAGTACTTACTGTGTGCAAAGCACTGATTTTAACAGGGAAAAGCAGGAAGATTAGGAGGAAGTACGGGAGGGTGATGGGAAAAAGGGGAGAAGCAAATAGAAGGGAAGAAGAAGGCGAGGTAAAGTGCTCTGTACACAGTAAGTGCTCAATAAATATGACCAAATGAATGAAAAAAAGGGAGGAATCCTTAAATTTGCTTTACAGTAAAATGATCCCCCCTATTAGGGCAATTTTATCTTTTTTTTTCGCTTCAGCACCTTGAGCTTGACTCTTTCCTCAGTGGGTATAATATTTTACACAGAATAAATGTTGGATACATACTATTGACAGGTTGACTGGCTGTTCGCTATGTTTTGTTGACTGAATTCAGTGGGTCAGTATTAAAAAAATGTGTACATCCTATTTTGCCATCATGCACTAATAGCTTTACATTATACAAATGCAGTGTTCCAATCTCTTTGGGTTTTTTTGTTTTTGTCTTTTCTTTTTTCCCAGGGAAAGTGTGGCATACCTTCTAAAACTAAGATACAGTTCATTTAAAAAACAGAGGTTGGGAAATCATGAAGAATTTAGAAATATGTTAGCAAATTATATGTATGCATGTATGTATGGATAGATCTATTCACTCCATTTACTACTGGGTATAGGACCAACACAAAAAAAATATCATCTTCAAAACATAACCAGGCTAACTAGTAACAGATTTGAAGATGAGCTAGTCAGATTTTATATATCTTGTATTTGTTTTAACAAACGGTTCCAATTTTGTGTTTATTTCGTAGCTCATTAAAACTATCAAACATAATTACCAAAGACACATTTTTGCAATTTGCCAACTTCTTAAAATTTGTTTCCCTTTCTTCCTTCAGTATTTCAGCATGGCTGCACAAGAAACTTTTTCACTTGTCATTTTCTGAATATCACGGTCATCTGAAACAATGTACTCTGCTTTAAAAGAACTTAGAGCTGATTTCTTGTCGAAGGAACATAACCCAATTAAAACGCTATGGCTAACAAAGTAAAGAAGTTTATAGTCAGTCAGCCAAGACATTTTCATGACAAAGCTATGGGCCTTGATCCGTTTCACTGACAAGATAATTGCAGGAATCTGAAATTACCAATTAAAAGTTTGATACTTAGAATGGGATTGAAAAAAGGTGACAGACAGGAGAGTTAAAACAGTGATTGTCCCTCTCCCCACACAGCTCATTAAATTCAGGAAAATTAACGGTGATCACCAAAATGAGCATTCCCATGGCCTTCCCCCAAGATAAAACACTATATAACAATTTGCTGCAGTCCCAAAAGGTTATCAATTATTTTTGTCTACAGCCCAGTGTGGTTCGCTTGACTCCTGACTGAGGTGGGCAATGAACTGTTAGCCTCCCTGACACTTCATCTTAGCACATCTGCCCCTTTATGAAACCAGTTCCACGATCCCACAGGCAAGGCTTGAGGGGCGATGGCAAGAAGTTCCCGGCAGATGCACTCGATAAGACCACTGCAGGAAACCAGCAGCTTCAAGATACCACCCTTTCATGAATCCCCACACAAGGGCTGTATTTACCGTTCAACAGCAATTCTCTGGGAATCCTGTATCCCTGGAAACCATCCAAGTGCTAAGGAAAGAAATCCGTGTTGCAACTTTGCTTTAACGGATGAAACCATTTCAGTGCTAACTGTAGTCCAATCTCTGTGTGCCAAATGTGCATGCCCCAGGGCAGATGACCAGGGATTTGACCAGGGTTTTTGGCCCTGGGGAATTCTCTAGATGAGGATTTTCTCTCCCTTGGCTTGAAGAGAGACTAGCTACTGGCTAGATGGAAGTGGCAGAACCATTGAGAAGCAGCGTGCCCTACGGGAATGAGGCCAGACCTGGGAAACAAAAGCATCTGGGTTCTAATCCTGGCTCTGCCACTTCTGTTGTGTGGCCTTTGGCCAGTCATTTCACTTCTCTGGGCCTCAGTCACCTCATCTGTAAAATGGTGATGAACACTGTGACAGGGACTGGGTCGAACCTGATTACTTTGTATCTACCCGAGTGCTTAGTACAGTGCCTGGCACATAGTAAGCGCTTTACAAATACCATCATTATCATTATCATCAATAGTATTATTATTATTATTTCCAGTTCCAGTCAGGACCACTTTTCCTGATTTCTTCCATCTGTGGTACTACAAATAGCCTTAACTCTGCCACTGCCAAATTGTGGTAGTAAGAAGCAATGGGGCCTAGCGAAAAGAGCACGAGGCTGGGAGTCAGGAGATCTGGGTTCTACTCCTAACTCTTCCACGTGATTTCTGCGTGCTCTTTGGTAAGTCACAATTTCTCTGGGCCCCAGTTTCCTCATTCATAAAATGGAGATTAAATACCTGTTCTCCATCATGTTGGATAGATACTGTGTCTAATCTCATTGCACTGCATCTACCCCAGCCCTTAGTAGTGTTTGGTTATGTAGTAAGAACCTCACAGATACCACAGTCATTATTATTATTAGTAGTAATAGTAGTAGTAGTAGTAGTCTCCCCCTCTCCCTCTCGTCCCCCTCTCCATCCCCCACCTTACCTCCTTCCCTTCCCCACAGCACCTGTATATATGTATATGTTTGTACATATTTATTACTCTATTTATTTATTTATTTATTTTGCTTGTACATATCTATTCTATTTATTTTATTTGTTAGTATGTTTGATTTTGTTCTCTGTCTCCCCTTTTAGACTGTGAGCCCACTGTTGGGTAGGGACTGTCTCTATATGTTGCCAACTTGTACTTCCCAAGCGCTTAGTATAGTGCTCTGCACAAAGTAAGTGCTCAATAAATACGATTGATTGATTGATTATTGCCACCCATTTAACCCATCCATCCCAAGGGTCACTTCCTACCTTCATAAACTAATTCCAAGAACTAATCCATATTTCTTTATTGTTGCCAGAATCACCTTCTCTAGAAAAGGTTATATTTACGAGATATCACAACAGTTTTCTCTTTCTCTTTCAAAAAATAGGACCACCCTCACTGAACTGTCTAAATCCTGTAATTGCACTGAAAGAAGTCTTAAATATGAAGTCAGACATTTAACAAAGGGATTAAGGAGGGGAGAAAAAACACATAGAACAATTCCATTTAAATAGGCGTACGTTTAGTCAACTGATCTTTTCAGCTGCAAACTTGAGGAAGAATAATAAATCAGTTGGGTTTGGTACCTGGTCCGCCGCTGAGCCACGTGGAGTGGAGCCAATTTACCTTAGGCTTTCAGTTGGATGTCCACAACACACCACCAATAACACCATGAAGCCGCACAGTGCTTCTTGCTGTGCAATCAAGCTCGGCTCATATCACCGCCACTGACCCTGGAGACTTCCACTTATGGGCTGGAGTGTCCTCTTTCCAAGCATGCTCCTGGTGCTACATTCCAAACGTCGCTGCCACATGTTCCCACTGGGAGAAATCACTGAGGACCAACGCTTTCCCCAACTTGTTCCCTTCCTTCCATCCAAACCAGCCTTCTAATGTTTCTTATCCTCAACTCTCCCACCTCCACCAGTCAGTAAATCAATCACTTTTAGTGAGCAGTTACTGTGTGCAGTGCACTGTACTATGCACTTGGAAGAGTACAATATGACAGTTAGACGTGTTCCCTATCCCCAACAAACCTATGCTCTTTCACAGTACTATCATCAATCATATTTATTGAGCGCTTACTATGTGCAGAGCACTGTACTAAGCGCTTGGGAAGTACAAATTGGCAACATATAGAGACAGTCCCTACCCAACAGTGGGCTCACAGTCTAAAAGGGGGAGACAGAGAACAAAACAAACATACCAACAAAACAAAATAGAATAGATATGTACAAGTAAAATAAATAAATAAATAAATAAATAGAGTAATAAATATGTACAAACAGTACTACCCCAGCTGAGAATCCCTCCCTTTCCAAATCCGCCAGATGCCACTTTCAAAGTCCTCCTAATCTCCCACCTCCTCCAAAATGCTTTCCCAATTAATTTCCCCAACCTCTAAATACAAACTATCGGCCAACTGGCAGCTCTGAGCTTATATTTACCCATCCTCAGCACTCTTATCTCTTTTTAGATGTCCATATAATTGTTTGCTTCCACTATGCTTATCCATATCTTTTGTGTTTGTCTCCTCGAAAATAATGTGAGCTCTTTGTGGGCAGGGAGAATGTCTCTTTTTTATTCTGTATTTACCAAGAATCAAGTACAGAACACTGCATTGCACACAAGTGGGCCCACAATAAATGCTATTATTACGTATACTCCTGCTGTAAGAAATTAATTAAAGGTCACAAGCAATGCCTGCTCTTGAGTTCATCTATCTCAGTATTCTCTCTCCTATGGTGGCAAGAACTTTTCAGGACAATTCTTAGACGCCTCACAGATGATCCTGAAGTTCCTTGGATTAAAATGGTTGAAATCTTAGACGAAGGGACTGAAACACTAGTTCGAGGAAAGAAAGAAATCACTTAACACTACCTTCTATTCAATGTAAGACATCCAGGTGGTTATTCAGAGATTCAGCCTGACCAAGGAAATACTCATTTCTCCAAAATGTTGAGTGAAAATTTACACCAAGTACTCTCAGAAATAAAGAGTTTCTACCATATAACTTTCTCATCTACAAAGCCAACTTTTTCAAAGCTGTGTTATTTTGAAATTACTTTGACTCACCAAGTAGAAAGTGAAAAATTAAGATGCCTTACATTCAAATATTGAAATGGGATGAAAGAAATGACACAAAAAACTGATTAGCAAGTGATGAAACTCCAACTAGAAACATGTTGTGGAAGATGCATTTATCGGGTGTGTTCTGGCTCCAATTTAGTGAACAGAGGTACAGAGATGATGGATGATATGTGTAGCCTGCTCGTTTTCAATATGATTTAGATTTATACAGAATTTGGCATGATCAATTTTACGAGGGAAACAGTGAAAGAAATATGCGTGCCTTTATCCCAGTGGGAAAAAAAATAACAAAATGCTGAACAGAATGAAAGAATAATTCATTGACTTTATGATGCCATTTTGGGGCCTGACACATTTTAAGATTCCCATGCAATGTTACATCATAATCCCCTGAAAAGAGAGGTTTATAATACAAACAATGACACAACCAGAATGAGCCATGAATGGTATCTTTGTGTAGCTCCATCTTTGTTTTTATGGTCATAATCACCTACAATTCTCAGTGAATACTAACAGCAAAATCCATTGCAGATATGTTTGTTTTTAGACAAATTTACTTCCTAATAGTATTAGTTCGCAACTGGCACCGTGAAAGCAGCAGGATAAAGGTAAAAGCTTAATTAAAACATGCTTCTCCAGAAGTTGGGAAAAGCCTGTAATGTGCTGGAGCAGGCGAATTATTAACTTCACTGCTTAAATGTCCGCTGTTACTCATTGTTTCCATTGTCCTTGTGTTTATTTTCTCAATCAGATACCTGGATGAGATTACTTTCCACCAACCAACACCCTTCTCATTTTCTCCTATCTCTCATAGTCCATATTGCTGATGTTCCAGCAGAAATGATGAAAAATTACCTATGAATTTTTTTCCACAAGCCTAGAGCTTTAACTATTAAATCTTTCAGCTAGCGACTATAAGGTGGGATCCATAACCGTTGCTTTCAAAAAGGAGAAATAGAAGCAGTTGTAAATCAAGAATATTATGTTTAACCAAACTAGGCGCTAGACATAGTCATAAAGGAATTACAGCTTCACTACTTGCTGATTTGGGGAACAGCTGCTAAAATTCTTCCCTATTCATTCTTTTGTCTTCCTGCTTTCTCTAAGCAAATCACTTACACTTAAGAAATTAGGGACCTGAAGAAATTCCTGGATCGTCGGCTTTGGGAGTTTCAATAATGCTTGGAACTTGCTCACCCTCCTCTCTTTCTCCATGCTTACACTGATCCTCAGGGATTTCAATATCCACGTGGATGTTCCTGATGACCCTTCCACTTCCTCTCACTCCTCAGCTCCACTGATCTCCCCTGCTCCACCCACTTCCCCCACTCACCAACTTTCATTTATTCATTCAATTGTATTTATTGAGCACTTACTGTGTGCAGAGCACTGTACTAAGCGCTTGGGAAGTACAAGTCGGCAACGTATAGGGATGGTCCCTACCCAACAACGGACTCACAGTCTAGAAGTGGGAGACAGACAACAAAAAAAAACTTGGATCCACATTCAATCTCATCCACTCTAATCACTGACTCATGTAGTCTCTACCCTTCCCAATTTGGAAATCCCTATATTCGACCATGATATCCTCACCTCCATTCCCTCCCACACAGCTTCCCCCACAGAGACCTCTGATCTTCTAACCCCATCCAATTTTCTCCGGTCATCATGCCCCATTTAGTTTAGTTTAGTACACAAACCACCTTTCCTTGATAACCAATTAGACATTCTCAACACCAGCCTCTATATTGAACTCAACTTACTTGCTTTCCTATCTCTTTCCCAATCTCATATCTCTAACCCTCATCCTGGATCACCTTCACAGTGCACTTCCTTTGCTCCTGTGTACTAGCCACTCACTCCTGTCCTCCCCGTGACTTTGCCATCTCTGTAGACAGCACCATTCATTCATTCAAATTTATTGAGCACTTACTGTGTGCAGAGCACTGTACTAAGTGCTTGGCAAGTACAAGTTGGCAACATATACAGATGGTCCTTACCACCCTCTCTCGCAAGCCCGTAAACTTGGCATTGTCCTCAACTCATATTTCTCATTCAACCCACAACTTTAACCTGTCACCAAATACTGTTGGTTCAACCTTCACACCATTGCTAAAACCCGCCCTTGTCTCTCCATTCATTCATTCATTCAATTGTATTTATTGAGCACTTACTATGTGCAGAGCACTGGACTCAGCGCTTGGGAAGTATCCAAATTGCTACCAATTTATTCCAAGCTCTTATGCTATCCCGCCTTGATCACTGCATCACCCTTCTTGCTGACTTACCTGCCTCCTGTCTCTCCCCACTCCGGTCCATACTGCTGCTTGGATCATTTTTCTACAAAAACTTTCAGACCACGTTTCCCCACTCCCCAACAACCTCCAGTGGTTGCCCACCCACCTCTGCATCAAATAGAAACTCCTTACCATCAGCTCTAAAGCATACAACCAATCACCTTGCACCCTCCTACCTTACCACACTGATTTCCTATAATAATAATAATGGCATTTATTAAGCACTTACTATGTGCAAAGTGCTGTTCTAAGCGCTGGGGAGGTTACAAGGTGATCAGGTTGTCCCACGGGGGGCTCACAGTCTTAATCCCCGTTTTACAGATGAGGGAACTGAGGCACAGAGATGTTAAGTGACTTGCCCAAAGTCACACAGCTGACAAGTGGCAGAGCCGGTATTCGAGCCTGTGACCTCTGACTCCAAAGCCTGTGCTCTTTCCAGTGAGCCACGCTGCTTCTCTACTACAACCCAGCCCTCACACTTCACTCCTCTAAAGCCAACCTACTCACTGTACCTCAATCTCATCTATCTTGCCGCTGCCCTCTCACCCACATCCTGCCTCTCGCCTGGAATACCCTCCGTCTCCATATCCCACAGACGATCACTCTCCCTACCTTCAAAGCCTTATCCAAGGCACATTTCCTCCAAAAGGCCTTCCCTCACTAGGACCTCATTTCCTCTTCTCCCACTCCCTTTCGCATCACCCTTGCACTTGGATTCGCACCCTGTATTCACCCCTCCCTCAGCTCCACAGCACTTACGTCCATATCCACAATTTATTTATTTATATTAATGTCGGCCTCTCCTTCTAGACCGTAGTAATAATGATGGCATTTGTTAAGCGCTTATTATGTGCAAAGCACTGTTCTAAGCGCTGGGGGGATACAAGGTGATCAGGTTGTCCCCACGTGGGGCTCACAGTCTTAATCCCCATTTTACAGATGAGGTAACTGAGGCTCAGAGAAGCTAAGTGACTTGTCCAAGGTCACATAGCAAACATGTGGTGGAGTTGGGATTAGAACCCACGACCTCTGACTCCCAAGCCTGGGCTCTTTCCACTGAGCCATGCTGCTTGTCTAGACACTCTGTAAGTTCGTTGTGGGCAGGGAACGTTTCTCCCCACTCTGTTATATTGTACTCTCCCAGATGTTTAGTAGATTGCTCTGCGATCAGTAAGCTCTCAATAAATGACTGATTGATCAACTGATTGATTGATCAGTGATGGACTTACCCCAGGACAATAGGTTCTGCCCAAGCATTGCTTTCCCCATATATTTTGGTTAGTGAATTAGAGAACATTTCTATGACAACGGGTCCTTGTGTGCGGCCCTTAAGACGTGGTCAAATGCACATGCAGAATGGATGAGTTCAGCCACACAAATTTTCTTTAATGCAGGGTCTCGTGAGAGCCCTACCCTCCATGGAGAGCTAGGGCAATATAATAAGCATATTACATTGTCCACCGTGGCAAAAGGTAAATTGGGGGAATCATGACATAGTTTCCACCCTTACATCCATCCACCACTTTAATAATCATAATAATGATGGCATTTGTTAAGTGCTTACTATGTGCCAAGCACTGTTCTAAGCACTGGGGAGGATACATGGTGATCAGATTGTCCCACGTGGGGCTCACAGTCTTCATCCCCATTTTACAGATGAGGGGACTGAGGCCCAGAGAAGTGAAGTGACTTGCCCAAAGTCACACAGCTGACAATTGGCGAAACTGGGATTTGAACCCATGACCTCTGACTTCCAAGTCCAGGATCTTTCCATTGAGCCACACTGCAGCAACTAACAACCTGAACTTCCCTCTCAACTTCCTGCTAGTATCCCAGTACAGGCTCTTCCTGTTTGGGTAATAATAATAATAACAACAGCAACAATTAATGTATTTGTTAAGCACTTATTACATTCATTCAATGGTACTTATTGAGTGCTTACTGTGTGGAGAGCACTGTACTAAGAACTTGGGAAGTACAAGTCGGCAACATATAGAGAAGGTCTCTACCCAACAATGGGCTCACAGTCTAGAAGGGGGAGACAGACAACAAAACAAATCATGGAGACAGTTTTAAGACACTCAATCAGCTCTTTCTCCTACCTTACGTCGCTGCTCTCCTTCTATAACCCAACCTGCACACTCAACACCTCTAACGCCAACTTACTCTCTGTTTTTGGACGAAATCTGTCTCAGCACCGACCCCTTTGCCCACGTCCTCCCTCTGGTCTGGGACGCCTTCTGTCAGTCCACCACTCACAGCCCGCCACACACCAACTTCACTGTGTGACCTTGGGAAAGTCTCCTAACTTCTCTGTGCCTCTGTTACCTAATCTATCAAATGGGGTTAAGACTTGTGAGTTTCATTTGGGGCTGAGTACAACCTCATTAGCTTGTATCTACCCCAGCGCTTAGTACGGGGCCTGGCACACAGTAAGAGCTTAACAAATAGCACCGGAAAAAAAAGTTTTCCATCTTCAAAGCCCTCCTAAAATCACATTTCCTCCAAGAGACCTTCCCTCACTAAGCCCACATTTTCTCCACCCACCCACCTTTACACATCACCTACCCACTCAACTCAGATCTGTACACCTTAATCACTTGATAATAATAATAATAATGATGGCATTTATTAAGCACTTACCATGTGCAAAGCACCATTCCAACGGGCTGGGGTGGATACAAGGTGATTATGTTATCCCACGGGGGGCTCACAGTCTTAATCCCCATTTTATAGATGAGGTAACTGAGGCACAGAGAAGTGAAGTGACTTGCCCAAAGTCACACAGCTGGCAATTGGCAGAGCCGGGATTTGAACCCATGACCTCTGAGTCCAAAGCCCGGGCTCTTTCCACTGAGCCAAAGTTCAGTTTTAAGCAGTGGGGTAGATACAGGATACTCAGCTCCCAAATGTGGCTCACAAAATAGGAGGGAGAACAGATATTGAATCCCCATTTTGCAGATGAGGGAACTGAGGGACAGAGGAGTTAAGTGACTTGCCTAAGATCACAAAGCAATTAAGTCATCATCATCATCAATCGTATTTATTGAGCGCTTACTATGTGCAGAGCACTGTACTAAGCGCTTGGGAAGTACAAATTGGCAACATATAGAGACAGTCCCTACCCAACAGTGGGAGACAGAAGAAGAACTTAGATCCTCCAACTCCCAGGCCCATCCTCTTTCCCCTAGGCCACGGTGCTGCCAAACTGGTCGTGCCTGAAAGCCATAGATGTGTTACAACTTCTACGTCAATCAATCAATCGTATTTACTGAGCAATGCTATGTGCGGAGCACTGTACTAAGCACTTAGGAGAGTACAACAGAAGTAGCAGATACGTTCCCTGCCCATAACATGCTTACATTTAAAGAAAACGCCTGCGATGTCTGCTTTCGAAAGTACAGAGAAAGCATGTGGCAGCTTTCCACTGACTTGAACTAAATAAACATTTTACCCTGAGTGCAAAGATCTGAAACAATGTGGCCAATATGGAGAATAAAGAGTTGAAAGCAGGGACTTCAACCCCACTGAGCATCATGTGCACCAGATAGCTGCTGCTGAGATGAAAGTAGAGGAGGAAAGGGGCCCCAACCTCAACTAAGGGGTAGAAAAGGAATTTGCCACAAATCAAGACTCTTTTCTCCAAGTTGCAATTGAATGACCCCTTTGCGGGAGAAATGAAGCATCTGATTGATTTAATTACCAACTGTTGCACCATCACATTCATTTATAATTGTTTGACTCTTTCATTAACATTATGAAGCAGATTTATTGCTGAGTGTACAATTCTAACCCCTCTGGTATTCTTTTGATTGAAAGAAAAAGAAATGAATTATTAGAAGTTTCCAAGAAACTGGCGTACTGGAGGTCAAGCATTCCTCCTCTTTCATAGAATATGATGAGATTTCAGAGTCCGTTGCTGGGAGTGGAGACAAGAGGAGGGAGATCAGTCTGAGGATGCTCAATATCATCCCTCCACCTACTACAACTCCCACCAAAGACAAAAATGCATACATTGAGATACTTTGACAATAGGCCTAATGAGTGGGTTATCAGGAAAGAAAATTCGGCATCTCCCCTAGACTGGCATACTTAGAGAAACCTTATCTTCTGGAGTCCAAAACTAGAATAACCAGAGGAAAAACAAAAGCTACAGCAATACTGAAAATGAAAAACATTTGGTTCTTTCAGTCACTCCCTCGTTCAAAAAGCACAATTGATCGAAACAATCTACTGGGGATTTCTCTGAACAGATTTAGTCGTGTATGTTTTACGTGCATGACATGTGACGTGAAAGCATTGTCTGTTTGGTAAATAACGCTGTTAAATTTGACATAATTACCCATTATGAAAACTAGAGTTATAAAGTAAGTCAAACCACTTTACCAAGATTATCTTTTTTTACATCTGCGCTCTGCTATTTTGATTGGGGAACGCCCATTTGATCTTCAAGGGTGCACGCACTCTTTCTGAATGAGTCACCGATCCAGAGGACACAGACCAAATTGTTGCTTTACAGAGCTGCAGACTTTGGGTTTCTCCTCCCACTTTATGGGCCTGCACTCTGGCTCAATGAAGAACGACAGCTCCGTTGAAATGACTTAAAAAATGTATAGAAAAAGTCATAATGTCATAGAAAATGCAGGTTAATAATAATAATCACCACGCAAAATTGTTCACCAAATATGGCTTGAAACTTACTTCAAAGCCTGATTCTGAAAAACACACTTTAAAAGATCAACCCTCCAATTTGGCATTTTTACCAACAGTTTGACAGAGAAGGGAGATCAACCTTAACCAGTCCAAGGAAAGTGCAGAATCGTTGACTAATTCCTGTGCTGTGGGTTGGGTCACTGTGTGCCTGGGTTTGCAATGCTTTATTTCTTCTGATGTAATAAATTTACTTCCATCATTTCCGAAACTAGTTCAGCATCTAAGAGCCCCACATGGGACGGGGGCTGTGTCTGACATGATAATCTTGAATCCGCCTCAGTGTTAAGCACCGTGCTTGGCAACTGGTAAGGGCTTTGCGAATACCATTAGCAGTATTATTATTAACTCCAAAACTACTTCTGCTACGAATCTTTTTTAACTCACGCTGGGACTACGTAGTCATTTCTACCCTAACATATTTAAATAATAATAATAATAGCATTTATTAAGTGCTTACTCTGTGCAAAGCACTGTTCTAAGCGCTGGGGATCAGGTTGCCCCACGGGGGGCTCACAGTCTTCATTCCCATTTTACAGATGAGGGAACTGAGGCACAGAGAAGTTAAGTGACTTGCCCAAAGTCACACAGCTGACAATTGGCAGAGCAGGGATTTGAACACATGGCCCCTGACTCCAAAGCCCGTGCTCTTTCCACTGAGCCACGCTGCTTCTTTACCTATTTGGAATACAGCCTTCCTAGGGAATTTGGGAACCCTCTTCAGACAATCCATGCCCATCTCTTTTCAACACGGTGCTATGTAAGCAGAGAAAGTTGTGCACACACTTAATAATACTAATAATGGCATTTATTAAGTGCTTACTATGTGCAAAGCACTGTTCTAAGCGCTGGGGTGGTTACAAGGTGATCAGGTTGTCCCACAGGGGCTCACAGTCTTAATCCCCATTTTACAGATGAGGGAACTGAGGCCCAGAGAAGTGAAGTGACTTGCCCAAAGTCACACAGCTGACAATTGGAGGAGCTGGGATTTGAACCCATGACCTCTGACTCCAGAGCCCGTGTTCTTTCCACTGAGCCACGCTGCTTCTCTACTTATTTGGAATACAGCCTTCCTAGGGAATTTGGGAACCCTCTTCGGACAATCCGTGCTCACCTGGTTTCAACACGGTGCTATGTCAGCAGAGAAAGGCTGGGCACACACTTGCAGCAAGAGTGCATTCATTCATTCAATCATATTTATTGAGCACTTACTGTGTGCAGAGCACTGTACTAAGCGTTTGGGACATACAAGTTGAGTTAAGAGATGTGCATTATAAGGGAAGTTTTCTTTAACACAAGGTCACCAAGAACTTAACCCCTGTGGACATATGCCTGATGCTCCGTGAATTGCATTCCTGTAGTCCTCTAGACCGTAAGCTGCATGCAGTTAGCGCTCAAAGTCGACTGACTGACTGACACTCCTTTTCGTCAAATTGTCCTCGAACTTCATTCATTTCATTCATTCATTCAAAAGTATTTATTGA
Organism: Tachyglossus aculeatus; assembly: GCF_015852505.1. Taxonomy (NCBI): domain Eukaryota; kingdom Metazoa; phylum Chordata; class Mammalia; order Monotremata; family Tachyglossidae; genus Tachyglossus; species Tachyglossus aculeatus. Next base: position 8,783,400 of record NC_052067.1, read on the forward strand.
GCGCTTACTGTGTGCAAAGCACTGTACTAAGCGCTTGGGAAGTGCAAGTCGGCAACATATAGAGACAGTCCCTACCCAACTACGGGCTCACAGTCTAGAAGGGGGAGACAGACAACAAAACAAAACATGTGGACAGGTGTCAAGTCGACAGAACAAATAGGATCAAAGCTAGATGCACAGGATTAACAAAATAAATAGTATAGTAAATATGTACAAGCAAAATAGAGTAATAAAACTGTACGAACATATATACACGTGCTGTGGGGAGGAGAAGGAGGTAGGGCGGGGGGATGGGGAGGAGGAGAGGAAAAAGGGGGCTCAATCTGGGAAGGCTTCTTGGAGGAAGTGAGTGCTCAGTAGGGCTTTGAAGGGAAGAAGAGAGATAGCTGGGCGGATGTGTGGAGGGAGGGCATTCCAGGACAGGGGGAGGACGTGGGCCGGGGGCCGACGGGTTCTTGGAGAAAAGAGCTGGGGGACACGCCAAAGCCAGGGCCAAAAACTTTAAGTTACTAGTATCAATTATTTATTTCAAATGGACAGATGGACTGCTTCATTTCTTAAAGTGACACACAATTATATAATACAATGATTCTTTTTAACAATAGGATTCTGGGCATATACACCTGGTGCTGTTACACAGGGGGCGGTGCGTTCTTGTGAAGCCAAACTCACGGTATATTACTCAGCCGTTCTAAAACCTTGCACACACAGACAGGGACACACATTAGCACAGCAAACCCAAACAGACTAGCGTTTTTGGACGAAGGTTCTCTAATTCCCTAATGACATACCAGCCAAAATCCAAAGTGAAAACATGCATTGGGGCAGAATCGATAGTAATAATAATAATAATAATAACGATGGCATTTATTAAGTGCTTACTATGTGCAAAGCACTGTTCTAAGCGCTGGGGAGGTTAGAAGTTGATCAGGTTGTCCCATGGGGGCTCACAGTCAATCCCCATTATACAGATGAAGTAAACTGAGACCCAGAGAAGTGAAGTGACTTGCCCAAAGTCACATAGCTGACAATTCATTCATTCATTCAATCGCATTTATTGAGCGCTTACTGTGTGCACAGCACTGTACTAAGCACTTGGGAAGTACAAGTTTGCAACATATAGAGACGGTTCCTACCCAACAGGGGGCTCAATTTAGCGGAGTCAGGATTTGAACCCATGACCTCTGACTCCAAAGTTCGTGCTCTTTCCACCGAGCCACACTGCTTCTCTAGTACTCACTGGACATACAGTGTAGCAGTACTAAATGTACTGCTGACCCACTTGAGGGAAGTGAAAAAAAAACTTACATTATTATTATTATTATTATGGCATTTGTTAAGCGCTAACTATATGCCAAGCACTGTTCTTAGCGCTGGGATAGATAGAAGCCAATCAGTTTGTCCCACGTGGGGCTCACTGGCTTAATCCTCATTTTACAGACGAGGTTACTGAGGCACAGAGAAGTTAAATGGTTTGCCCCAGGTCACACAGCAGACCTTGGGATTAGAGTTGGGATTAGAACCCACATCCTCTGACTCCCAAGCCCGTGCTCTTACCACTATGCCACGCTGCTTTCCTGTCATGCTTTTCATGACAGAGGCGTGATGCTAGGGCATATAATAAATTAAGTGCACGACCAATAGGAACCTAAAAATGTGGTAATAACATTGTGGAGTCAGTTCTTCGAAAACATGGGGGCTTTGTTCTTGCACTACAGAAAACTCATGTTATTGTACTTAGACTCTGTCAGAGACCTGTCAAGGCACATAATCATTTCATCTGACACATCTGTGGCTCAGTGGAAAGAGCCCGGGCTTTGGAGTCAGAGGTCATGGGTTCAATTCCCGACTCCACCAACTGTCAGCTGTGTGACCTTGGGCAAGTTGCTTAACTTCTCTGGGCCTCATTTACCTCATCTGTAAAAGGGGGATGAAGACTGTGAGCCCCCCGTGGGGCAACCTGATCACCTTGTAACCTCCCCAGTGCTTAGAACAGTGCTTTGCACATAGTAGATGCTTGATAAATACCATTATTATTATTATTATTATTATCCTGATGGGGTGTACTGTGGGAGGATGGAGCCTAATTCTTACTGATGGAGGAGAAGGGAGTTGGGAGGGAATGTCTGCTGTTTTACATCAAGGTTGTAAGGAATGATGGTGATGATTATGATAATAGTAATAATTAAGGTATTTGTTAAGCACTTACTACGTGCAAGGCCCTGTACTATGTGCCAGGGTGGATACAAGCAAATTGGGTTGGACACAGTCCCTGTCCCACGTGGGGCTCAAGGTCTCAATCCCCATTTTAAAGATGAGGTAACTGAGGCCCAGAGAAGTGAAGTCATTTGCCCAAAGTCACACAATAGATAAGTGGAGGACCCGGGATTAGAACTCAGGTCCTTCCAACTCTCAGCCCCATGCTCTAACCACTAGGCCAAGGATAGTTTATCTGGGCTCTTTATTAAAATACGTGTTCGACTGCGACACTGTTCCTACTCTACAACTTGTTTTAAAATCCGTCACATTACTGCTCATAAGCGTCGGAAGCTCCACACCCCAAAATGGTGGGATAAAAACCCAACCCTTCATCTGTCTCTCGGGAACAATTCACTTTCCAAGCGCTTAGTACAGTGCTCTGCATAGAGAAAACACTCCGTAAATATGACTGTACATATTTACTATTCTCTTGTACATATTTACTATTCCATTTATTTTGTTAATGATGTGCATATAGCCTTAATTCTATTTGTTCTGATGACTTTGACACCTGTCTACATGTTTTGTTTTGTTGTCTGTCTCCCCATTCTAGACTGTGAGCCCGTTGTTGGGTAGGGGCCGTCTCTATAGGTTGCCGACTTGTACTTCCCAAGCGCTTAGTACAGTGCTCTGCACACAGTAAGCACTCAGTAAATACTATTGAATGAATGAAGGACCGATGACAAGACTTAGCACACAGCACTTCTGTGCATAGCTGCAATTTATTTATTTATTTGTATTGATGTCTGTCTCCCCCTCTAGGCTGTAAACTCCCTGTGGGCAGGGAATGTGTATGTTTACTGCTCTTTTGTGCTCTCCCAAGTGCTTAGTACAGTGCTTTGCAGAAGAGCTCAGTAAATAGCACTGAATGAATGGAAAGTCCATACCCCAAAATGGTAGAATCACAGCACTTTTTGACCCACTGGCCCTCTTCCTCTGTCTCTCAGGAACAATTAAGGACTGATGACAACACTTGCCATTTGGCTAAATACCAGAGCTTTAAATAAGTAGAGTTTTTGCTCCCCTGTTTGCTTTTTAATCTGCACACACAAACTGCAGGGCTTAGCGTCAATGTACAATGAAATTCTGCAGAAACATTTTCCATTCTGATACCTAAATCCCCTAACCCTTAAGCCAGAAGCCCTTCACTGTTGACTTCTCTAAGGCTGACAGTGTGGAGAAAGATCACAATCTCGAGAATCAGGAAACCAGCGGTCTACTCAGCCCCTGGCCCGCTGACACCTTGGGCAAGTCAATCAATCAATCAATCAATCAATCGTATTTATTGAGTGCTTACTGTGTGCAGAGCACTGTACTAAGCACTTGGGAAGTACAAGTTGGCAACATATAGAGACAGACCCTACCCAACAGTGGGCTCACAGTCTAGAAGGGGGAGACAGAGAACAAAACCAAACATATTAACATAATAAAATAAATAGAACAGATATGTACAAGTAAAATAAATAAATAAATAGAGTAATAAATATGTACAAACATATATACATATATACAGGTGCTGTGGGGAAGGGAAGGAGGTACGACGGGGGGATGGAGAGGAGGACGAGGGGGAGAGGAAGGAGGGGGCTCAGTCTGGGAAGGCCTCCTGGAGGAGGTGAGCTCTCAGTAGGGCCTTGAAGGGAGGAAGAGAGCTAGCTTGGCGGATGGGCAGAGGGAGGGCATTCCAGGTCCGGGGGATGATGTGGGCCGGGGGTCGATGGCGGGACAGGTGAGAACGAGGCCCGGTGAGGAGATTAACGGCAGAGGAGCAGAGGGTGCGGGCTGGGCTGGAGAAGGAGAGGAGGGAGGTGAGGTAGGAGGGGGCGAGGTGATGGACAGCCTTGAAGCCCAGGGTGAGGAGTTTCTGCCTGATGCGCAGATTGATTGGTAGCCATTGGAGATTTTTGAGGAGGGGAGTAACATGCCCAGAGCGTTTCTGGACAAAGACAATCCGGGCAGCAGCATGAAGTATGGATTGAAGTGGGGAGAGACACGAGGATGGGAGATCGGAGAGAAGGCTGATGCAGTAGTCCAGACGGGATAGGATGAGAGCTTGAATGAGAAGGGTGGCGGTGTGGATGGAGAGGAAAGGGCGGATCTTGGCAATGTTGCGGAGCTAAGACCGGCAGGTTTTGGTGACGGCTTGGATGTGAGGGGTGAATGAGAGAGCGGAGTCGAGGATGACACCAAGGTTGCGGGCTTGTGAGACGGGAAGGATGGTAGTGCCCTCAACAGAGATGGGAAAGTCAGGGAGAGGGCCAGGTTTGGGAGGGAAGACAAGGAGTTCAGTCTTGGACTGGGTCCCTACTCTACCCTTCTAGACTGTGAGCCCGCTGTTTGGTAGGGACCATCTCTATTTGCTGCCAACTTGTACTTCCCAAGCACTTAGTACAGTGCTCTGCACAAAGTAAGCACTCAATAAATACAATTGAATGAATGAATGAATGAATGAATGAATGAGATAATAGATAATATAATGTGGTAGGGAGGAGAAAACAGCATCAGATTAGAAATTAGTCAGGGAAGGCTTCCTGGAGGAGAAGTGAAGAAGGGGAGAGTGGTGGTCTGTCGCTTATGAAGGGGGAGTTCATTTATTCAATCATATTTAGGGAGTGGTTACTGCATGCAGAGCACTGTACTAGGCGCTTGGGAGAGCACTGTAAGCAGGAGGGAGAGTGCGAGCAAGGGGTTGACGGTGAGAGAAACAAAGAAGGGAGAGAGTGAGTAGGTTGGTGATGATACGTCACAATCAATCAATCAATCAATCAATCGTATTTATTGAGTGCTTACTGTGTGCAGAGCACTGTACTAAGCGCTTGGGAAGTACAAGTTGGCAACACATAGAGACAGTCGGATGATATGACCTGCTGGAGTCAGTATTTTCATGGGGCGGGGGCGGGGAGGAGGTTCACAATTTGGCTGAGGCCTATGTGGGCTTCACACCTGATTGTTCAGTCATCCTGGGCACTTCCCAGCAGGTTAGGCTGGCACCTCATCTTAGGGTTCCCCAGGGCAGATTCATGCAAACCCAGATTTCCCATGGGAAAGCGATGGAAAAAGAAGTGTGTGTCTGTGTAACAATACACGGAATGCAATCTTTTCACTTACACACTTGTGTAAGCATTTCTAACTCTAAACATGAAATTCAATCATGATGACAAAGCAGGTAATTTCATTGCAGGTAAAAGCAGCGACAGAAAACTACTACGTTAAATGCATAATTGAAAGTAGCAACAATTCATCTCATTCCTGGAGCAGGATGAAAGTAATTTTTACAGGTTTTTTGCTAATAATCAAGAAGAGGGAAAATTGACTGGAGCAATAATAAAGTCACATTGATAGGCTTTTAATGAAAAATCAGGGACAGGGGAAATGTGAAGATGGAAAACTACCAACAAGCTATCCTCAAAAAGACCATTCAGGAAACATTATGTTGCTGAATGTTTAGAGCCGATGAGAAATGGTTCCTGAATTTCCTCGAGTGAATGATGTTCATTTCTTCGGGAATACCTGCTTTTGTGATGCAGTTGGGTTTAAACACGTCAGCAGATTTAGGGAGGGTTCTTCAGACAACCCACTGACACTGATGAACTGCCAGACAAAATTAGTGTATGCATGCACATGGTGTTGCACACAGGGTGAGTGTTACAACGCTAGATTTCCTTCACCAGGGCTTCTGAAATAACACAGTCCCTGTGCTACAGGAGAATACACAGTGACAATCATATTTAGTACATGCTATAGATCAAGCAGAAGGCTAAACAGAGGGTAGATCAGCCTCAGTTTTGCCCCAAATAGGATTCCCTCTCTAGGAGGAGGTAGGGAGAACTAGTATTTTTATCCCCATAAGACCCAGAGAGCTTAAGTGACTTGTCCAAGATCTCGTCTCCAGCAAGGGATTAGAAACTGGGTTTCCTGACTTCCAGTCCCAAGCTCTTTCCACTAGACAATGCTTACCTCACCCATGAGAACTGGTTATACTTTAAATTGATCAACACCTTCAGGGTCAGGCAAAGGAAAAGTGAAAAATAAAATGATTCTCTCCTCAGAAAGGGTCCAGTAAAAAGAATAAGAATTTCTTAATGGAAAGCAAGAAGATTCTGAACATATGAAGGCTGAGAAGTGATGGTAGATGAGCCAAAACCCAACTTAACACTATATCAGTTCCACTGTGCACAAATCAGATACACTGACTTCTCTTCTAATATCAAGGTTTTGCTTCTGACAGATCCTATGTCAAGGTAAACTACCACCAGGTTAAACTCGGTCAGCGCTTCAGGAGTACAGACATAAGTCTCTTCCAACATTTAATGGTCAACCAGAACCTTAACAATAACAATAATAATAATTCTGGTATTTATTAAGTGCTTACAATATGCGAAGCACTATTCTAAGCTCTAGGGTAGATACAAGGTTGCCTATCAACCTTCGCATGAAGCAAAAACTCCTCACTATCAGCTTCAAAGCTGTCCATCCCCTCGCCCCCTGCTCCCTCACCTCCCTTCTCTCCTTCTCCAGCCCAGCCCGCATCCTCCGCTCCTCTGCCATGGCTAACCTTCTCACTGGGCCTCCTTCTCGTCTGTCCCACCGCTGACCCCCAGCCCACATCCTACCTCTGGCCTGGAACGCCCTCCCTCCTCACATCGGCCAAACTAGCTCTCTTCCTCCCTTCAAAGCCCTACTGAGTGCTCACCTCCTCCAGGAGGCCTTCCCAGACTGAGCCCCTCTTTACCTCTGCTCCTCCTCCCCTCCCCATCACCCCACTCCCTCCCTCTGCCCTACCCCCTTCCCCTCCCCACAGCACTTGTGAATATATGTACCTATTTACGACTCTATTCATTTTATCAATAATATGCATAATTCTATTTATCTATTTTGAGGCTATTGATGCCTGTCTACTTGTTTTGTTTTGTTGTCTGTCTCCCCCTTCTAGACTGTGAGCCTGTTGTTGGGTTGGGACTCTCTCTACCTGTTGCCGAATTGTACTTCCTAAGCGCTCAGCACAGTGCTGTGCACACAGAGAGTGCTCAATAAATACAATTGAGTGAATGAATGTTCTGCACACAATAAGCACTCAATAAATACAAATGAATGAATGAATGAATGCTCTGCACACAGTAAGCGCTCAATAAATACTATTGAAAGAATGAATAATAATAATAATAATAATAATAATAATAATGGTATTTGTTAAGCGCTTATTATGTGCAAAGCACTGTTCTAAGCACTGGGGAAGTAACAAGGTGATCAGGTTGTCCCACGTGGGGCTCACAGTCTTAATCCTCATTTTGCAGATGAGGTAACTGAGGCCTAGAGAAGTTAAGTGACTTGCCCAAGGTCACACAGCAGACAAGCAGTGGGGCTGGGATTAGAACCCATGTCCTCTGACTCCCAAACCCATGTTCTTCCCACTAAGCCATGCTGCTTCTACCTTCCTATTTTGTAAATAAAGAATTTATGAGCTCAAACAAACAAAAAAAACCCAACAAAAAACAAAATTCAAACCTTGTAGAGAACATACACATGAGCAAAAAGTTCACCTGGCATCCATCCATTATGATGAAAATGACTTTGAAAATGTTTAACTGACAATGACTGTGATTAACTGTCCTTTCACACCTTCAAACGGCTTCCATTCAATTAATAGCTAATTCATTCATTCAATTGTATTTATTGAGCACTTACTGTGTGCAGAGCACTGTACTAAGCGCTTGGGAAGTACAAGTTGGCAACATATAAAGGTGGTTCCTACCTAACAAAGGGCTCACAGTCTAGAAGGGGAAGACAGACAACAAAACAAAACATAATGCCCAATCGCAATCCTTTCAATCCATTCAAACAGCAGTTGAATAGCTCACTTGGTGGAATGACTATGACCGGTGGTAGAGCTATTTTCTGGCCCTGTCCCCCTAAATCATAATAATAATGATGGTATTTGTTAAGCACTTACTATGTGCCAAGCACAGTTCTAAGTACTGAGGTAGATACAAGGTAATCAAGTTGAATAGCAGTTGAATAGCTCACTTGGTGGAATGACTATGACTGGTGGCAGAGCTATTTTCTGGCCCTGTCCCCCTAAATCATAATAATAATGATGGTATTTGTTAAGCGCTTACTATGTGCCAAGCACAGTTCTAAGTACTGAGGTAGATACAAGGTAATCTAGTTGGACACGGTTCCTGTCCCACATGGGGCTCATAGTCTCAATCCCCATTTTACAGATGAGGTCACTGAGGCCCAGAGAAGTGAAGTGACTTGCCCAAGGTCACACAGCAGACAAGTGGCGGAGCCAAGATTAGAACCCTTGACCTCTGACTCCCAAGCCCATGCTCTTGACACTAGGAGAAAGGCTGTTTCTCTAAATGGTTTATTCTCAATAGCTTTTCTAAATACCAAGATGCTGAAGGGATAACTCAATTTGCCTCCAGGCTAACTAAGCGGCTCCTTCTCAGAGAATAATAATAAAGCACTCAATAAGTACATTGGAATAAATGAATGAATAAATGAATTATTAAGGCAGAATATTGGTCTGGTGGAGCTGTCAGTTTGACTCAGTTTAGCACTCTTGCACTTATTAACTTCCATACAGTTTATATGTTGCTTTCAATGATTCTTCTGCACAAATACCATCCAAATCTTTCCCACCATCCATGTTTGTAGTTCTCCTTATTGTTCTTTTTATATTTAAAGAGAACTCCTAATAGCTACCACGAAAAATTTTAAGCCATCTGAGAAGCAGCGTGGCTCAGTGGAAAGAGCCCGGCCTTTGGAGTCAGAGGTCATGGATTCAAATCCCGCCTCTGCCATTTGTCAGCTGTGTGACTTTGGGCAAGTCACTGGGCAACTTCTCTGGGCCTCAGTTCCCTCATCTGTAAAATGGGGATTAAGACTGTGAGCCCCACATGGGACAACCTGATCACCTTGTAACCACCCCAGCGCTTAGAACAGTGCCCTGCACATAGTAAGTGCTTAATAAATGCCATCATTATTATTATTATTATTAATAGTAATGGAACTTGTTAAGCACTTACTATATGACAAGCATTGTTCTAAGCACTGGGGTAGATACAAATTAATCAGGTTGGACACAGTCCCTGTCCCACACTCTTAATTCCCATTTTAAAGATGAGGTAACTGAGTCCCAGTGAAGTGACTTGCACGAGATCACTCAGAGACAGCCCTGTTGTTGGTTTTCCTAAGCCACATCAAAACTATCGATACCTGAATACTGAACATTGAATTCTGAGAATGAGTACCACATGGAAAAAGGAAAATCAACCCCAATTTCCATACCTTCAATATTTCCAGTGAAACTGAAAACACCACGTTTTAAAATTGGGCTGATGGAGTGTGGGGTAGAACATTTACATACTTCATATTTGCCAATTTTTTTTGGCATTTTTGTGCTAATCAAAAACAACTTGCATTCTTTGCCTGCAGACCAGAGGGTCTGCTGGAGATGGAACATGAACAGACAAGCATCATTCCAGCCAAAATGTTTCCTTGTCATTTTCATTTCCCTTTGATTTTTTTTTAAATGAAGGTGCTGATCATTTATCTTAGAGTCTGCAGAGCAGATAAATCGAAGGTGCATACGTGTGTGTGTATGATAATGATGGTATTTGTTAAGCACTTACTATGTGCCGAGCACTGCTCTAAGTGCTGGAATAGATATAAGGTTATCAGGTTGTCCCACGTGGGGTTCACAGTCTTAATCCCCATTTTACCGATGAGGTAACTGGCACAGAGAAGTTAAGTGACTTGCCCAAAGTCACATGACTGATAAGTGGCAGAGCCAGGATTAGAACCCATGTACTCTGACTCCCAAGCCCTGGCTCTTTCCACTAAGCCACGCTGCTTGCAGGAAAATAGGAGTGTGTGCACATATATACAAGTAACCACTTACCTGTGAGTAATAGACCAAAAGGCCATATATGAAAATATTTCTAGTTTTCACTTCCTCTGCAAAATTTCTGATTCCCACTAGATCTTCGACTGCACGGCTCATCGAAAGACTTTCCGAATCATGCAAATGAACCTGAAAAGGGACAGAGGAAAAGTGATGGGGTATGAGAATACACATTCACTATGCATGCCATTAACAAAGGAACCAAAACACAATGCTTCAAAGCACATTCATTCATTCATTCAATCGTATTTATTGAGCACTTACTGTGTGCAGAGCACTGTACTATGCGCTTGGGAAGTACAAGTTGGCAACATATAGAGACGGTCCCTACCCAACAACGGGCTCACAGTCTAGAAGGGGGAGACAGACAACAAAACAAAACATGTGGACAGGTGTCAAGTCATCAGAATAAATAGAAGTAAAGCTAGATGCACATCATTAACAAAATAAATAGAATAGTAAATATGTACAAGTAAAATAAATAGAGTAATAAATCTGTACAAACATACATACAAGTGCTGTGGGGAGGGGAAGGAGGTAGGGGAGGGAGAAGGGGAGGGGGAGAGGAAAGAGGGGGCTCAGTCTGGGAAGGCCTCCTGGAGGAGGTGAGCTGTCAGTAGAGCTTTCAAGGGAGCCCATGAGAAGCACATGGGAAGCAAGACATTGCAAACCGCTTTCATTAACTCATATTAATTTCCACTTAATGCCAGTCATGAATATTTAACATCATGAACTGGAAGTCGTCGTAAAAATCCAGGGATAACAATAAGCCACAGGAAAGCAGAACACAATGTTCTCTACCATCTTTAAAATAGTTCATTAAAATTATTTTAAAGCATCTCTAATCTCCAATCCATCTTTCATGGAATTGTTGGGTATCAAGGGATTTGCAGATTGAACTCTCATCTGAGGAAATCGTAAGACAAATGCATGTTTTGCTTTAACTTCCTTTAGCTGTGCTATGTGAAGACAAATCCTCCCAAGGCTGCTGCCTTTGTCTTCTGTACGGGACACCAAAGCCCCAATTCACAAAAATGGCCTCTGCAGAAAGGCCCTGATGATGTTCATTCCCAGAGACCAAACTGGAGCCCCCAAATGGCCTTTTCTGACTGCCTGTAAGGGCTGTTTTGGGGAATCAATCAATCAATCGTATTTATTGAGCGCTTACTGTGTGCAGAGCACTGTACTAAGCACTTGGGAAGTACAGCTCTTTGGTTCACCTGCAACCCAAATACCTAAGTGGGTCAGCTTTGCCATTTGGGGAATACAAGGGGTAACGGTGGAGAGGAGCCGATAAATGTACCAGGAATGCACTATGTAAAACGGAGGGCACTTCTAGAAGCAAAGAATTTTAATATTCAGACCACGCAGATGGGTAACTTCCCACTTGACTGCAATTTAACTTCCTTGGACTGCTACTTTCACCACCTGGCTACAGGTTAGGGGAGCTGATTCAGTTCTTAGGAAAGAGGGTGAATCTGGGTAGGATAGTCCAAACAGCAGGCCTGCCAAGCTTGGACTATTTAGAACGGGTTCAGATAGAGAGCCTCTCCTGGATCTCACGTTCTCAGCTACTGGGATTTAAACAATGTGGAGAGAACTCCAATTCTGTGAGCATCAGTGCAATCTGGGACCTGTGAAACACAAATCACGGCCCGCTTTTCAGCCAAGTAAAGAAGTGAGAGGTTTAGGGGTGGGTTTTTTTTTTTCAAATGAAAAAAAATATTTCCCTTTTCCTCCAGGTTCAGAAGCCTGATGACGCCATTTGATAAGCACAAGGGGATTTTTAGCAGATGTTCTTCCTAATACTACATAACTAAGAGCATAATCCAGATTTTCCTCTGAATTTTAAGCACCTAAAAAAAGCATGAGTCCCAGGGGTTCCCTGGAGAAGAGAAGTGATTAGAAAGCATCACTGACAAAGTTGAAGTGGAACCAATTTCTTTTCCAAGATATGAAATGGATTTGCCATAGATAAGCTACTGGGTAATTATTTGGATAACTCAGACACAAAAGAATGAGACCTTTTTTTGGCTTCGCTAAATGCACTGATCACATGATCCTCTACTTTGGCTCTAGCTCTGTTGAACGACCCAGAGGTACACCACAAATTGGATACCTATTATAGATCTTCTCAGTAAGCACTGCGTGGGGTTTAAAACAATCACCTTGTCCCCTCCTACCTCACCTTGCTATTCTCCTGCTATAACCCAGCCCGGATACTTCACTTCTCTGATAGCAGGCTATTCACTGTACCTCGATCTCATCTATTTCACCACTGACCTCTCGCCTAGAACTCTCTCCTTCTTCATATCCAACAGAAAATCACCCGCCCCACCTTCAAAGCCATATTGAAGGCACATCTCCTCCAAGAGGCCTTACCTGATTAAGTCTTCATTTTCTTTTCTCCCACTCCCTTCTGTGTCACCCTGACTTGTTTCCCCTATTTATTTCCCCACCCCCTGGACGCCACCCACTGGCCCCACAGCCTTTATATATATATATATATATCTGTAATTTATTTATTTATGGTAATGTCTGTCTCTCCCTCTAGACTGTAAGCTTATGTGGGCAGGGAAACTGTCTGTTATATTGTACTCTCCCAAACACTTGGTACAGTTTCTGGCACACAGTAAGTGACATTAAATATGACTGACTGACTGCTTAAATCTTAGTGGCGTGGATATCATCGCGCTTGGATCCGTGACCTTTGGGTATTTGATATTCACCCCACAACACCTTTGCATCTATCTATAAATCATGTATTATAAATGTTGTATTCATATTAATGCCTGTCTGCCCCTTTATACTGTAAGTTCATTGTGGGCAGGAAACATGTCAACCAACTCCATTGTATTGTACTCTCCCACGTACTTAGTACAGTACTTTGTACCCAGTAAGCGTTCAATCAATACCACCAACGACGATTGATGATGATGATATTACTGGAGTGGGAGTGGAGCAGGGATTATGTTCCCAGTTGGGGAAGATAAAGATTCATTCATTCATTCAATCGTATTTATTGAGCGCTTACTGTGTGCAGAGCACTGTACTAAGCGCTTGGGAAGTACAAGTTAGCAACGTATAGAGACGGTCCCTACTCAACAGTGGGCTCACAGTCTAGAAGGGGGAGACGGAGAACAAAACAAAACGTATTAACAAAATAAAATAAATAGAATAAATATGTACAAATCAAATAAATAAATAAATAGCTGAGGGCAGGTTTCATGTCAACCAGCTCAATTGCTTAGTACACTGGTCTGCACACAGTAAGTACTTAATAAATACCACTGATTGATTGATTAACTGAGGATGGAGGGAGTGATTTGGCCCCCGGGGCAACTGTTCTCTCTGTGGTGAAGGATGCCCATCAGATAGGTCTTCCCACAGAGGAAGAAAGAAAAGCTCATTTGCTTCATAATAATAATTTTGATATTTGATATTATTAGTCCCACATGGCACTTAAGTAGGAGGGAGCATATCTACCAACTCTCATATATTGTACTCTCCAAAGTGCTTAGTACAGTGCTCTGCACACAGTAAGCACTCAATAAATATGATTAATTAATCGAGGGAGAACAGGCATTCAATCCCCACTTTGAAGATAAGGGAACTGAGGCACACAGAAGTGAATTGACTTACTTGCCCAAGGTCACACAGCAACTTAGTGGCAGAGACAGAACTAGAACTTGGAACTTCTGACTCCCAAGCCCAACCTCTTTCCTCTAGGCCACACTGCTGCTCATGACTTACATTTATTTCATCCGAGTAGTCAAGCTCCTCTGATAAATTTGGAGTTTGGCTGAGGTGGCAAAGTGGTTAAGCACTTAACACACATGGTTAGCCCTAAGACACCGTGGGTGGGCACTATTACTGGCAGAATGGGGTCCTGGGGAGGATTTGTTTGAGGCCCAGACTAGCCCCTCATGGATTATCTGCATTCAGCTATACACATGCTTTCAATTTATGAAGAGCATTTGTTTAGTAAATGTTTAATAACATAATGTTGCTCCCCAGTGCATTCATTTCCTGGCATATTATTTTGGAATGTGTTCCTCCCTTGTCTCTGAGGGCAAGTTCATTCATTAAATAGACAAATTTAAAAATAGGGTGACCAATGTTTTCCCTTCCAGCTACCCTCCACAAAATCCCCATTCAGTATTTTCAACTTCATCCATCCTCCTACCAAGGCCTGAGGATAAAAAGGGTCCTTGAGACATAAAGGCAACTGCACTCTGGATTTATTAGATTCACAAGAACATCAATTATGGAGATGAGAAACAAATTGCTAATGCTAATGCCACTGCATGAGTACTTTGGTAGCTTGTAACAGCTAAAATGGGAGAAAAGATAAGTAATGTTACCTAATGAAGCCTTTACCATTCAATTTTCCAAATGCAATTCTCAGGCCACCCCTGAATAGGTTCGTGATTCCTCAAAGAGCTCTGAGAAATTCTGAGAAACCTCAACAAAGTCACCCTCTCTGTGGACAATGAAATTGTTCTCCTTCTACAGTAAATGGGGATTCAATATCTGTTCTCCTTTTATTTTATTAAAGATGTGTATATGTCTATAATTCTATTTATTTAGATTGATGCTATTGATGTCTGTCTACTTGTTTGGTTTCGTTTTGTTGTCTGTCTCCCCCCTTCTAGACTGTGAGCCCGTTTTTGGGTACGGATTGTCTTTGTTGCCAAATTTTACTTTCCAAGAGCTTAGTACAGTGCTCTGCACACAGCAAGTGCTCAATAAATACAATTGAATGAACAAATGAATATGGTACCTACAGTAAGTGCTTAACAAATACCCCAGTTGTCTTTGTTGACCCAAATCATACCAAAAATAGCTTCAGATCAGAGATGGAAATGGGGTCTTAAGAATCCTCTTCAGGTCTTGACTGTGAGTGCCTTGGGGGCAGAGGCTCACATTCAGAGCAGTGCGGTCCAGTGAAAAGAGCACAGGACTGGGAGTCGGAGGAGCCAACTCTGCCACTCACCTGCTGCGTGCTCTTGGACAAGTCACTTCACTGCTCTAGACTCAGTTTCCTCATCAGTTAAAAGGCAAATTCAGTAGATGTTCTCCTTCCTACTGAGACTAGGAGCCCTATGTGGGATAAGAACTGTGTCCAACCTGATTAATTTGTATTCATTCATTTAATCGTATTTATTGAGCGCTTACTGTGTGCAGAGCACTGTACTAAGTGCTTGGGAAGTACAGGTTGGCAACATATAGAGATGGTCCCTACCCAACAGTGGGCTCACAGTCTAGAAGAATGTCACTGTTTATTGTTGTATTGTACTTTCCCAAGCACCTAGTTTAGTGCTCTGCACATAGTATGTGCTCAATAAATACAATTGAATGTTAAGCAGCATGGCTTAGGGGAAAGAGCACAGGCTTGGGAGTCAGAGGTCAAGGGTTCTAATCCCGGCTCCCCCACTTATCAGCTGTGTGACTTTGGTTAGGTCACTTAACTTCCCTGTGCCTCAGTTACCTCATCTGTAAAACGGGGATGAAGACTTTGAGCCCCACGTGGGACAACCTGATTACCTTGTATCTACCCCAGTGCTTGGCACATAGTAAGCGCTTAACACATACCATAATTATTATTATGAATGAATGAATGAAGAATAAGTACAAAAGGGTGGGGGTGGGGTGATGAACTGTGAGCCTCCCTCTAGACTGTGAGCCCATTGTTGGGTAGGGACCGCCTCTATATGTTGCCAACTAGTACGTCCCAAGTGCTTAGTACAGTGCTCTGCACACACTAAGCGCTCAATAAATACGATTGAATGAACGAATGAATAAATACGATTGAATGAATGAATGAATGAACTATCGGCATAGGGGTTAAGGACCCAGTTGCATAAGTGATGCAGTATTGTGGCAAAAGGTGGGCTTTTAGCAGAGCTTTGAAGATGCGGAGAGTGAGAACTACCGGATATGAAGGAGGACGGGGTATATGTTGCCAACTTGTACTTCCCAAGTGCTTAGTACAGTGCTCTGCACACAGTAAGCACTCAATAAATACGATTGATTGATTGATTGATTCCAAGCAGGAAGGACGGAGTGACCAAGAGGTTGGTGGCGTGAGAGAGGAGAACGAGGAGCAGTGATTGGATGAGCACAAGAGCTCTTTGATTTCCAGGCTGCTGGGACACTCTCGCAGTAGTACTAAGGGATCCTTGTCCAAGGAAGGATCCCATCAGGAGCCAGTTGGAGGGATACGGGAGAGGCGAGGAAAGGAGGTTCCGCTCTTCAGAAACCCCCACCTCGCACTCTCGAGAGTTCGTTCCGGGATGGCCTACTAAGAATTTCTGAGAGAGTCTGCCCAGCATAACTGCTTTGTCAGTCAGTCAGTCAGACAGTCAGTCCTATTTTTTGAGTGCTTAATATGTGCAGAGCACTATGCTAAGCGCTTGGAAGAGTACAATTTAGAAATGTAGCAGACACATTCCCTTCCCACAATGAGCTTACGGCCTAGAGGGGGAGACAGACATTAATATAAATAAATAAAATTACAGATATGATCATAAATGCTATATGGGGCCGGGATGGGGGATGAATCAAGGGAGAAAGTCAGCGCAACGCAAAAGGAAGTAGAAGGAAAGGAAAAGAGGGCTTAGTCAGGGAAGGCCTCTTGGAGGAGGTGGGCCTTCAATCAATCAATCAATCAATCAATTGTATTTATTGAGCGCTTACTGTGTGCACAGTACTGTACTAAGCGCTTGGGAAGTACAAGCTGGCAACATATAGAGACAGTACCTACCCAACAGTGGGCTCACAGTCTAAAAGGGGGAGACAGAGAACAAAACCAAACATACGAACAAAATAAAATAAATAGAATAGATATGCACAAGTAAAATGAGACTTTGAAAGCGGCGAGATTAATTGTCTGTCAGCTGTGAAGAGGGAGGGCGTTCCAGACCAGAGGCAGGACGTGGTTGAGAGGTCAGGGGCGAGATAGAAGGGATCGAGATACAAGTCAAAATCATGAAACCACTGTGTTCCCTGCTCACAAGGAGCTTACAGTCTGGAGTCACAATCGACAGAATCAGGGAGGAGTATTGAGAAGCTGTGTGGCCTACTGAATAGCATGAAATCACTGTGTTTCCTGCCCACAAGGAACTTACAGTCTGGAGTCACAATCGATAGAGTCACAGAGAAGTACTGAGAAGCAGTGTGGCCTACTGAAAAAAGTGGGGCCTGAGAGTCTTCAGACTCTAAACTCCTCCTCTAGACTGTAAACTCACTGTGGGCAGGGAAGGTGTCTACCAACTCTATTGTACTCTCAAGCACTTAGTTGAGTGCTTGGCAGTAAATGCCATGGATTGATAGATTATTTGAGTCAGGGGACCTGGATTCTAATTCCTGCTCTGCCATTTGTCCACTGCCTGATCTTGCATAATTCCCTTAAACTGTCTTTGCCTTGGTTTTCTCATCTGTAAAATGGGGATTAAATACCCGTTCTCCTTCCCCCTTGAACTATAAGCCCCGTATAGGACAGAGACAGAGTTCTACCTGATTATCTTCTATCTCTCCTAGCCTATGTGCAGTGCTTGACACACAAGGGCTTAAAATATACCTCAATTATTATTACTACTCTGTGTAGGGTACTCCATTATGAGTTTGGGAGAGTATATTAAAGGTAAAGACATATGATTTTCTGCCTTCCATGATGTTACAAGCTCATGAGGGAGACAGGCACACAATTATTTAGAGTTGGTGGAAAAAGGGACATACAACTGACTTTAACAAGACAATGGAATGAAGTATAACTGAATAAATATGGGTGTAAATAATAAGGTATGTAAATCCACCTGGACATAAGTGCTACGGGTGGCTTAGTTGGTAGCTTGTTTTGTACTTGAGGATATGATCCAAGAGAAGAAAGTTGTAAGAGGCACGGATTGAAAGGGGTAAGAATAAGAGAAAAAACGTAAATGACATTTCTCAATAAAATGCTCTCAGTCCCAAAGAAGTGAACTAATTCCTCATCTTTAAATACTGCATAACTATCCAACTGAAGCAGCCAACAAGACTCTGGGTATTAGGATAAATGAAAGAGGCTGTCATTTTTTTTGCCTTGCCCTGTTTGAGACTCTTCCTATTTGTATGAAATAAATCTGCCATAGCTTGCATTTGCAGCAGGTATATCTGAAATCACTTAACATTAAATTAAAATTAACATTATTTGAAGCACTTATGAAATCACAAGCTGAAAGCGTCTTCAGAAATTGTTTTGCAAATTGGTCTGTCCTTTGGGATAAAAACCGCAGTGTAACAATTAGTTTTAAGGGTACGGTATGTCCAAAATTCACTTAATTCATTAAATGGCTGCTGAAAGCAATTCTATTTCCTCTTAGTATTGCCATATGTAGCACACTGTAGGAATCATAAGTTTAAAGAATTCAACTAGTTACCAATGACTCACATGAGGCATTGATTTGTACAGCTAAACTATTGATTTAAAACATAAATCAACCCCCATCTCAGTTTCTCCTATTTCTGAAAAACTGTAGAAGGAAACGTAAATCTTAAGCACAATCTAAAACCAAAAAGACAGTACGCATTCACATTTCTGTGAAAACCCATTTTGCTATGCACTGTACATTGTCTTCAGATAAGGAAAGTCCAATTCCATGGGTGAAACTGCCAGTTTCGCCTGCTAAAGATGTTCACTACTTCAATAACAATTACCTAGAATCATTATTAAGGTTATTCCCAGGCCACCAAGTTCAACATTTGGAAAGCATTAAGTAGAACGCTTAGCAGATGAACATTGTTGGAGCTTATCCAAACTTAAATATGGCTAATTTGTCTCTGAAAAGCCAAAAGTGATCTAGTTTGACGAATCTGAATTTACTTAAAAAAAAAAGAAACCAAAAAGCTATTTCCTTTGAATTTTGTAACCACCTCTAAATTCTATATTCTTTTTCGAAAACAAGGAAGAAAAAAACCTTGTAAGAGAGGAGGAATTTGACAAGCCTGCCAAGAAATTACAAGGCATTCCAAAGCACACCGATATGAGAGTTGTGCCAGAGATAAGCTTTGGTATCCCAAATAAATAAAATGCATTTCCCTGCTTTTTCCATCTTCGTTTTCTCATGCCAATGGTAAGCAGTAGTCTCAGAAACTGAGACTAGTAATAATATGAAACAATACCCATCACCATAGAAAACATCGACGAGGAGTAGTGTGGCCTAGTAAAATGAGACTGGGCTTGGGTGTCAGAGGACCTGGGTTTTGGTTTTCTAGTTGTTGTTGCTTTTTTTTATGGTATTTGCTAAGCACTCACTATGTGCCAGGCACTTGTACTAAACACCAGGATAGATACAAGCTAATCAAGTTGGATGCAATCCCAAGTGGGATTCACGGTTTTAATCCCTATTCATTCATTCATTCAATCGTATTTCATTCATTCAATCGTATTTATTGAGCGGTTACTGTGTGCAGAGCACTGTACTAAGCGCTTGGGAAGTACAAGTTGGCAACATATAGAGACGGTCCCTACCCAACAACGGGCTCACAGTCTAGAATGGGGAGAGAGACAACAAAACAAAACATGTAGACGGGTGTCAAAACTGTCAGAATAAATAGAATTATAGTTATTTGCACATCATGAACAAAATAAATAGAGTAGTAAATATCTACAAGTAAAATAAATAGAGTAATAAATCTGTACAAATATATACAAGTGCTGTGGGGAGGGGAAGGAGGTAGGGCGGGGGGCTTGGGAGGAGGAGAGGAAAAAGGGGGCTCAGTCTGGGAAGGCCTCCTGGAGGAGGTGAGCTCTCAGTAGGGCTTTGAAGGGAGATAGAGAGCTACTTATGTGGTAACAAAGGCACAGAGAAACTAAATGACATCCCCAAGGTCACACAGCAGACAAGTGGCAGAGCCAGGATTAGAACCCAAGTCATTCTAACTCCCAGGCCAATTTCCTATCTACTGGGACAAAATGTTTCTCCAATCCCGGCTCTGCCAATTGCCTGCTCGGCGACCTAGGACAAGTCATTTAAATTCTCTGGGCTTTGGTTACCTCATCTGTAAAATGGGGATTAAATCCTCCTCCCTCCAATTTAGATTATGAGCCCAATGTTGGACAGGGATTGTGTCCAACCTGATAAAATTGTATCTACCCCAGGACTTAGAACAGTACTTGAAACATAACAGGTGCCTAACAAATACTACACAAAAGCATATGTTTAAGATTTTCTTCAGATTGTTCTTTACATTCATTCATTCAATCATATTTATTGAGCACTTACTGTGTGCAGAGCACTGTATGAAGCAGCGTGGCTCAGTGGAAAAGAGCACGGGCTTTGGAGTCAGAGGTCATGGGTTCAAATCCCAGCTCTGCCAATTGTCAGCTGTGTGACTTTGGGCAAGTCACTTAACTTCTCTGGGTCTCAGTTCCCTCATCTGTAAAATGGGGATTAAGACTGTGAGTCCCCGGTGGGACAACCTGATCACCTTGTAACCTCCCCAGCACTTAGAACAGTGCTTTGCACATAGTAAGTGCTTAATAAATGCCATTATTATTATTATTATTACTAAGCACTTGGGAAGTACAAGTTGGCAACATATAGAGACAGTCCCTACCCAACAGTGGGCTCAAAGTCTAGAAGTCTTTTGAGTTGCTTAATGACAATTTTCAGCTATCAACAAGGATTATAGGAAAAACATAGAAAACCTGTGGAAAACATGATGAAATGAAAATGCGTTGAGGGATACTGGATAGAACACATCCCAGTGCCTCTTAACAAGTTGGTAACCTATACTAACTACGTTGCCAATGCAATTAAAACTTCCTAGAGACTGGGGATCACTTAATTACTAATCACATGATACTCCCTGGCATTTCTGTGAAGAAACATGTTTAATTTCCCATACTCTGGCAGAGCCTTGTTGGAGAAATGTTTAAACCGTATTGGAAGCAGAACTGAAGTCGAAGGGAACTGTACTCGCTCTTTCTAGGAACTATATTCCCTTGGTCAGTCGGTCAGTCAAACATATTTGTGGAACACTTATTGTGAGCAGAGCACTGTTCTAAGTGCTTGGGAGAGTAGAATACAGAAATATAACAGACACATTCCCCGCTCACGACGAGCTTACAGTCTAGAGGGGGAGACAGACATTAATTTACATTAAAAAATTACAGATATGTACATAAGTGCTGTGGGGCTGGGAGGGAGATGAATGAAGGAGCAAGCAGAATGACACTCAATTTTTCTTTCTCAGTGTTTTCTCAAGCTTTGGCTACGCCACACACTTGAGCGTGACTGGAAGAATTTACTTCCACAAACAAATTGCAGGTCTGATCCCATGGTGGATTGGAGTAATTAAAATCCCCTCTGAGGCACTTGGCATTATTTGCAAAAATGGAGGAGGATACGACACCACATCCACACGAATTCAGTTTAGCAGCTTTAGAAACTGAAGTGACAGGCTTTCTCTGGAAAGATCGGCTGTCTCTTTTATGGCACCAAACCACTCACTCGGTAACTAGAAAAGGTCAAAACTAAGCAATCATAATCCTCGCCACCCTCAGGAATGCCAGTGGTGATTCATAGGGAACAAATAATAAAAATGTTAATTCTAACTGTATTCACCGAACTCCTTACTATCTCCTGGGGGAAGGGAGGTTGACAGAAATTTGTAGGTTCAGAATTTTTTTTTTCAAGATCTGCAAACCTGAGCTACTCTCCAAGGCCCCAGTTCTCTTGGCAGACTCAATCCATCCATAGTAAATAGGTCATTACCAGAGAGATTAGTCAAGGTAACAATTAAATTGGCCTAGCTACATATTCACTAGATAAACCAACAAGTGCTCTGGAGAGCAGAAAAGTGTGTTCTCCTTGAAGTTATCTGACTCAATTCTAAAATAAAAAATACACTTCGACACCACTGACGAATAGATGAATACTTTGTTTTATCCCAAAGCACCATTGCGAATGGAGAATATGGGGGGATTTGGCCCTCATCATTCAAGGTTTCCCTTGTATTAACAATAAATACCCTCCGCTGACTTTAATGAGATTTTGAGATTTCCTAGGAAATTATCACTGTTCGCATTCGGGTTCGGCGCACAGACAATATATTTATTCTGAGAGGCTTTCATAGGAGTTAACAGAGCCTTCAAAACATCTTACTTTTTTATATTATTTGGTAAGGGTTTACCATGTGCCAGACATTATATACTATCCACTGGGGTGGATACAAGGTAACCAAGTTGGACACAATCTATGCCCCACATGGGGCTCACAATTTTAATCACCATTTTAGAGATGAGCTATCTGAGGCACTCAGAAGTGACTTGTTCGAGGTCACAAAGCAAATTAGTGGTGGAGTCTCTATTAGAACTCAGGTCCTCTGATTTCCAGACATTTGCTCTTTCCACTAGGCCATGGTGCTTCCTGCTGCTACTGAAAAATGAATTCCAAGTATAGAGTTTCCCCCCCAACAGTTAAAAACACCCCAAAAACTACTGCAAATTATTGGTCTCTTCCAATTATAATTCCTTGACCCAAGGGATGATTTAATAATACTTATAATTAATAATAATTATGGTATTTGTTAAGCATTTACTATGTGCCAGGCACTGTTCTAAGCACTGGGGTAGCTACAAGATAACCAGGTTGGACACAGCCCCTGTCCCATGTGGGGCTCATAGTCTCAATCCCCATTTAACAGATGAGGTAACTGAGGCCCAGAGAAGTGGAGTGATTTGCCCAAGGTCACACAGTAGATAAGTGGTGGAGCTGGGATTAGAAACCATGACCTTCTGACTTTGAGGCTCAGACTCCATCTGCTCTGCCCAAAGTAACACAGTAAATGAGTGTCAGAGCCGGGATTAGAACCCACATCCTTTGACTCCCAAGCCCATGCTCTTCCCACTATCATATCATATCATTTCCTATCTTTGGGCTGACAATTGAACTTGCCTTGATACCTGGTGGGGCAAAAATTGCCATTTCTAGTAACAATTATTCCATGTTTCACCTACTCATTTAGAGTAAATAAACTCAATAAATAGGAAAGCCAGGAGGAATTCAAAGTTTTGTTAGCTTTTGTTGTGTTTTAATGATATTTGTTATGCACTACGTGCCAGGCGCTGTACTAAGCACTGGGGTAGACACAAACTAAATCAGGTTGGACACAGTCCATGTCCCACATGTGGCTCACTGTCTTGATCCCCATTTTACAGATGAGGTAACAGAAGCACAAAAACGTTGTGACTTCAAAGACCAACGCAAATAATATTACTGCCTATAATGATAACTGCGGTATTTATTAGGTATTTAATATGTGCTAAGCATTAGGGTTGATTTAGATAATCTGAATGGACTTAATCCCTGTTCTAAACAGGCTCAAAGTCTTAAAGTCTAAACAGCCTCGGGGTCTATGCATTTAAAGTAGCTACCTACATCTCTGACTTCACATGCAAGGGGTGGCAGAGATTTGATACAACTGCCCAGATATAACACAAGAAAAAACAACCTTCATGGAAAAAAAAAGATCTCAGCCCTATCTGCCCATTGAAAACGTCTATCTGATATAATTCCTTAATTCTAGATTTCACCTGGATAATAAGTGTGGTATTTTTTTTAAGTCTATGTGCCAGGCATTGTATTAAGCACTAGGGTTGGTAAAAGATAATCAAATTGGGCACAACTTCTGTTCCACATGGGATTCCCAGTCTAAGGGAGAGGGAGAACAATTACTGAAACCCCATTTTACAGATGAGGAAACAAGGGCACAAAGAGGCTGAGTGACTTATCCACTGTCCCAATTCCTTCACTTGCTTACAGAGTTTCATGGAACTGACTTTAATGGAAAGACATTACACGATGGAAGAAGGCTTCAATTGGCTTCAAGTTCAGAAAAGAGATTGTGCAGTGTGCAACAGGCATGTCTGAAATGGACGAGATACAAAAGAAACCACAAAGATGATGGAGATAATGTTTTGGTGTGGGAGGTGGGCTGGGGAGCGAGGTCGGGGGGAATCCATAGTCATCTCTCATTCCAAGTCTGGACAATTTTGTACACGAGGATGATCTGGAAGGAATTTTCAAAATTTAAAGGTGACTTTGAACTTGCTCACCTCCACATATAGGGGAGGCAGCATGGCCTAGTGGATAGAGCATGGGCCTGGAGAGGACCTGGGATCTAATCCTGGTCCTGCCAATTGCTTCTGTGTGACCTTAGGTGACCTTCTCTGTGCCACAGTTTCCTCAACTATAAAAAGGGGATTAAATTTACTCCCTCCTACTTGGACTGTGAGCCCCATGTGGGACACGGGCTGTCCAACCTGATAACCTTGTAGCTACACCAGCACTTAGAACAGTGCATGACACAGAATAAGCACTTATCAAATGCCATAAAAAAATCAATCAATCAATCAATCAATCGTATTTATTGAGCACTAAATGTGTGCAGAGCACTGTACTAAGCACTTGGGAAGTACAAGTTGGCAACATATAGAGACAGTCCCTACCCAACAGTGGACTCACAGTCTAAAAGGGGGAGACAGAGAACAAAACCCTTGGGTTGCAATGAAAGTAACATAATGATTATGAGTTGATAATCAATCCATCAGTGGCATACACTGAGTGCATACTGTATGCAGAGCTCTGTACTAAGCGCTTGGGAGAATACGGCACAGCAGACTCGATAAACACATTCCCTGCCCATAAGGGGTCTGCAGTTCAGTGGAGGGGTTTACAATCCGGATTTTTGAGATGAAATATACTTACCGAAATGATAACCACAGGATACAAAATAGAAAGATCTGTGTTTTCCAACATTTTGACAAACTTCTGGGTTTCTAAGAAGTCTGAGCTTGTATCCTAAGAGAAAGCAGAGAAATCTATTGAAACCTGAAGCATATAGCTTACAAACGCAGATGAGGCACAGCAGCTAAAACATCTTACTTAAAGGTAAAAAAACCACTCTTTTGCTATGACAAGTTCAATTTGATTCAATTGAATTCAATCATATTTACTGAGTGCTTACTGGGTGCAGAACACTGTACTAATAATAATAATTATGGTAATTGGTATTCATTCATTCAATCATATTTATTGAGCGCTTACTGTGTGCAGAGCACTGTACTAAGCTCTTGGGAAATACAAATCACCAACACAAAGAGACAGTCCCTACCCAACAATGGGCTCACTGTCTAGAAGGGGGAGACAGACAACAAAATAAGTAGACAGGTGTCAATACTATCAGAATAAATAGAATTATAGCTGTATACTACATCATTACTATATACACATCACATCATTACATACAGAAGCAGCATGGCTCAGTGGAAAGAGCCCGGGCTTGGGAGTCAGAGGTCCTGGGTTCTAATCACGCCTCCATCACTTGTCGGCTGTGTGACTTTGGGCAAGTCACTCAGTTACCTCATCCGGCTTGTTGCTCTCCTGCTTCCTGATTTCGGGTCTGGATCCAAGGGGGATTTCTGTCATCTTTTGTAGCCAGATCCATGACTCAATCCCACATTCCCTGGGACCCACCGATGAATCCGGCGTCAACACAGAGACAAGCTCACTCTCTTCTCCGTGGAAGCCAGGAAATGGAAAGAGCCCGGGCTCAGGAGTAGGAGGTCATGGGTTCTAATCCTAGCTCCGCCACTTGTCTGCTGTGCGACATTAGGCAAGTCACTTGACTTCTCTGTGCTTCAGTCACCTCATCTCCGGGCTTCTCCGGCCGCCTGCCCCCGGCTGTGCCCGGCTGGCCTGTCAGCCGGCGGGCCTGCCTCCCTGCCAAGCAAATCGGGTTGAACACAGTGCCTGTCTCATATGGGGCTCACAGTCTCAATCCCCATTTTACAGATGAGGTAACTGAAGTACAGAGAAGTGAAGTGAAGTGACTTCCCCAAGGTCACACAGCAGTCAAAGTGGCAGAGCCAGGATTAGAGCTCATAACCTTCTGCTTCCCAGGCCTATGCTCTATTCACCAAACCATGCTTCTTCTCACTATGCCATGCTGTTCCTCATCTAAGCTCCTGGGAGAGTACAATACAACAATAAATGGACACATTCCCTGCCCACAATGAGTCTGCAAAGCAATTTTGTAAGGGAAAGCATGGCTGCCTTTCTGGGGTTTTAAACTGGATGGAGTGTCCTTTCTGATGTTGTCATTCAAATGCCTTCCACAGAGATACCCTCCTAGCACCATATCAGTACAAATACTGATAGTGCTTTGAAAAAAAAGACTTCTTAACAAAGGCCTGACTTATAGGATAGTGGAGCCTTCAAGTGACCGAATACAAAAGCAAATAAAATACAGTCTACACTGCAGACTGAAAGTCTTTTTTTATGGAGCTAGTTTCCAACTCCTTTTCTTACCAAAGAGTACAGAAAATTGAGGGCTTTTTTGCAAATAGCACATTTTTCAGCAGAGCCATGTGTTTTGCATCGTTTACACTTGCTACTTACATTTATGCAAATGAAATTGTAGCACTGTCCTACAAAGATGTCCTGAAGATGGTGGTCATCTTGACAGAGAGTCACCAGAGGCTCGATAACCTGTGAGAAATAAGTATAAAAGTACCTCATTAAGATACTGACTTTCACAATGAGATTTTCATTTTGTAAATATTTTCACATCCTCAAATTAACGTCTTTTTCCAGGACCACTGACAAAGACTCTTCTGTAGCATTTAGTCATTTTCAGCAACAAACGCCAAAGCTCTTGCCAAAAAGATTTCCAAGATGACACTAATTTCAGTTGTCGTTTGTTCCACTGGCAGCGAAGTTAAAATGCCTCAAACACTTAGCTCCCAGGTGAAAAAACATCAAACTACACCTCCCTCAGAGGCAAGAACAGTTTGGTGACATAAGATCTCATGAAGCATCAGTGAAAGGCTTGAGGGGAGAAAATGTCTTGTGAGGCATTTGCTTTGTTCTAGGGACCAGCTTGTATGTTTAATCTGAAAAGCTTTATTTCAGTTTAGAAATTATTACTCTGCATTAAATTCACAAAGAGAAATACAAACCCTTATAAGCATGTATCGGAATCAAAGCCCAGGGGAGCGAGCTTTCAGTGGAGCACAATTAAGTATGTGTTGGGCAGAGGAAAGGGCGTGGGGAAGGAGAAAAGACACCCAGTTCTCTCCAAGGAAAAAAGTGATTATATTTGAAATTCACACTAATCTATTAGAGGCAACATCAATACCCTTTCTCATACCTTAAATTATTAAAAGGAAGAGATAGCACAAGAGACATCCAGCCACCACTTCCAGTATTAAGATATAAAAGTATTTTTTATGGTATTTGTTAAATGCTTACTCTGTCCCAAGAAGTGCTGGGTAGACTCATTCATTCATTCAATCACATTTATTGAGCTCTTATTGCATGCAAAGCACGGTAGTAAGAACTTGGGAGAATACGATATAACAATAAACAGACACACTCCCTGCCCACAACAAGCTTACAGTCTATCTGAGCTAATCAGGTTGGACACGGTCCCCGTCCCACATGGGGCTCGAGGCACAGAGAAGTTAAGTGATTTGCCCAAGATCACGCGGCAGTCAAGTGGCAGAGCCAGGATGAGAACCCAGATCCTTTTGACTCTTAGGCCCATGCTCTATCCACTGGGCCAAGGTGCTGCTCAGTGTATTTAAAAATACAATTAAAAATCAGCTAAACTGCTGGCTTGTTAGACAGCAGGGGAATAAGAGACTGGATGAATCTGTCATACCTTTTCCGGTCCTACGATCCTACAAACAGACATGTTCTTTAGTTATCCTTCAAACAAAGGTTTCAAGCTAAATTTTGGCCACATCTCCACTTCTCAAACACCCTAAATGGTTACTTATTTCTCTCCATATCCAGCAGAAACTCCTTACCATCACCTTAACTGTCTTTCACCTACAACTTACATATCGGCTCTTTTCCACCCCACCCCAATCTCTTCACTCCTCTCAAGATCACCTTCTAACTCTCTTTTCATCTCTAACCTATAACCTTCACTCCAAGTCTTATCTCTGCTTGGACCTCAATGCCCCTTCAAATCAACAATTTCACAGCTCTCTACCATCTTCAAATCCCTCCTGAAATTCCACTTCCCTCAGGACATCTCCCCCAAATAATTCCCACCCCCAAGTCCTAGCCATCCCAGGGACCTCCTTAGCACTGACCCACCTTCAACACTCAAGTATGACTATATGTGTATCTCAATGAATGAATTGATAGTACAAATCAATCTACATAGGTGTACTCATTTGTAAACCTATTCATCTATTTCTTCATGGTATATTCCTGCTGTCTCGGTTGTCTCTTCATTCGTTATTTCTCCTGTGCCCATTATTTGTAAATATTTTGAGTCTGTCTTCATCAATGAATTGTAAGGGCCTTGCCCAGAGGAAACATGCTTTTTCTTCTCTTGTATTCACCTAAGCACTTAGTACAGTGCTCTGCCTTCAGAGGGCAATCAATCAATACTGTTGATTAATTGATCTAGTTGACTAGAGGACTCGGCCTCCGCCAAGAAAAATATGCTTATGAGCTTTTTCTAAAGAGGTGGTCTCCAGGGTAGGATGGGCCGAAGCTGCTGTTGCTATCACGCTCACTTTTTAAAGCTCTTTCTTTTGTTTTTTATGACATTTGTTAAGCACTGATGTGCCGGGCACTGTACTGAGCCCTGGGGGAGATACAAGCTAATAAGGTTGGGCACAGTCCATGTCCCAAATGGGGCTCAGAGTCTTATTCCCCATTGTGCAGATGAGGTAACTGAAGCACAGGGAAGTGAAATGACTTACCCAAGGTCACACAGCAAATGGCAGAGCAGGATTAGAACTCAGGTCCAGACCTGTGCTCTCTCCACTAGACCACGCTGCTTCTCTGCCATTGCTCCACTTATGGTATTTTGGGCTTCCTAAACTATGCCTTTTTTTAGCTGTGCTGCTACTATGAGATTCCCTACCATAGAACCTACAACACAAAAATACAGATTATTATATTCAATTGTATTTATTGAGTGCTTACTGTATGCAAAGTACTGTACTAAGCGCTTGGGAAGTACAACATATAGAGACGATACCTACCCATTATACGTGCCTAAACTCTTACAATTGCTTTCTCTAATTGTTTCATACTCCCCCACTCTAAAACAGATTACTATATCCCTTTAGCAGTGGTAAACAGGCATTCCAGTTCTGTATATCATTGGCTGTTGTTGTTTTTTGTTTATCTGCTTGTTTTTTGTTTTACCTATAGCACCGAAAAACAACAAGCGTTCTCTCTGGTGGTATTGATAAATGTTGTAATTTCTCTAACTTTCTTCAAGGCCCAGGAAAGAAGATTCCCATATCTTCCTTAGAGGTGAGTTGGAAAATGACATTAAACTGTTCACGTGAACACTTTGAGGTGTTATCTTGGGTTGTCACTGCTAATATTTCTACTCAAAGAAACAATAAATGGAACAGTTTGTGTGGTAAAACATCTTGCTCCATTAATAATTTGGGGGATGGGATCTTAAAACAAAATAATAGTTACCTCCAATGTCCTCCATAACTTTAAAGAGATTTACAAAATTGTATAACAAATAACTAATTGAATTGGAATATATTCAGCATTCCCAAGCACACGAATACTCAACTTCCTTTTATGGACTGAAAATCAAGTGGGATCAAGGTACTAAAAATGTGTTTAATCTTTTCAGAAAATAGAAGGAAATCTATTATCCTAAATCTGAAAAACTCAATCAATCAATGTTATTTACCATGTGGAAAGAGCATTGTACTAAGCTCTTGGGAGAGTTCAATACAATAGAATTGGTAAACACAGCCCTTGTCCATGAGGAGCTTATAGTCTAAAAGGAGCAACAGACATAAAAATTAAGTTTAAAAATCAAAATAATATTTGGTTTGGAAATGTACTTTTACCACCAATCAGTGGTATTGATTGAGCACTTACTATGTGTGGAGTACTGCACTAAATGCTTGGGTGAGTACAATACAACAGAATTAGAACTTCAACTTCCCTTTTACAATTTATTTTGAATAAACACATCTTCCTAATGGCACGTGGATTTGAAACTTTGAACCAATTTTACTTTGGCATAGATGAATCAGGGTCATCAGGAAGAAGGAGAAGTAGCATGGCCTAATAATAATAATAATAATAATGATGGCATTTATTAAGCGCTTACTATGTGTAAAGCACTGTTCTAAGCACTGTGGAGGTTACAAGGAGATCAGGTTGTCCCATGGGGAGCACCCCGTCTTAATCCCCATTTTACAGATGAGGTACTGAGGCACAGGGAAGTTAAGTGACTTGCCCAAAGTCACACAGCTGACAAGTGGCAGAGTTGGAATTTGAACCCATGACTTCTGACTCCAAAGCCCGTGCTCTTTCCACTGAGCCACGGTGCGCCAGCCTGTTGTGTGTCCTTGGGCAAGTCAATTATTCTGTGCCTCAGTCTCTTCATCCACATAATGGGTATTCACTACCTGTAGTCCCTCCTGTGAGCCTCAGGGTGGACTACGTCCAACCTGATTATCCTCTACCTAGCTTTGCACTTAGTACAGTGCTTAGCGCGTAGTAGGGGCTAACCCACCAATCCGCAATCTATTGTATTTATGGCTATTATTGTTATTGCTATGACGGTACTTGTTAAGCACTTACTATGTGTTAACCACTGTTCTAAGTGCTAGAAAAGATTTATTTATGTATCTATTTATGTATTCACTCATTCACATTAATGTCTCCTTCCCCCTCTAGACTGCGAGCTCGTTGTGGGCAGGAATGTGTCTGTTTGTTGTTATATGGCACTCTCCCAAGAGCTTAGCAGAGTGCTTTGCACACAGTAGCGCTCAATAAATGATTGACTGAATGAATGAATGAAAGAATAAATGAATGAATGGTTCATAAATGGTTCATAAATGAATGAATGAATAAATGAATGAATGAATAAATGAATGGTTGGCCATAAGGCTCAAAGTCTTCTCAGGAGTTGATCCTGAATGCTTACTGTATGCAGAGCACTGTACTAAGCGCTGGGGAGAGTACAATATAGCAGAGTTGGTAAACCTGTTCTCTGCCCACCATGAGCTGGCAGTCTAGATGCCACTGTTGTTGTTAACAATAATAATATAATTATTATGGTATTTGTTAAGTGCTTACTATGTGCCTAGCACTGTTCTAAGTGCTGGGGTAATCAGGCTGTCCCATGTGAGGCTCACAGTCTTAATCCTCATTTTCCAGATGAGGTAACAGAGGAACAGAGATGTTAAGTGGCTTGTCCAAGGTCACACAGCAGACAAACGGTGAAGCCGGGATTAGAACCCCTGTCCTCTGATTCCCAAGCCCCTGCTCTTTCCACTGAGCCATGTTGCTTCTCTAGCTACGCTGCTTTGAGAACCCCTTGCCAGTTGTTGTCATTGGTCCAAGAATGGTTCTGAAAGGGGAGGAATATTCCGCTTTGTTTGACCCGCTTTGCAAAACTCAGAACAATACTGGCCTAAAGGCTTCGTGATTTTGTTGGCTCAAATGTGACTAGTAATTTAATAACTGTTTTTGGCTTCAATTACATGCCCTGGATGGTCTTGAAGCGGAGACAAATAATTACACATAAGCAGGCCAAAAATGATTCTTCAATCTCCATTGGGTCTCAAAAAATGTCAGAGGGAAGAAAGAAAGTGGAACGAACGGACGCCGGCAGGGCAATGGATAGCTTTGCCAACTCAAAATACACTTTTGATCTTAAGCTTTTGGGACCTCACTCACCAAAATAATAATAAAATCAACATCACGGTATTGGTTAGACTGCTGAATCCCAGAACCATTGTGCATCTTCCTCCTTCATATGAAGAAAATGCATTGTGGGTTATAATAATGATAATAGTAATAATAATATTCATTAAATACTCCATGCCAAAGCACTGTCCTAAACACTGAGGTAACCAAGATCAGGCACAGTTCCTGTTTCCCTCAAGACTCACAATCTAAGGGGTAGGGAAGCTGGTAACATTCCCATTTTATAGATGAGGAAACAGAGGTCTGAGTAATTAAGGTCACAGAGCCAGCTAGCAGCAGAACTCAAAGAATACAATCTAAGTCTCCTGACTCCAATTTCCATTCTCTTTCCACTAGGCCATGCTACCTTCTCTGAAAGAATGATTTTTCATGGTATTTATTAAGTGCTTGCTATGTGCTAGGCACTGTACTAAGCACTGGGGCAGATACAAGCTAATCAGGTTGGACACAGTCCCTGTCCCACATAGGGCTCACAGTCTTAGTCCCCATTTTACAGATGAAGTAACTGAGGCCCAGAGAAGTTAAGTGCCTTGGTCACACAGCAGACAAGTGGAGGAGCCAGGATTAAAACCCAGGTTCTTCTGTCTCCCAAGCCCGTGCCACTAGGCTAAACTACTTCTCAAACCTTCTATAACATCACCTCACCCCCTCCTACCTCACCTCCCTTCTTTCCTTCTCCAACCCAGCCCACACCCTCGGCTCCTCTGCCGCTAACCTCATCACCGTGCCTTGTTCTCGCCTGTCCCGCCGTCGACCCCCGGCCCACGTCCTCCCCTTGGCCTGGAATGCCCTCCCTCCACACATCCACCAAGATAGCTCTCTTCCTCCCTTCAAAGCCCTACTGCAAGCTCACCTCCTCCAGGAGGCCTTCCCAGACTGAGCCCCCTTTTTCCTCTCCTCCTCCCTATCCGCCCCCCTCGCCCCCTCCTTCCCCTCCCCACAGCACTTGTATATATTTGTCCAGATTTATTACTCTATTTATTTTACTTGTACATATTTACTACTCTTTATTTTGTTAATGATGTGCATATTGCTATAATTCTATATGTTCTGACGATTTGACACCTGTCTACATGTTTTGTTTTGCTGTCTGTCTCCCCCCTTCTAGACTGTGAGCCCATTGTCGGGTAGGGACCGTTTATATGTTGCCGACTTGTACTTCCCAAGCGCTTAGTATAGTACTCTGTACACAGTAACCGCTCAATAAATACTACTGAATGAATGAATGAATGAAACGTTTAAATATAACATTTTAATAAGGGTCAACTTTCCCCTATGTCCGGTTCAGCCTGGGATAAGGAACGGCAAACATTGAAGATTAGACATCAAAACTAGCCAACAGGTAGCCAAGCCTGGCAGTACCAAATCTCTGTCGTTCCCTTTAGCTGTAAGACAGTGACGAGTGTAAGGGAGAACCAACAGCTTTGCCTCTGCCACCTGAGAAGAGGGGGAGTCCAAGTGCCAACCCAAAGTGGCGGGAAAGGGAGACAGGGAACTCAACGAGCGCCCTCAACTACTGAGCCTCCCTGGGCCTGCTCAGAAAAAGGGCCATTAGCCCTTCCCTGGGGACCCACCAAATCAGGAGAGAAAAGCAGCCTAGGAGAGGGGATGGTTCTGCAGAAGAAGGAGAAAGGTAGGGAAATGAATAATAATAACAATAATTCTGATATTTGTTATTTCTATCATCATCATTACTTTTATCATTATCATAGTCATTACTCCCCTCTCAGGGTGGCACCTGGAGAGTTTCCAGTCCTCTACCAATCTCGATTAATACTAATGTTGGTATTTGTTAAGTGCTTACTATGTGCCAAGCACTGTTCTAAGTGCTGAGATGGATACAAGGTTATTAGGTTGTACCACTTGGGGCTCACAGTCTTCATCCCCATTTTACAGATGAGGTAACTGAGACCACAGAGAAGTTAAGTGACACACAGCTGACAAGTGGCGGAGCTGGGATTAGAACCCACAACCTCTGACTCCCAAGCCCAGGCTCTTTCCACTAAGCCACGCTGCTTCCCTCCCGATTACGGGATGGGGAGTCAAGCAGAGGCCTACCCATTCCATTTTTAGCTTGGGCAGTGGCTAGCGAGTGGAAGGTAACCTGCTACAAGTCAAAACTCACCCATGCTGGGTGGCAGCGGCACGGGAGAGAGTCAACGGCGAGACTCAAGTCTTCTGCATGGAAGGAGGCAATGGTAAACCGCTTCCGTATTTTTAACAGGAAAACTCTATGGATACACTACCAGAGAGATTGCTGATGAAGAGTGGGATGTTCTAGACTGTGAGCCCACTGTTGGGTAGGGACTGTCTCTATATGTTGCCAACTTGTACTTCCCAAGCGCTTAGTACAGTGCTCTGCACACAGTAAGCGCTCAATAAATATGATTGATTGATTGATTGATGTTCTGGGAGAGATGTGTCCATGGCATCGCTATGGGTCGGAGATGACAACGGCATAAGACAAGACAAGTCATTACACACTTACCGTACTAACCACTAGACTCAAGACAAGATCATCGGGTCCCACACGGGGCGAGCGGTCCAAGTAGGAAGGAGAATACATCCTTCTGACTCCTACGCCCATGGTCTATCCACTAGGCCACACTGCTTCTCAGTTGGTTGGTACTCAGAGGCTCAAGGGAGTGGAGGAGCAGCAGAAAGTAAACTATCCATCTCTTCAGAAAGGGTCCATGGAGGAGCTAGATGCACTGGACTGACAATATCTACCAACAGTGCTGTACTCTCCAAAGGGCTTAGTACAATGCTCTGTGCTCAGGAAATGCTCATTAAATGCCCTTGATTGAACGATTGACTGAGGCAAGGAAGAGATGTGAGTCAGGGGTTGGCCAGGGAAGAAGAGGATATAAGAACCTGGAAAAGTAAGATATAGAGAGAAACATGAGAAGCAGTGTGGCGTAGTGGACAGAACAGGGGCCTGGGACTCAGAAGGACCTGGGTTCCAATCCAGGCTCCACCATGTGTCCACTGTGTGCCGTTAGGCACATCACTTCACTTCTCTGTGCCTCAATTCCCTCCTCTTGTAAAATGGGGATTACTTCTGGGAGCCCCATGTGGGACCAGAACTGTGGCCAACGGGATTAGTGTGTACCCCAGCATTTAGTACAGTGCCTAACACATAGTAAACACTTTAGCAGACAGGGAATGTGTCCGCTAATTCTCCTGGATTAGACTCTCCCAAGTATTTAGAACAGTGCTCTGCACATAGTGCTCGGTAAATATAATTGATGGCTTGATTATCAAATATCATTAAAAATGAAATAAGGAGATGGAATGGAGAGCATTAAGGCTCAGACCGTCTTCAGAACAGCTGGACTCCACCAATGCTGGGACAGTCTCTAGGACAATGGAACTGAACTTGCCAAAGACTGATTTACTGGGGAGTTCTAGGGCTAAAAAACCCAGATTTTGCCACTCTGGATCTCACCTTCTCCTTTGTGTAGCCCCATGGGTAGCAGGGAAGCCTTGTTATTGGTAGTCCACTGGAAAGAGAACTGCTCTGGGACTCAGGAGATCAGGAGTCTACTGTCATGCCTGCCTCTAGCTAACATGGACAAAGTCCACATATCTGCAATCAATGGGCTGCGCCTTTGCTCACCTACTTGCTTACTGCATCCCTTACTGTGGAGGAATAACCACTAACAGGGGTGAGAAGAGAGTGTGAGTGGTGTTGAGCAAACCACTAGCCCCATCATCAATTCCTCTGCTTAATCAATTAATCAATCAGTGGCATGTAATGAGCACTTCCAGTGTGCAGAGCAATCTACTAAGCAGTTGGGAGACTGCGATACACTCAAGTTGGTAGACACATTCCCGTAAGCTCGTTGGTGGGCAGGGAATGTGTCAGTTTATAACAATAATAATAATAATAATAATGGCATCTGTTAAACACTCACTATGTGCCAAGCACTGTTCTAAGCCCTGAGGTAGATACAAGGTGAACAGGTGGTCCCACATGGGGCTCACAGTTTTAATCCCCATTTTACAGATGAGGGAACTGAGGCACAGAGAAGTGAAGTGACTTGCCCAAAGTCACACAGCTGACAAGTGGTGGAGCCGGGATTCGAACCCACAACCTCTGACTCCTAAGCCCAGGCTCTTGACACTAGGCCATGATGCTTTCCATCGTTGTATTGTAGTCTCCCAAGGGCTCTGTACAGTGCTGTGCACACGGTAAGTGCTCAATGAATATGATTCACTGACTGACTGGGTAGAAGGATGCTAAAATAACTTACAGACCTAAAAGTCTCAAGACCGAGGACCATTCATCATTCCTGCCAGGAGACTGCAGTGGGATTTCACAGATCAACAGGGCTTGCTCCAAAAGAAGGAAAAAAAAAGGGTGGGAGGCAGTAATACATAACAGATTGGCAGTGGACACAAGGAGGATGAAAGAAGGATTGGCAATTACAAAGTAAAGAGGAAATAAAAGGAGGGAGAAAAAGGAGAGACACAGCAGGACAGAAAGGTCAGAAAATGCAACAGGACTGACAACAGGAAGGGAAAGGAGACATGGAAATACACTTGTGAGAAGAGAAGGAGAACGTGACACCTTAAAAAGGAAGAGAAAAGAGAAGAGAAGGAACAAGGAAGAGCAAGAAACAGAAAAGAAAAGAAAGACTTGGAGGTCATTGTAAACGAAAGCATTTATGGTTGGGAGATGTTGGAATGTGGTTGAAAAAGAGTGTTATTAAGACAAAATATTCATTCATTCATTCACTCATTCAATCGTGTTTATTGAGCGCTTACTGTGTGCAGAGCACTGTACTAAGCGCTTGGGAAGTACAAGTTGGCAACATATAGAGACGGTCCCTACCCAACAACGGGCTCACAGTCTAGAAATGTGGACTGAAGTGGAGAAAGACAGGAGGCAGGGAGGTCAGCAAGGAGGTTAACACAGTAATCAAGGTGGAACAGGATAAGTGCTTGGATTAATGTGGTAGCAGTTTGGTGACAGAGAGGAATGGATGGATTATAGAGAAGGCTGAACTGAAAGGATTTGGTGATAGACTGAAAATGTCACCCAAAATATAACCTACTGCAGAGGTGTAAAGTAAAAGTACTCTAAAATTGTCAAATCATATCTTTGAAAACTATAACTCCACTAACCAACTGGCCTGAAAATGAAATAGATAGTACTAAAATATTGAAAGAAAAATACATTTGATAAAAAACAATACAATCTGGTGACACATATCACATACATGCTCTATGGAACAAGATTAGAAAAAATAAAGAAATAGTGGTAATGCTACAGAAGCAGCATGGCCTAGTGAATAGAACAAAGGCCTGGGAGTAAGAAGGACCTGGGTTCTAATCCCAGCTCCAACACTTGTTTGCTCTGTGACCTTGGGGAAGTCACTTCACTTCTCTGTACATCAGTTAGCTAGTCAGTACGATGGGGATTAAGACTGTGAGCCCCATGTGGGACATGGACTGTGTCCAACCTGATTAGCTTGTATATACCCTAGCACTTAGTACAGTGCCTGGCACATTGTGCTTAAAAATCCCAGTGAAAAAATAAATTTAAAAAAGCCCATGGATTTGAGTGAAAGTAATCCCCTTTGCATTTAGCCCACACCTTCAACCATTAGCCTAGAATATGCACATTAAGTGAAATTGGCTTCTCAAATTTGAGAAATTTAATCTCTTTCCCAAAATAGTTCATATATCAACCGGAAAGAAATACCTAGGAAACTACTAGTTAAATCCAAATGATTTCATTTTCTGAGTTCCTGGCCCCAGTAAATTGGAGAAATGTGCTTTCCAATATACTCTGTCTTAAAAAACCCAGGATCATGGTAAAACCAATTTAGTGAATAGTGAATCATTTGTCCTAATGAATGCCTTTCAATGGAAGGGAAATATTACATTTGGGTTTCAAACTAAGCATTTAGTTACTTGAAGAATAATTAAGCTTTCGACTAAGAAAAACAGCCATCAGTGGGCTGTTGAATCTCAAGCATAAGATGTACCAACTTCTAAATGGTCAAGATATTTTGCCTGAATGGGAATAACAAAGTACAAAGGGAGATGTTCGGAAAGAAACATGTGGTCTGTTAATCAGGCTACCTAAACTGTGGCTTTCAGTTATTTAAAAAAAAAGAGTTAATACCTGCATTCATAATAAGATTTTAGGCAGCCAGGCCAATTACTTGCAATTGTAAATCCTTGATTCTATGACATTCAGAATAAACACAAATGAATACCATCCTGAAGAGCTAGGTGGTCCCAGATTTACCACTCCCCCTTCACCTCCGGCAGGCCAAATCGGCGAACCTGGCAGACGTCCCATGTGCAATGCATTTAACGGTTTTTAACTAGTCCCCAGTGGACTTGAGCATAATCACAAAAGAAACCACAAAATCTAGCTCAATTCATTGTAACTGGCTTTGTTGGCAAGAAGAGGCCCAAGAGTGGAAATAACAGCACTGCAGAGCTCTCCTCCTTCGCAAAAGAAATATCTGCAGGAAGAAGGACGCAAGCTATCCCTTTAATTATCAGAAAAGTCACCCAAACCAGCCTTTGATAATCCAACAGGTTAGGGTGGCTCCATTTCTAGAAATCACCTTCCCATGTCTGTGCGCAGGGCGCAGTGTGAAAATGCTCTGCTGTTGTGAACCAGACGTCTCTTGCAAACAATTTCTTCCTCATTCCCCACTCTTTCCATTCCTCTCTCCCTCTTCCCCCCATCTCTTCCTCCACCTCTCTCCCTTCCTGCCCATCCATCTCTCTCCCTCTTTCCAAACGTGCAACCTCATTTTTCTCTACATTGGATTAAGTCTAAGATTGCCTTCAATACCAGGCTCCTGTTAACAAACACAAAGAAAATCTACTGGGTTAAAATATAAACACCGGGAAAACGTAAAGGAAACTGGGAAGTCTTTGGGGACCCTGAATCTGCTTGAAAAGTGAAATAAAAACATTTCTCAGATTGTTACCAATTAACTAAACTGAACCTTGAGAGGTCCTGGGGAAATGGATCTGGTGTTTTATTGAGAAGCAACATGAACTAATGGTTATAGCAGGGGCCTAAAAGTCAGAAGGACCTGGATTCTAATCCCGGCTTCGCCATTTGACAGCCGAGTGACCTCGGGCAAGTCACTTCGCTTCTCTGGGCCTCAGCTACCTCATCTGTAAAATGGGGATTAAGACAGTGAGCCCCATGTGGGACAGCGACTGTGTCCAATCTGAGAACTTCATATCTACCCCAGCGCTTAGTACAATGTCTGGCACATTGTAAGCACTTAAACACCATATTAAAAAAGAGACCAGTTTTTACAAATATCAAATGTCTAATGGTCTAAAACGAACAACCTTTGGGTTATGATATGGGTGAGGTGATGGAGAACTTTGAAGCCAGCAGTGAGGAGTTTTTGCTTCATGCGAAGGTTGATAGGCAACCACTTTAGATTTTTGAGGAGGGGAGTGACATGCCCAGAACATTTCTGTACAAAGATAATCCGGGCAGTAGAGTGAAGAATAGACTGAAATGGGGAGAAACAAGAGGATGAAGGATCAGAAAGGAGGCTGATGCAGTAATCCAGTTGGGGTAGGACGAGAGATTGAGATTGCAAGGTAGCGGTTTGGATGGAGAGGAAAGGGAGGATCTTGGCAATGTTGTGGAGGTGAGACCGGCAGGTTTTGGAGACGGATTGGATGTTTGTGGTGAATGAGAGAGCGGAGTCTAGGATAACACCAAGGTTGTGGGCTTGTGAGATGGGAAGGATGTTAAGCGCTTACTATGTGCCAGGCACTGTATTAAGTGCTGGGGTGGATACAAGCAAATCAGGTTGGACACAGTCCCTGTCCCACAAGGTAGTCTTAATCCCCATTTTACAGATAAGGTAACCGAGGCACAGAGAAGTGAAGTGACTTGTCCCAGGCCTCACAGCAGAGAAGTGGCAGAGCCAGGATTAGAACCCATGACCTTCTGAATCCTAAGACCACGCTCTATCCACTATGCCATATTGCTTCCTCACTATATTAATATCTGTCTCCCCTCTAGGCTCTAAGCTAGTTGGCAGGGAATGTGTCTACCACCTCTGTTGTATTAGACTCTCCCAAGCATTTGGTACAGTGCTCTATGCGCAGTAAGCACTCAATAAATCCAACTGACTGATTGGTTACCTCTTCTCCCTATGATGCACACTCTCCCTTCACTTAAATTTCAGACCACTTAGTTCAGGGCCATGTAAACTGAGGCACTGATGAACAGACCTAAAAATGTATGTAGAAAAGGGATCAGAAAGCATTCTATATGCCTGATCTCTGGACTGCAAGTTCCTTGAGGGCAGGGAACATGTCTACCAACTCTGTTGTACTATACTCTCCTCAGCCACAGTCAGCGCTAAATAAGTACCATTGATTGATTGCTTTCTCCAGGTGTAGAGAGTATTACTGTCTTTTGAATGTGCCCTTTTTTAAAAAATGCCTTTAACTACCCTGGGCAATAAACCACTGAAACGGAAAAAAATGAAAATGCTTTAAACTGAATTCAGTGATATTCAGTCACCTGCATAAACAGATGCAGAACATACAATGATTGAGTAATAATAATAATAATGATGGCATTTATTAAGCACTTACTATGTGCAAAGCACTGTTCTAAGAGCTGGGGGACATACAAGGTGATCAGGTTGTCCCATGGGGGACTCAAAGTCTTAATCCTCATTTTACAGATGAGGGAACTGAGGCACAGAGAAGTTAAGTGACTTGCCCAAAGTCACACAGCTGACAAGTGGCAGAGTTGGGATTTGAACCCACGACCTCTGACTCCAAAGCCCTCCTAAAGAGAAATTGTTAGTTTAGCAGGGAGATTTTTCTTTATTTCTGGTTCTCAGCCTCAGTTCTTCAGGGACAAAATACTCCCACCACTAGGCTGTGAGACTGTGAAACCCACACGGGACAGGGACTCTGTCCAACCCAATTGGCTTTTATGCAACCTAGCACTTAGTACAGTGCCTGGCTAACTTGTACTTCCCAAGCGCTTAGTACAGTGCTCTGCACACAGTAAGTGCTCAATAAATACACTTTATTATTGAATAAATAAATGAATGAATGAATGGCACATAGGAAGCACCTAAAAATACCCTAATCATTATTATTATTACTAGTCCTAACTTTGAGCTCCATGTGGGACAAAGACTGTGCCCGCCCTAATTATCTTCTATTTAAAATATGCTAGCACTTGGCATCCAGTGATTATTTAATAAAAAACATAGTTATGGCATTAGGGAAATAAAGATTAAAATAATAGGAGCCCAAGTTTTGGGAAAAGGGTAAGAATTAAAGGAACTCAAAGCGAGTTAGAGACTAGGAGATTAAGTAATGAAGAAATGGAAAGCTCACTAAGTGCACCGTGCAGACAAGGAGTGGAAGGAAGGGAGGGACTTTCCCTTTCCTAGTTCATTCCTAATTTTCCTTTTGATATGTGCCACTTCCCGGCATACAGCATGAAGTCAAACACAAGAATTTGATATTCCAATCAGCCTGAAGGGACGTCTCAAAACTCTAACTTGAGTAATTGCATTAAGCCTATCGATTTCCTCCTTTAGTTTCAACTAGATAAGTTATTTTCCACTTCCTCTCCAAAAACAAGAGGGCTATTGTACACCCTGCAGAATTACGTTTCTCGACCCACTTAGGTGCCTGGATTTCACCTACGTGTGTACACTTTATATAGCATTTATATAGCATTTCCACACCCTTCAGATTAAAATTACTATCTGAAGTGCATATTATTAGGTCATCTTTGAAATGCTGGATAGTCCTAAATATAACATGACTGCCCACTTCGACTAAATTGACTAACCACAGAGGAAAACCCACAACTTTCTATTTCATGGTGCATCAGGAGGTTACCATTTTAGCAACTAACTTGAGGTTTTAGGATAGCCCACTGCTGTGGCATGGTGCTTGGTCATTTTCCATTACTTTTGAATCCATTTTAACCTATTGACCCTAGGTTTCAAGGTCTCATTTACCTGGATTTTCATCTCCTTCCTAGTCTCCCACTCCTGTAAAACTGAAGCCCTTTCATCACGAATCCCAATCAACAGTATTTACCAAGTATAGTATTAATTTAATAATGGTAAAAATAATTGCACTTGTTAAACTCTAACTGCCAAGCCCTGTAATAATAATAATAATAATAATAATAATAATAATAATAATAATAATAATGGTATTTGTTAAAGTGCTTACTATGTGCAAAGCACTGTTCTAAGCGCTGTACTAAGTACTGGGGTAGATACAAGATAAGGACATTGCCCAGTCTCTGTACCACAGGGGGTTTATAATTTAAGGGGAAGGGAGAACAGGTATTTAATTCCTATTATACAGATTAGGCAACTGAGGCACAGAGGTGTTAAGTGACTTGCTCAAGGTCACACAGCAGAGAAATGGCAGAGTTGGGTTTAAAACCGAGGTTTCCTGATTCCATGCAGAGCACCATACCAAGCATTGGGAGAGTTCAATAGATTTAGGAGACACGATCCCTGTTCTCAAAGAGCTTACAGTCTAAAGGAGATACAGACATTAAAACAATTTAGTGTTGGGAGGTATGTGGAGTAGCAGAGGCCATGGGAAAGCTGGGAAGAATAGGGGGCACAGGACCAATTATGGCAAAATAAGTTACAACAGAGACAAAGTGGCAAAACAGAAATCAGTGCCCGGCGCTAAAAACATTCAGCACAACACTATAAGGTGGAGCCCTTTCGTGGGCCCAACATGACCTAAAGAAGCAGTGTGGCTCAGTGGAAAGAGCCCGGGCTTGGGAGTCAGAGGTCATGGCTTCTAATCCTGGCTCCGCCAATTGTCAGCTGTGTGACTTGGGCAAGTCACTTCACTTCTCTGGGCTTCAGTTCCCTCATCTGTAAAATGGGGATAAAGACTGTGAGCACCCCGTGGGACAACCTCATCACTTTGTTACCTCCCCAGCGCTTAGAACAGTGCTTTGCACATAGTAAGTGCTTAATAAATGCCATCATTATCATTATTATTATTATGACTGCGACTGTGGATCCCACAGTGGTCTTTATAGCCCGCTACCCACAAACACACGCACACACACACACGCAAAATTCATCATCAGTGAATTTGAAGGTCAATGATACAAGCACTTAGTACAGTGCTCTGCACACAGTAAGCGCTCAATAAATATGATTGAATGAATGAATGCCGCGCTTAATGTTTGCTGAGTCCCGGCACTGTCTTCTCTTTGGCCTCCTCACCAATCTTGCCACACGAAGCTTCTGCTCAAAGAGAGCACCTCCCTTCCTGAGGGCAGTGCACACCATGTTCGCCCACTTTGCTCTTCTGAGGCCAACCTATTCACTGTACCTCAATCTCATCGATTTTGCCTCCGACCCCCTTCCCACATTCCCACTTTGGGAGAACTGAAGAAGGAGCAAGAGGAGGGAGGCACTGGAGAGGAGCAGGGGAGATTTTAGGGAGATCATGCCTGATAGTGTCAATTTTCTTAATAAAGCAGGTGGCTGGCATTAGGGGCAAGAGATGGACAGGTGGGGTGGGGGGGAACAGGGAGTTTGAGGAGAGAGTTAAACATCTGGAACAATTGGCAAGAACATTGGGCATGGAGGTCAATAAGGATGGAGAAATAATTTGCCGACAGAGGACAGGGCAGAGCTAAAGCATGTAAGGATGAACTTGAAGTGGACGAGGTCGACCTGATGTCTAGATTTTCGCCAGCAGAGCTCTGTGCCTTATGAACAGGAGAGAAGGTAGTGCACTCTGGACATGATCTGGGTACGTGGGTTAAGGGTATGAGATTCACAAAAGGATAAGGGAGTGAGAGACTTGAGTTCAGTAGGGAGGGTGGTGTCAAGAGCATCTATTTAATCCTCAAGAGAGGGTAGTTTGGGTATGGAGGCTAAATGAGGCATGATCACTGAGGTGCCAAGCACTGTGCTAAGCTCTGAGGCACATATAATATAATCAGGTCCCACGTGGGGCTCATGGGCTAATTACTAAAATGCTCACAATCTCTTGCAGATATTTTGTAGCAATCCAGTCGATTCTTCACTCCATTGCCTGGATCCACTGCCTTTATCAGGCAAAAACTCACCCTCAGCTTCAAGGCTG
Organism: Tachyglossus aculeatus; assembly: GCF_015852505.1. Classification (NCBI taxonomy): domain Eukaryota; kingdom Metazoa; phylum Chordata; class Mammalia; order Monotremata; family Tachyglossidae; genus Tachyglossus; species Tachyglossus aculeatus. The sequence continues at coordinate 8,827,458 of NC_052067.1, forward strand.
TCCATCACCTCGCCGCCTCCTACCTAACCTCCCTTCTCTCCTTCTACAGTCCAGCCCACACCCTCTGCTCCTCTGCCGCTAATCCCCTCACTGTGCCTCGTTCTCACCTGTCCCGCCATCGACCCCTGGCCCATGTCCTCCCCCTGGCCTGGAATGCCCTCCCTCTGCACATCTGCCAAGCTAGCTCTCTTTCTCCCTTCAAAGCCCTACTGAGAGCTCACCTCCTCCAGGAGGCCTTCCCACACTGAGCCCCCGCCTTCCTCTCCCCCTCCTCCCCCTCCCCATCCCCCCACCTTACCTCCTTCCCCTCCCCACAGCACCTGTATATATGTATATATGTTTGTAGGTATATAGTTCTCTATTTATTTATTTTATTTGTACATATTTATTCTATTTATTTTATTTTGTTAATATGTCTTGTATTGTTGTCTGTCTCCCCATTCTAGACTGTGAGCCCGCTGTTGGGTAGGGACCGTCTCTATATGTTGCCAACTTGCACTTCCCAAGCACTTTGTACAGTGCTCTGCACACAGTAAGCGCTCAATAAATACGACTGAATGAATGAATGAATCGTCTTTCTACAAAAACATCCAGGCCACATTTCTGAACTCCTCAAGAACCTCCAGTGTTTACCCATCCATCTCCGCCCCAAACAGAAACTACTTACCATTGGCTTTAAAGCACTAAGTTAACTTGGCCCCTCCTATCTTACCTCACTGATTCCTTACCTAGCCTGCACACTTCGCTCCTCTAGTACCAGTTTACTCACTGTGCCCTGACCTCATCTGCACAAATACCACAATTATTAATATCAAATATTATTCAGTGGCCCATAATCAGTATACAGTATAGAGTATAAAGTACAGAGCCATGTACAATTATTGAAGAGAAAGTAGTTCCGCCTACCTTCTTCCCATCATTTTCTCTCACTGTGCATTAAAAACTAAACCTCTGGGGTTAAGACTGTTGTGCTGGTGAATCATAATGCACTCTTTAATGATGGCTGCGATGTCATTCTTCAAAGGCCACGTGAAACTGAATAGTTGAAACTGAGAAAGTATGATTGCGAGTGCCACCTGCCAAACTTAAATCAGAGCTCTGAATAATCAAACATCACCCTGAATAGGATGGGGTGCGGGGTAATAACCAACTCCACCTGATCAAGAATAATTCCATTCAAAAAAATCTAATCTCTTTCGGTAGGTGAGTGGCAAGCCTGATAGATCAGGGGAGGGTGATAAATCTAATCTCCTTTTTTTTTTTTCGGCTGGGCCTTTGATTTGATTTCACACGGCACTTTCATCAATAAACTGGGCAAACATGTCGAGGTGCCACAGAGACTAGATTGTGCCCAGAGGGTGATCAGCCGTGGACCCATATCAACCTCAGGAAAGCTGACAAATGGTGGTCAACTGGGACGAGTCCAGATGGACATTATCATCATTGGCCAATAAAGGAGTAGAGAGAGTCCTTGCTGAATAAATTTACAGATGACCAATTATGATTCCATAACGGTTTTCCCATATAGGATAACGTTTAGTCCTACCATGGCCTTTCCTTACTAATATAACAAATACTTGGAGTAAAGGAGTCCAATTAAGCAGCTTCCCAGCTCTCCCCACAAAAAGAATTAAAATTAATTTTTCTTCTGGATAAATGAAATCTGAACCCAAATGGCGAAAGAAATGGGATGAAATTTCACTTGGCAAAATAAAAGTAACCAGCTTTACTTCACTACAGCCCTCCCCAATTTTCTCAAAGACTCCAAACATGGCTTGGCTATCCCTTGCATAAATTAGTTTTGCAGAAACAGAAATAGAAAGACAGAGGGACTGGTGCATACCAAAATCACATGCCCTGACACCCCATCTTGCCCTCAGCTCCTTTACCCTTTAAAATCAGGAGTAAGAGAAACGGGTAATCACCTGACTTTGTCATCCAAGTTCAAAGACAAATGAGATTCGAGCAGAGGGGAAATGTGTAATAGGAGCCTGGTTTGTCTTAACTATTATATTAAGACTAACATTTCCAGAGGCCATGAACTCTTTCTAAAAATGGATACAGGAAGTGAAGGCATTTGGTAATTTAGATGTGAGTGATGTATCCACTTGGGTTTACTACGCCTACCTCTCCTCTTCAACTATTGAAAATATGTTAATTTGTGTCAGCTTGTCTTCCCTGGAATATAGTAAGCTTCTGGAGGGCAGGAATAGTATGTTATACTTCTGCTATAATAATAATAATAATTATGGCATTTGTTACGCACTATGTGTCAAGTACTGGGGTAGACACAAGGTAATCAGGTTGTCCCACGTGGGGCTCACAGTCTTAATCCCCATTTTACAGACGGAGTAACTGAGGCACAGAGAAGTTAAGTGACTTGCCCAAGGTCACACGGCAGGCAAGTGGTGGAGCCGGGATTAGAACCCATGTCTTCTGACTCCTAAGCCCATGTTCTCGCCACTAGGCCATGATATTCATTATATCGTATTTATTGAGTGCTTACTGTGTGCAGAGCACTGTACTAAGTGCTTAATAAGTTCCCTTGGTTCCTACTCCAGTTAGAGAAGCAGCGTGGCTCAGTGGAAAGAGCACGGACTTTGGAGTCAGAGGTCATGGGTTCGAATCCCGGCTCCGCCACTTGCCTGCTGTGTGACCCTGGGCAAGTCACTTAACTTCTCTGAGCTTCAGTTACCTCATCTGTAAAATGGGGATTAAGACTGTGAGCCTCAAGTGGGACAACTTGATCACCTTGTATCCCCCCCAGCGCTTAGAACAGTACCCTGCACATAGTAAGTGCTTAACAAACGCCATCATCATTATTATTATTATTACCCATAGTCAAATACTATTGATTATAAGAATGATGCCGAAGATTTCATCAGACACTCTCTAAAAAGTAAAAACGAATGATGAAAGGAATTGAAAAACAATTCAGGGAATGAAAAAAGGAAAAACAAAGGAAAGAGGAAAACATCGAAAATAAAGGCTAAAAATCTGCTCTGAATGGATAATCCCTCCACAAGATTGAGGCTGAGAAACAGCATGGCCTGGTGGAAGGGTAATGGGGTGTCTAGGAGGTAGAAGACCCTGGGTTCTCATCTCGCTTCTGCCACTTCTCTGCTGTGTGACCTTGGGCCAGTCACTTAACTTCTCTGTGCCTCAGTTCCCTCATCTGTAAAATGGGGATTAAAACTGTGAGCCCTGTGTGGGACAGGGACTGTGTCCAACCTGATTAGCCTGTAACTACCCCAGCACTTAGAACAGTGCTTGACACGTAGTAAGCACTTAACAAATACCACCATTATTACCATCATTATTACCAAGCAACCAGTGTTGATAGTGTTGCAGCAATTTAACCTTGTATTTAATTTCACTCTGCTGACCTAATACGTCAACTGGGGTACACTAATACCATCATTATTATTATGTGCCAAGCACCATTCTAAGCTCTGGGGGGGAGACAAGGTCATCATCACCCCCTGCCTTACCTCCTTCCCCTCCCCACAGCACCTGTATACATGTTTGTACATATTTATTACTCCATTTATTTCTTTTACTTGTACATATTTATTCTATTTATTTTATTTTGTTAATATGTTTTGTTGTCCGTCTCCCCCTTCTAGACTGTGAGCCCGCTGTTGGGTAGGGACCATCTCTATATGTTGCCAACTTGTACTTTCCAAGTGCTTGGTACAGTGCTCTGCACACAGTAAGCGCTCAATAAATACGATTGAATGAATGAATGAACTAATATGGACCCAAACTAATTAACCCAATTGGCTGTTAACTGCTTTCCCCAGGAGAATTTGGAAATGTGCGATGCTATTTACAGATGCAGTGCCGCATTTAATTCAGTACATTATGTTCGCTTTTTGGTGGCGGTCTTACCCTGGGCTGTTAGTTTTGGCTACGTAATCCCTGTTCCCTGCCACTGACTGTAATAACAGCTCAGATTTTTCTGATTATCTCTGGAGTGTTTCTTTACGACTAAAGTCAACTCTGAGACCGTTGAGACGTCACCCACTGGTGCCACTTTTCTGAATGAGGAGATGGTCCTTTTAGGGGTAGGGAATGTAGGATAGGACCGGGAAGAGGCAGGCTAATTTGAGGGCTTTTTCAGACCTGCTGGAAAAACTCTTCCATCTTTTCAGTTCGGTCCAGAAGCTTGCTTGTCAGTGTAGACGAGGGACAAAGCGAGATTGAGAATTCAGGACACAAGAATAGTAAGTATGAAAACAATTAATCCTCTGGGCTGAAAATGGTCAACCAATTAATAGTATTCATTGAGAAATTATAGGGTATAGAGCACTGTACTAAGTTCTTGGGAGATCACCCATCAATCAATCAATCATATTTATTGAGCGCTTACTGTGTGCAGAGCACTGTACTAAGCGCTTGGGCTACCTCTATCACCACAGAGGTAGAGAAGCAGCATGGCCTAGTGGCTAGAGCCCAGGCCTAGGAGTCAGAAGGTCATGGGTTCTAATCGTGGCTACACCACTTTCTGCTGTGTGACCTTGGGCACGTCGCTTCACTTTATGCCTCAATTCCCTCATCTGTAAAATGGGGATTAAGACTATGAGCCCAGTGTGGGACAGGGACTGTGTCGTGCATGTGTGTATCCCCCCCAGTGCTTAGTACAGTGCTTGGCACCTACTAAGCAATTAACAAATACCCCAATTATTATTACTGTTAGGTAGAAAACACAATCCTTGGCTTTAAGGAGTTTACAATATTGCAGGGAGCAATGCTGTTGAGTCGGGGCAAGTCACTTGACTTCTCTGTGCCTCGGTTGTCTCGGCTATCAAAGGGGGATTAAGACTGTGAGCCCCACGTGGGACAACCTGATCACCTTGTATCTCCCCCAGCACTTGGAACAGTGCTTGGCACATAGTGAGCGCTTAGGCCTTCCCAGACTGAGCCCCCTCCTTCCTCTCCCCCTCCTCCCCAGCCCTACCTCCTTCCCCTCCCCACAGCACCTGTATATATGTTTGTACAGATTTATTACTCCATATATTTTACTTGCACATATTTACTATTCTATTTATTTTATTTTGTTAATATGTGTTGTTTTGTTGTCTGTCTCCCCCTTCTAGACTGTGAGCCCGCTATTGGGTAGGTACTGTCTCTATATTTTACCAACTTGTACTTCCCAAACGCTTAGTTCAGTGCTCTGCACACAGTAAGCGCTCAATAAATACAATTGAATGAATGACTCTACAGAGTTCTACAAATGATTTCATAAATTCATGTGCAAAGGAAATTTGGGTTCCCCTTAGACTAGGGCAGGTGTGGAGAATCTAAGAAAAGGATCATCATGTTGCAGGATATGCTATGATTTCAATTTAGATGCATGCTCCTTTCTCTTTCTCCAGTCAAATTTGAACAATCGTTACCTACATATAATTCCCACAAGTCCCCCCCTCACTCAAAGGATCAGTTTGCATGTGAAGAGAATCACCGGGGAAGCGGCATGGTGGAGTGGATAAAGCCTGGGCCTGGGAGTTGAAAGGTTATGGGTTCTAATCCTGGCTCTGCCACTCGTCTTCTGTGTGGCCTTTGGCAAGTCACTTCACTTCTCTGGACCTCAATCACCCCATCTGTAAAATGGGGATTAAGAGTGTGAGCCTCAAGAGGGACAGGGACTGTGTCCAACCTGATTTGCTTGTATCCACCCCAGAGCTTAGTACAGTGCTTGGCACATAGTAAGTGCTTAACAAAGGCCACAGTTATTATTATTAGAGGATCAGAGGGTTGGAATGGACTTTCAAAATTCTCTAGTCTATAGACTTTCACTGGCGGGCCAAACTTGAGTAAACCATCAAAAAAAAGAAAAATATATATATCTTCGTCAACCTCTCCAGGAATGGAGATCCAAAGACTTCCATGTGTCTGTGACATTGCTTAATCTCCCTTATCACCAGGCAAGTCTCCCTAACTCTAAATGAAATCTCTTGCTGCACTGAAACTCAATTCTGTGACTTCAGGAATTTTCTTTGGTAAAATATAAGTATCTTTCTGATAATATTTCTCCATGGAAACATCTTTGGTTGTTCTCGGGTGCCAAAAGCAGAGGGAAGGACACTAAAACAATCCAGCATTTCCTAGTGATGTTAAGTCTATAAGATGAATTTTTATGGTCAACCAAGTAGCCAAATGTAATTTAGCCAGAGGACACTTACTTTCATTTGACTTTTCAGCATTTCCTGAAGAAGACAACCCACTGGTTCTGCATCTCCTTTTGTATCCAAGACAATGCAAATTTGTTGTGCAAGCCTTTCTGAAATGACAGAGGAAAACAACATTTTCAAGTGTCAAGGGAAATGGCATGAAAAAAAGACTCCTATTGGCGGAAACCCACTTTCGACTGACAATACAAAGGAAGTGACATTTTCAACAAACGGACTTTGGCAAAGGTCTGCTCTATGTTTCATTCTCCTTGAAATCTATAATAAAAGGCCAGATTTCAACATACGACGGCCCACCCACTGAAGAGAAAGGTTCGTGAATTTTTAAATGCTTAATTTAGTGCCAAGAAATTCACCAGCAATGGCATAACCCTAGCAGGCATTCCTCTACTTGAAAAGCAGGTCCTTAGAAACCAGATCTTTTTCCCAGAGCTGAGCTCTTTCCATTGGATTGCCAATCAACCAGTCAATGGTATTTGCTGAGTGCTTACTGGATGTACAGCACCAAGAACGTAAAATACAACAGAGTTGGTAGGCATGTTCCCTGCCCACAACAAGCTTACGGTCTAGAGGAGAGACTGCAAGCCGGAACTACGTTCATTACTCACAAGTCGCTGAGTGGAACGGCCTTTGTGCGAGAAAAGGAGGAGGAGGCACCCTTCCTCTCCTGAATTGAAGAGGTCTGCCTAATTTGTTCATTGGAATTTCTGGGAGAAGGACTAGATATCAATCAATTGATAGTATCTATTGAGCTCCTACTGTGTGCAGAGCACTGGACTAAGAACTTGGAAGACTACAATGGAATGAGTAGACACGAACCCTGCTCTTGAATGATAATAATGATGGCATTTGTTAAGCACTTACGATGTGCTGAGCACTGTTCTAAGCGCTGGAAGAGGAGAAGCAGCGTGGCTCAGTGGAAAGAGCATGGGCTTGGGAATCAGAAGTCATTCATTCAATCGTATTTATTGAGCGCTTACTGCATGCAGAGCACTGTATTAAGCACTTGGGAAGTACAAGTTGGCAACATATGGAGACGGTCCCTACCCAACAACGAGCTCACAGTCTAGAAGAAGAAGTCGTGAGTTCTAATCCCGGCTCCGCCTCTTATCAGCTGTGTGACTTTGGGCCAGTCACTTAAATTCTCTATGCCTCAATTACCTCATCCTTAAAACGGGGATTAAGACTGTGAGCCCCACGTGGTACAACCTCACTACCTTATATCTACCCCAGTAAACAGTGCTTGGCACATAGTAAATACTTAATGAATACCACCGTTATTATTGTAACAGCTCAGCAGAGGAGACAGACAAAATAATTCATAGATAGAAGAGGGAAAAAAGGGGATAGGTAGATGAATAAATCCAAAGTACTAAGGTAAGTTGGTCGGGATGTACGGATATTCTATCCTGGTTAGGTGGGAATGCATATGTGAAGGTTGGCATTAAAGTGCTGAGGGGAAAATTGGGGCGATGTGACCAAGGGAGAAGAAAACATTATCTGAGAAGGCCTTCTGGAGAAGATGTGGTTCCAGAAGGGATTTGATGATGTAAGAACTATAGTCTGTGGACTGGAAGCTCTTTGAGGACAAGTACCTACTCTGTTGTATTGTACGCTCCCAAATACTTACTTAAGACAGTGCTCTGCACACAATAAACACTCAGGAAATACCACTGGCAGATTTGAGAGGGGAAGGAGGTGCAGGCAGAAGAAAGGTGGGGGAAAGGGAGAGATGAGATAAAGACACAGCAAGTAGATTAGCTCGACACGAATGAAGAGTGTGAGCTGGAGTGTAGCAGGAGAAGAGAGTGGATATTTAAGGGGAAAGGGCTAATGGTCAGTTGGAGATAAAGCCAATCGTCAGACGTTTCTACTTGGTATGGATATAAAGTGGTACGCCTTACAGTGTGGCTCAGTGGAAAGAGCCCGGGCTTTGGAGTCAGAGGTCATGGGTTCAAACCCCGGCTCCATCAATTGTCAGCTGTGTGACTTTGGGCAAGTCACTTAACTTGTCTGTGCCTCAGTTCCCTCATCTGTAAAACGGGGATTAAGACTGTGAGCACCAAGTGGAACAACCTGATCACCTTGTATCCCCCCAGCGCTTAGCACAGTGCTTTGCACATAGTAAGCGCTTAACAAATACCATTATTATTATTATTATTGTTATTATTATTATTATTGCAGATTTTGGAGAAATTGGGCAATATTTGCAAAATGGTAGTTCAGAAAAAGGATCTGGGAAGCAGGTCATGTTCGGCCTGGAGAGGGGTGGTACTGGAGACAGAGACAAATGAAGAGCCTGATGCAGAAGTCGAGTGGAGATATGACAAGGGCCTGAACCACGGTTGTGGTCATTTAGACAGAGAGGAAGTGAGAGACAGAGAAAATACTGTGGAGGGGAAAAATCAACAGGATTTAGTGACAGACTGGAAGAGTGGAGAGAAAGAGTGGAGAAAGGCGGGGAAGTAAGAGGTAATGCCAGCACTGTAGATTTCAAAGACAGAAAGGATGGTGTTGTCAAATTATTATAGGGAAGTTATGTATTAGACAGGATTTTTTTTTATAGTTTCTGTGAAGCACTTACTACGTGCCAGGAACTCTTCTAAGAGTTGTGGCAGATAGAAGTTAAGCAGGTTGGCCGCAATCCCTGTCCCACATGGGGCTCACAATCTTAATCCCCATTTTACAGATGAGGAAACCGAAGCCCAGAGAAGTGAAGTTACCTGCCCAAGGTCAACCAGAAGACAAGTGGTGAATCCAGAACTAGAACCCAGGTCCTTCTGACTCCCAGACTCACATTCTATCCACTAAGCCGCATTGCTTCTCTTTGGGAGGGAAGGTGAATGGCTCAGTTTTAGACATATTGATCTTAGGGTACTGACTAAATATCCTACTAAGACTTAGCCCGATGTGGATCGTGTCCAGCCTGATTAACTTCAGTCAACCCCAATGCTTAGAAGACTGCTTGGCATATAGTAATTAACAATTCCCATTTAAAAAATATCCACGGGGTGATGTTTTGGAGGCAAGAGGGAATGCAAGACAAGGACTCTTTGTTGCTGTATTGTACTTTTCAAGCACTCTGTACAGTGCTCTGCACATAGTAAGCGCTCAATAAATATGACTGAATGAATGAATGGACTCTGCAAAATATAGTTACCAGGAGGAGAATTTCATTTCAAGAATATCACCCTTCCTACTTTCCTTTTAGTCGCATTTGACTACATTGTTCCCCAGAAGAACAATAAGTACTTCCACGATCAAGATCAATATTATGTAGTTTTTTTAGGAGCTACTGAGAAAACTACTTCAGTTTCCAATCACCACCTCTTTGGAGAGTTCAGATCTACCATCCATTAAGCAAGGAAAATATTTTCAGTTTGTTGTGAATCCAATGCGGCTTGTTGCTAGACTTTGCTAAGTCTTCAAAAATAAATCCAATTTCTTGATTTGATTTTTGACATCTTGGTCTAGACATGTCTTTGTCAGTGTACTGTCCAGGCAGCAGAATCCAATGACAGCATTAAGCTAGAAATATTTGATTGTGTGTAGGGTTTCCAAGTTACAGGTTGTCACATAATCATGGCTGACAGTCCTTAGTTCAGGGCTGTCTTTATGAGTACGAGTTCCTTCAGAGCTGTAATCAGCATCCAACAATAGAAAATGCTGAGACTCTATGATGGTTTCTATAGTCTGTTCGTACCCAATCAATCCATCTTATTTATTGTGCGCTTTACTATGAGAGCACTGTACTAAGCGCTTGGTAACATACAATAAAGCATACCGCTTAGTAAAGTACTCTGCACATGATAAACACTTAATACCACTGACTGATTAAAGAACTATGAACAGCAACTGAAAGTTATTTAATTTTCATGATGTTTTATCCTAAATTCTCCCCTTACAAACACAAGTTCCACCGACTACACATCAATGGAAAAAAAAAAATCAACCCACTCAACATCAAAACAAAAACAGAAACAAAAACAAGTATTTCAAAAGTTCTTTGCCATTTTATATCATGCCATGCTCCATTCAAATTGATTGCAAGTTTGCTCCCCATTGTTCCTTCATTAAATAACATTTCTACATTGCTTAATTTCCTTCTGTGTTCAATGGGAAGTAGTGTGACCTAGTAGAAAGAGCACGGTGCTGGGAGTCAGAAGGTCATGAGTTCTAATACCAGCTCCACCACTTTTCTGATCTTGGGCAGGTCAGTTCATTTCTCTTGGCCTCAGTTACCTCATCTGTAAAATGGGAATTGAGACTGTGAGTCCCACATGGGACATGGACTGTGTCCAGCTCAATTTGCTTGCATCCACCCCAGCGCTTAGTACGGTGCCTGGCACATAATAAGCACTTAAATGCCATTATTAATTAATTAATTAGCTTGTATTGTCCCCAGTGCTTTGTACCATGCCTGGCAAGCACTTGACAAATCCCAATTAAAAAAAAAAACAAACTTGAGAGTTACAGTCTCTGCCAAAGTTGTTCTCTATCTGATCATTCTGAATCTGGAAACATGAATAAGGTTCCATTCTTGAATATTACATGAACCCTTTCCTCAGAAATCAACTTTTTAAAACAACATGTAAGGAAAAAAACACAAAATAAAAACAATTACGCTTAGAGGAGCAGTGGATTGGGCTCCTTGCAGCTCAGAGTCTAAGAGTTCCATGTGGGACAAAGAGTGTTTCCAACCTGATTTTCTGGTATCTAACCCAGTGCTTAATACAGCGGTTGGCACACAGTAAATGCTTCAAAAATGCCCCCATTATGATGATGATGATGATAATTATATAATTAGTATTAATGATAAATTCCAGCAATCATGTGCACAATCACAGTGACCACCTTTGCTAAAAGGATGACTATAATCTTCCAAACATTCTACACTTTGTCGATCTCACTTTGTCGACTGTAGGCTGCTTGTGGGAAGGGACCCGTCCACCAACTCTGTTGAACTGTACATTCCCAAGCTTTTAATACAGTGCTCTGGACACAGTGAGCGCTCAATAAATACCACTGATTGACTGATTGATGGATCCAACTTCTCACGCTACCGCCGCTTCTGTTCCTCCAACTTTGGAGTCGATAGCAGACTCATGGCGAGCGCCACGGTATTCATTGGACACCTATGCTGAGCACAGTAATAGGCGTGTAGGAAAACACAACAAAAATAGAGGAGATGCCAACTCTTGAGGAGTTTACAGTAGGGGGGAAACTCACAGTCACAAATTGTCAAAAAATATGAAGTAGGTAAGTGAATACAGACACAAACGATTAGAGCTCAGGTTTTGGATTACACAGTCAATGATTTGGGGTTGTGAAATGGTTTATAAAAATGAAAAGGTCAGCAAGAGGTCATGAAATTTGTTAAGCACTTACTATGTGCAAGGAACTGTTCTAAGTGCTGGGGTAGACACAAGGCAATCAGGTTGGTCACAATTCATGTACCACATGAGGCTCATATTCTTAACCCCAATCTTGCAGATGAGGTAACTGAGGCGCAGAGAAATAAAGTGACTTGATCAAAGTCACACGGCAAACAAGTAGCAGAGCTGGAATTAGAACCCAGGTCCTTCTGTCTCCCAGGCCCAGGCTCTATCCACTGATTCATTTATATATGTCTCAAATCATGTAGTAGGAGAAAACAACAGAAAATCTGAAACTAAGCATCCGTCCAGTGAGTCACGTGTCAAAATGAGCATCCTTAAAAATGGAGGGAAAACGCTCACTTCACACAAACCATCACAAATCACAAATTCATTCATTCAATCCTATTTATTGAGCGCTTACTGTGTGCAGAGCACTGTAGTACGTGCTTAGAAAGAACAATATAGCAATAAAGAGAGACAATCCCTGCCCAAAATGGGCTTACAAGCTATACCTTTTTTCTGGTAGGAGTCCTTTGTTTGCTAAATGGTATGATGATGATGGTTTTTGTTAAGTGCTTACTATGTGCCAAGCACTGTTCTAAGCACTGGAGGGATACAAGGTAATCAGGTTGTCCCACATGGGGCTCACAGTCTTAATCCCCATTTTACAGATGAGGTAACTGAGGTCCAGAGAAGTTAAGTGACTTGCCCAAGGTCTCACAGCAGACAAGCGGTGGAGCCGGGATTAGAACCCATAACCTCTGACTCTAAAGCCTGTGCTCTTTCCACTGAGCCACGCTGCTTCTCATATGCCCAAACCATCCAAAACTTGGGTGACGATGAAGTCAGACCTGATGGGTAAGAAAGGGTCAAAGCCCAGGTATATGGCTCTGTGAAACACCCAGGCACTCAGTAAAGCGTGCTGTTTATTCAAGAAATGAGATCCACGGATCACTATCATTCATTCAGTCGTATTTATTGAGTGCTTACTGCATGCAGAGCACTGTACTAAGCGCTTGACCAAGTTATAACGTGGGTCTCTGCACTCTGCTTCACCCAAATTTTGCTACACCACCGGTAGCGTGAAATACTTTTAAGCAGGACCTTTTCACCCACATTTTTGAGGTACTCTTCCACAGACACAAAAGAGGTGGAGCCAGGCATGGGAAAAAGTGAAATGAGTTTCAGAGAAAGAAATGTAATAAGGTAAGAGTTAGCCTGAAGCACATGGTTTGCTCAGCAAATGTGTCTTCCAGTGCAGGAAACAAAGTTATTTAGCTTAGGCTGCCACTCACTGTCTAATGTGAGCCCCTGGCGGGACAGGGACTGTGTCCAACCCAATTTGCTGGTATCCAGCCCAGCGCTTAGTACGGTGCCTGACACATAGTAAGTGCTCAACAAATACCATCATTATTATTATTAATCACAAATAATAATAATAATGGCATTTATTAAGCACTTACTATGTGCAAAGCACTGTTCTAAGCACTGGGGAGGTTACAAGGTGATCAGGTTGTCCCACAGGGGGCTCACAGTCTTCATCCCCATTTTACAGATGAGGTAACTGAGGCCCAGAGAAGTGAAGTGACTTGCCCAAAGTCACACAGCTGACAATTGGCAGAGATGGGATTTGAACCCATGACCTCTGACTCCAAAGCCCATGTTCTTCCACTGAGCCATGCTGCTTCTCTGTTGAGCCAATAATAAGAAGAAAAGTGGTATTTGTTCAGTGTTTACTATGTGCCAGCCACTGTACAAGCAAATCAGTTCAGACCTAATCCCTCTCCCAAACTGGGCTCACAGTCTTTAATCCCCATTGTACAGATGAGGTAACTGAGGCACAGAGAAGTGAAGTGACTTGCCTAAGGTCACACAGCAAACTAGTGGAGCAGCTAGGATTAGAACCCGTGTTGTCTATGGTCGTAGAGAGGAATCCTGTACATTCTGTGCATCTGTGTGAATAATCCCATTCACATGTAAAGTGGCTATGTGATAGAGTGCTGTGTGACTTGAAAACCACACAGAACTAATCGTCTTCATTGAGCACTGTAATAAGAGCTATTTCAGGTATAATAGAATTAGTAGACAAAATCCCTGCCCTAACAGAATTTATAATCCAGCTGGAACTTCAGCTCAGTTTGAGATGAAAAACCAAAAAACAAAACCCTACCCATCAATCAATCAATTGTATTTATTGAACACTTACTGTATGCAGAGCACTAAGGGTTTGGGAGAGTAAAATATAACAGAGTTGGTAGACACGTACCCTGCCCAGAAGGAACTAAAATTCTAGAAGGGAATACAGACATTAATGTAAATAAATAAATTATGGATTTTTTAATAAGTGCTGTGGGGCTGGGGGTGGGGTGAATAAAGGGCTTGACTGCAAGTGAAAGGGTGACACTAAAGGGAGCGGGAGAAGAGGAAGACTGTGAGCCCACTGTTGGGTAGGGACTGTCTCTATATGTTACCAACTTGTAGTTCCCAAGCGCTTAGTACAGTGCCCTGCACACAGTAAGCGCTCAATAATACGATTGATTGACTGAAATGAGTTTAGAAGGGGAAGGCATCTTGGTGAAGACGTGCTTTCAATAAGGCTTTGAAGGTGGGGAGAGTGATTGTTTGCTGGATGTGTGGTGGGGAGGGAGTTCCAGTTCAGAGGCAGGATTTGGGGCGGGTGGTGAGATAGATAACATAAGAGTAGAGCAAATAGGTTGGCATTAGAGCAGTGAAATGTACAGTTTAAGGTGCAATAGGATGTCAGAGAGGTACGAGAAGAGAAGGCAAGTTGACTGCTTTAAAACAGATGGTCAGGAGTTTCTGTTTAATGGGGAGGAGGATGGGCAACCACTGGAGGTACTTGAGGAGTAATGTGGACTGAACAGTTTTGTAGAAAAATAATCTGGCCAGAAAAGTGAAATTCACTCATTCATTCAATTGTATTTACTGAGCGCTTACTGTGTGCAGAGCACTATACTAAGAGCTTGGGAAGTACAAGTTGGCAACACATAGAGACGGTCTCTACCCAACAACAGGCTCACAGTCTAGAAATGTGGACTGAAGTGGAGAAAGACAGGAGGCAGGAAGGTCAGCAAGGAGGTTAATGCAGTAATCAAGGCGGAATAGGATAAGTGCTTGGATTAATGTAGTAGCAGTTTGGTGATAGAGAGGAATGGATGGATTATAGAGAAGGCTGAAATGAAAGGATTTGGTGATAGACTGAAAATGCCACCTAAAAGTGTGATCTATTGAATGAGGTACCAAATTACATCCTAATGCTGTCTAATTCTTAGAAGGAGCGTGGCCTATTTGCAAGAGCACGGGCTTGGGAGTCAGTGGACGTGGGTTCTAATCCTGGTTCTGCCAATTGTCTGCTTTGCGACCTTGGACAAGTCACTTAACTCCTCTGTGTCTCAGTTACCTCATCTGTAAAATGAAGATTAAGACTGTGAGCCCCATCAGAGAAGCAGTGTGGCTCAGTGGAAAGAGCATGGGCTTTGGAGTCAGAGGTCAGGGGTTCAAATCCCGGCTCCACCAATTGTCAGTTGTGTGACTTTGGGCAAGTCACTTAACTTCTCTGTGCCTCAGTTCCCTCATCTGTAAAATGGGGATTAAGATTGGGAGCCCCTCATGGGACAACCTGATCACCTTGTATCCCCCCAGTGCTTAGAACAGTGCTTTGCACATAGTGCTTAACAAATACCATCATTATCATTATTATTATCTGGAACAACCCTATTACTTTGTATCTACCCCAGCGCTCAGAACAGTGCTTGGCACATAATAAGCGCTTAACAAATACCATCATCATCATCATCATCAACAAATGCCATCTTTTTTTTATTTAATCCCGAGTCCAGTCCTCAACATTAAAGGGTTGACCAAAATGCCACTGAACGTTTCATATGTATTCCCATATAAACTCTCGGGCCAATTGGAAGTCTGTTGGCAAAAAGCCTCCCAAGTCATTTTGAGATATCTGTCCCTCTTCTCTCCATGTTACATTACTATGCAGTTGGTCATAGTAGTCTAGACATAGTCACAGACAGAG
The DNA here is from genome assembly GCF_015852505.1 of Tachyglossus aculeatus. Classification (NCBI taxonomy): domain Eukaryota; kingdom Metazoa; phylum Chordata; class Mammalia; order Monotremata; family Tachyglossidae; genus Tachyglossus; species Tachyglossus aculeatus. Next base: position 8,843,078 of record NC_052067.1, read on the forward strand.
TAATCTAAACTATATGAGCTCAGAGGTGACTGAAACCTCATTACATATACTACACAAATGAGCATATGTTCTAGACTTCTGCGCCAATGTAAATGTAAGCTAATTTAAAATGTGTCTCTTGGAATTATCCTAAACCAAATCTGCTTAATCTAAACCCTACTAGGCTTTTCCCTATACAACTGGGACACCTTGAGATAATTAATAGGCAGGCTGAATTTAAGGTTCTTCCTTCACATGCTGCAGGAAGCAAAACGTTTTCAAAACGTGCAAATGGATTTTGCCAAGAGCAGAGACGAGCACAAGTGCAAACAAAACAGACCTTTCAATAAATAGCAAGGGAATTTGGAAAGTATTAATATATCCAGTACATTTTTATCAAAACCACATGTGAGCACAATTTGACTGACAACCTATGTATAATTACACATATATGATGCATGTGATCATTTAAAAAGAAACATGAAGGATCATAACAGTTTGAATAAATGACCTTTTCTTTCTCTTCCAATATCTCTTTCTCAAAATATACAAACCAGATAGTTGTGCAAATTCAACTAAATATTTTAAAGAGGTGCTGGCTGTGAATAATAATAATAATAATGGTATTTGTTAAGTGCTTACTACGTGCCAGGCACTGTACTAAGCGCTGGGGTGGATATAAGCAAATCAGGTTGGACACAGTCCCTGTGCTGCACAGGGCTCACACTCTTATTCCCCATTTTACAGATGAGTTAACTGAGGCACAGAGAAGTGAAGTGACTTGCCTAGGTCACACAGCAGACAAATGGCAGAGCTGAAATTAGAACGCATGACCTTCTGACCCTCAGACCCGAAAAATCAAAAATAAAAACTTTTTTTAATACGTAGTGTGTGGAGCACTGTACTAAGCACTGGAGAGAATACAAGATCATTGTCCTTGACCCACAAGAGAGATAAATACAGGAAAAGAGAAGAAAAAATTAGAGTTACTCTAAACCAAAATCAGTAGGAAACAGGGTTTGAATCCATCAATCAATCAATCGTATTTATTAAGGGCTTAATGCACGCACAGCGCAGTACTTTTCCGTCTGGACTACTGTATCAGCCTTCTCTCTGATCTCCCATCCTCCTGTCTCTCCCCACTTCAATCTATATTTCACGCTGCTGCCCGGATCGTCTTTGTCCAGAAATGCTCTGGGCATGTTACTCCCCTCCTCAAAAATCTCCAGTGGCTACCAATCAACCTACGCATCAGGGAAAAACTCCTCACTGTCGGTTTCAAGGCTGTCCATCACCTCGGCCCCTCCTACCTCACCTCCCTTCTCTCCTTCTCTAGCCCAGCCCGCACCCTCCGCTCCTCTGCCGCTAACCTCATCACTGTGCCTTGTTCTCGCCTGTCCCGCCGTTGACCCCCGGCCCATGTTCTCCCCCTGTCCTGGAATGCCCTCCCTCCGCACATTGGCCAAGCTAGCTCTCTTCCTCCCTTCAAAGCCCTACTGAAAGCTCACCTCCTCCAGGAGGCCTTCCCAGACTGAGCCCCCTCTCCCCACCATCCCCCCGCCTTACCTCCTTCCCTTCCCTACAGCACCTGTATATATGTATAGATGTTTGTACATATTTATTACTCTATTTATTTATTTTACTTGTACATAATTATTCTATTTATTTTATTTTGTTAATATGATTTGTTTTGTTGTCTGTCTCCTCCTTCTAGACTGTGAGCCCGCTGTTGGGTAGGGACCGTCTGTATATGTTGCCAACTTGTACTTCCCAAGCGCTTAGTACAGTGTTCTGCACACAGTAAGTGCTCAATAAATACGATTGAATGAATGAATGAATGAATCACCATTTTACAGATGAGGTAACTGAGGCACAGAGAAGTTAAGTGACTTGCCCAAGGTCACACAGCTGACAATTGGCAGAGCTGGGATTTGAACCCATGACCTCTGACTCCAAAGCCCGGGCTCTTTCTACTGAGCCACGCTGCTTCTCTGCTTCTAACTTCCCTCAGACTGTCCACTCAGGCCTAAATTCCTACCAATTTGGATTATCGGTTGGTTTCATTCTTGCATCTACTTCTCTTCCCCCGTCCACTGACAGGGAAATTGAAAAGTGGCCATAGTAAACAGAAGCTCATTCTAGATATCAGGGCAACAAAAGGGAGACGTCCTGCAGCAACAAAAAAGACAACTATGGAGTGGGTGAGAAGTCAGTTAGACATGAATCTGGGAATCCTCCATTTGTGTTAGATAATTACAGTCACATCATTGTCAAAGAATAAATCCCACAAGGAACAGCCCTGGACAGAATCCGGCCATCCCACAAGCCCCTGGAACAGTCAGGAAAGTGGACAAGAAGGAGAATTTTGAGTTCATATTATTCTTAAATCCAAGGGAAATGGAAGAGAGACGAGCTTCTTGGAGAAAACTCCAGGCAGATATAAATGATTTTTTTCCTTCTATACCCTTCCCAAAATCCTGAATCAAAATCCTAATCTCTGCTCCAGTAATGCTCAAAATGGAACTGACGAAAGCCTTCCAGATGGGGAAGATTGTTTTGGCCCAGTTTACAGGAAACCCTACAAGGAAGACATTTCACTTGATACAGCTTTTCACAATCCCACATGACTTCTTTTTAAAAATCACCTAGGAAGAGACATTTCTCTTCTTGAAGTGAGAGCCTAAGGCAATAGTTTCTCATGTCCCAATCAGTAGTTCGCAAGTAAAATCCAAATCATGAGGCTCAAACATGTTTCGTCGTTCAAAGCTACGTTGTTGTGATTTTCAGATGACCTTCCCACTGTGCCCTGAAATATTACTCATTTGTCCACAACATGTAGACTCTGTGTACTTTGACACCAGTACAGCTCTGGGAACAGAGAACACCGAGAGAAGAATTCCCTGTTGACTTGATTTGACTTGGATTTCAGTGCTTCTAGCTGTGACTGGACCCAAAAACTCTGAGTTCATTCCTTGCCTCAGCACAGGAGAGTGCAGGCGTGTAACATCATAGCCCCTTGAACAAAAATAAACAGAATAAGCATTTAGTGGAACCTCTATTCTTTCATACTATCGACCATATGATTCAGCTTGGCCTGGTGATGGGCCACTTCACTTCATTTCACTTCTCTGTGCCTCAGTTACCTCCTCTGAAAACAGGGATTGGGACTGCGAGCCCCACATAGAACAGGGAATGTGTCCAACTCGATTTGCTTATATCCACTCCAATGCTTAGTATAGTATCTGGCACATAGTAAGCTCTAAACAAGTACCATCATTATTAAAGAGCACGGCTCCGAGAGTCAGAGGGCCTGGGTTCTATTCCCGGCCCTGTCATTTGCCAGCTGTGTGACCTTGTGCAAGTCTCTTAACTTCTCTATGACTCAGTTTCCTCATTTGAAAAACAAGGATTAAATGCTTTTTCTCCCGCTCCCTTAGACGGTGATCCCCATGTGGGACAAGGGCTGTGGCCAATCGGCTTATCCGGTATCAACTCCAGCGCTTAGTACTGTGCTTGGCATACAGTAAGTGCTGAACAAATGCCATGAATATTATTATTAACTTATGTCCCTTGAGATGATACTGTTGTTTCAGTCTGGTCACTGGAATTCTGGCCTGGACTCCTGGTAACTGTCTCCATGGTGAATTAAGGCGTTCCATCCAAAGAAACCATCCTTGGTTGGGAATGGAGCCAGCAACTCAATCAATCAATCATATTTATTGAGCGCTTACTGTTTGGAGATCACTGTACTAAGCACTTGAGAGAATACAATGTAACAATATAACAGACACCTACCCTGTTCACAACGAGCTTACAGTCTAGGCGGGGACAGAGATATTAACATCAATAAATAAATAAATTACAGATATGGACATAAGTGCTCTGGAACTGGGAGGGGGGATGAATACAGGGAGCAGACCAGGGAGAAGCAGAAGGAAATGGAAGATAAGAAAAAGAAGGTTTAGTCAGAGAAGGCCTCTCAACCACAGACGGCAGGTTAATTAGCCAACGTTGGAAGTTTTAGCGAAGAGGACGAAAGCCACCAGGGCATGGAGAGATTTTAGACTGGGGGTCTTTTCTTCTCTCTCTGCCAAGGACCCCTCCTCAATGCATGGTACAAAACTGGATCCCCCTGAGTCAGACACAGAAAACCCTGCTCAACCATGTATTACGTGGTGATGATGGACGTAAGTAAATACTGCTCAATCAATCAATCAATCAATCGTATTTATTGAGCGCTTACTGTGTGCAGAGCACTGTACTAAGTGCTTGGGAAGTACAAGCTGGCAACATATAGAGACAGTCCCTACCCAACAGTGGGCTCACAGTCTAGAAGGGGGAGACAGAGAACAAAACCAAACATACTAACAAAATAAAATAAATAGAATAGATAGGTACAAGTTAAATAAATAAATAAATAGAGTAATAAATATGTACAAACATATATACATATATACAGGTGCTGTGGGGATGTGCTCAGTCACATCAATGTTAATTCCTAGATAGCCAGGAAAATAATAATAATAATAATAATGGCATTTATTAAGTGCTTACTATGTGCAAAGCACTGTTCTAAGCGCTGGGGAGGTTACAAGGCGATCAGGTTGTCCCACAGGGGGCTCACAGTCTTCAACCCCATTTTACAGATGAGGTAACTGAGGCCCAGAGAACTGAAGTGACTTGCCCAAAGTCACCCAGCTGACAGCTGGTGGAGCCAGGATTTGAACCCATGACCTCTGACTCCAAAGTCCGGGCTGTTTCCACTGAGCTACGCTGCTTCTCAATGGAAAATGGAACACAAGCCTCTCGGTCAGAGGACCTGGATTCTAATCTCAGTTCCGCCACTTGTCTGCTTTGTGGCCTTGGGCAAGCAACTTTACTTCTCTGTACCTCTGTTACCTTATCTGTAAAATGGGGATTAATACTCTGAGCCCTATGTGAGATATAATCGTCCAGTGCTTGGTACCTAAGGACTTATATACCACAATTATCATTAGTAGTAGTAGTAGTAGTAGTAGTAGTAGCAGCAGCAGCACTGTTAAAGTTCAGTAAAGTTCTGAACAAAAATGCTCATCAACACAAAAGGAGCAAAAAAATGCTGGGTGGGGAGGGGATTGGATTGTTTCTTCTGACCCAGCAGTGTTCTGTGTCTACACAGGCTTCGTGTTGTAGGATAAAGATTCCCTCATTTCATAACACCCTTCTAGCCAAATGTAGACAGAAAACACCCATTCTGGGAAAACTGGGTACAAAAGTATCGTGATTAAGGATATTAACTTAAAATTCAACTCAAGGGAAGCAGCCCGGCCTAGTGGATAAAGTATGAGCCTGGAACCTGGAAGATCTGCGTTCTTATCCCAGCTCCGCCACTTGACTGAGGGGAGATCTTGGGCAAGTCATTTAACTTCTCTGTGCCTCAGTTTCCTTAACTGTGGAATTAAATACCTGTTTTCCCTCCTACTAAGACTGTGAGCCCCATGTGGGACAAGGATATGTCTGACTTGATTAACTTATATCTATCCCTTTTCTTTGTGTCAAGAAAAGCCCTTGACACATAATAAGCACTTAAACACCATACTTATAAACTTATAAAAAAAACTTGTAAACAAATAAAAAAATACCAAAGACATAACGTGGTAACAACACTAATGATTCAATCATTATATAGTTCCTGGTCCCATCTTTTTTAAGAAATCTAAGTAATCCTCACAACATCACAAGGAGAAAGGTAAGGGAGGAGTATCCTCTCTGCTTCAATAGTAGGGAAACTGAGGCACCACGATTGAAGGGCTAGAAATGCCCCCTTCAAACCATGCTTTCTTCCTCGAATAGAGTGCCCCACTCAGAGTCATCCTTACATGTGACTTCTCTAATCAATCAATCAATCGCATTTATTGAGCGCTTACTGTGTGCAGAGCACTGTACTAAGCGCTTGGGAAGTACAAGTTCTAAGTTCTTGCTATGTCTCAGTACTGGTTTTGCCTCCAAAAATGCAATAACGTCTAATATGGTTCTAGACACTTGGATTACATAATACGAAGTCAACACAAATCTCTGCCTTTCAAGGAGCTCAGAATCTGCTACAGAAGCTCACAATTTCAACCAATTTCCCTCTACATTGTAAGCTCATTGTGGGCAGGGAATGTATCCATATATTGCTATGTTGTACTCTCCCAAGCACTTAGTACAGTGCTCTGCACACAGTAAGTGCTCAAAAAATATGACTGAATGAATGACAATGGAATTCATTAAGCCCTTACTGGGTGTGGAACAATGTATTAAGCACTTGGGAGAATACAATAGAGTTGGTAGATACTTTTCCTGCCCACAAAGAGCTTACAATCTAGAGGGGGAGATCAACATCAATATGGGTAAATTAGATATGTACATAACTGCAATGGAGCTGAGTGTGGGGTGAATTTTGAGGGCTTAAAGGGTATGATTTCAAGGGCATGGACGACTCAGAAAGGAGAGGGATGAGGAGAAAAGAGGGTGTGATTGGGGAAGATGTTTAGTAAACTCATTCTTCAAATCAATTTGATAAGCAGTGTGGCTTAGTGGACAGAGCACCTGGCTCCACCACTTGTCTGCTGGGTGACCCTGGGCAAGTCACTTCACTTCTCTGGGACTCAGTTACCTCATGTGTAAAATGGAGTTGAAGACTGTGCGCCCCACATAGGGCATGGATAGTGTCCAACCAGATTATCTTGTATCTACCCCAGTTCTTAGTGACACATACTAAGTGCTTAACAAATACCATAAAAATAAATGTACAAACACTGGAAATATGTGGCAAAGAATACCCAATCCTCCCACAAATGTTTGGACATCCTGGCTATTAAGATAAAGCCAGGGCAGTTGTTTGACACTCCTCTTTGCTCAATCCCTAAACAATTGGGATCTGTGCAGGTATTTCTTCTAGGGTCTCTGGTCACCAATTTCATATTCTGCATGACCCTCTGTGTAAGAGTATGTGGGCTAGCAAACATATGTTCAAATCATTTTTTTCACGAGTATACAATGTCAATGTTCTTCTGATTAGCGGGACATATGGTGATGGAATGTAAAAGTCTGCAAGTTCAGGAAGTCTGCCAAAAATGGGATCTCCAATAATCTCTTCTGAAAGTGATTTTGATTTCCACTGAACTCCAGACCTCTTGGTGCCCATAAAACGTCCTGCTTCCCTCATGGCTTAGGGAGCAGATGCAAGTTCTGCTCTCACTCCTGAACTTCACAGGAGAACACATTTAGGACATTTTAAATGTAAACACAAGTTGTTGTTTTATTTTGTTGGAGTTCTTTTGTGAAAGACAGGCACAATGGCATTTTAAAGAAAAGTGTGCAAAATCCAGATCCATGCCTGAGACAATCCATCCTCTCACTTGGAACATGCCCACACAATCCGGTTGGTGTTTCAACCCAATGTGGATCGATCAGCCAATCATACCTATTGAATGTCTTCTATAGTAATAATGACTGTGGTTCTGATGAAGTGCTTATTTTATGCTGATCACTGATAAATAAATGTATTTATTTTTTTGTACATATTTATTCTATTTATTTTATTTTGTTAATATGTTTTGCTTTGTTCTCTGTCTCCCCCTTTTAGACTGTGAGCCCACTGTTGGGTAGGGACCATCTCAATATGTTGCCAACTTGTACTTCCCAAGCACTCTGTACAGTGCTCTGCATAAAGTAAGCGCTCAATAAATACGATTGAATGAATGAATGAATGAAAGGTCGATACAATATTATCAGGAGAGACAGAGTCCCTGTCTCTGAGGGCTAATGATTCCCATTTTACTGATGAGGAAACTGAGGCACTGAGAAGTTTTGTGACTTGCTTCAGGGCCACCCAACAGGCAAGTGGCAGAGCAGGGATTAGAACCAGTGTGCACAGCCACTGGAAAAAACACTTGGGATCCAGAGGACAATTCATTCGATGGGTAAGTGAAGCAAACAAGCCCAAACACTTCCAGCGAAGCAGGAGGTTCTACAACCCAGTGGGCAAGATGTTCTGAAGTCTGGCTTCAATTTCCTTGGAACCTTTCTTACCACGAGATTCTTCCACTAGGCTTTATTGTCCACTGGGCAGACTTTCTAGGCCAGAATTTTAGTATTCCTAGCCAAACAAGAAACAATTGTCTTCGGTCCAAATGCAGTCATTTCTAATCAGATGCTGCACATTCTAATCCTTGCAATGTGTGAATAATATTCTACTTCCACGCTCTGATGACTAAAATGGAGCCTCGAACGCTCGTCGTCAAATTCCTCGTGTGGAAGGCAGAATCTGTCAGGCAGGGTTAATTTTCTATGTCGCGCCAGAGACTTTTAATCGACGCTTAAGCGATGAAGAAGGGAAAGTCCTTCACAGCCACCTTTCGTGTCTGGACTAAGACCCAAAACCCCATCAGGGCCACACAAGGCAGTAAGCACTTAGTATGGTGCTCTGCGCACACTAAACACTCAATAAATGCAACTGAATGAAAGTAACTCTCCAGATTAGGGCCGAGCGGTCTCATTAAAAACAGGAGGTGCTGAGGGCTGAAAGTATCAATGGGGCTGAGCCAAATAATGAGGATTTCTTTAATTGTGTTAAAGAAAAAAAAGTGGGGGGGGGGGGTTTGGCTCAGGTGTACCCCACTTCAATTTGGAAGAAAAGGTCAGAGAGTTCTATCAAGGAGCTGTATCCCCAAATTTGCATGTTTCAACTGGATGGCTTAAACATACTTACCTCAAGGGCAGTGGTACCGAGGCAGATTTTTGGAGGATGTTTTGTATTATCAGATCTTAGCTACATTTTTTAAATGAGTCACTCTGAATGCGGGATGAGGCTTTCTACTCATGGACTCAGGGTGAAAAAAAACAGGCAAGTTCCACCTTGTCTCCTTCACAAGTTCATACCTGCTTCAAGACCGAAAAGCCTTAACATTACGGTTTTCCTCCTACATAGTGCTGCCTCTTTTTGCTATTTCAAATGGGCAGCTTTTTCGTCTCCTGCAACTGGTAGTGAAGAGGCGAGTTTCAGAAGCTAGTGACTCATCAGGATATTTACATGTTGCAAGGTATTGCTGTGAGCATAAATGCCATGTTTATGTTTTTCTTACCTACATCAGAGTTCGGTGTGGTTGGCTGGATTCTGTCTGTTCCCAAGTCTCAGTTAGCTAGCAGTTGATACCCTTTGGTTGGTCTTGGAAGCATTTGGGACAAGCTGGATTGATCTAAACGTGCCAGAAAGAGTACCGCAACTACCGAAAATGATCACGGCCTAATTGTGAAATCTAATGGAAGAGGCAATCCAGACTGGTTTCTAGGTTGCAGCCAAACACTTTCCCAGACCATTTTCAAGTTGCACAAAAACAAGGTTTCAAGTAACACAGATTGCCACTAAATCATACTACTGTTATGCTTCCGTTCTGGCTAATTAAAGATTGACGCAAATGAGCCCGCACTTCGTTGCCGGCAACCAGAATTTACACTGACAACACTATTATCAAGAGAGCTCACAACAAAACTGCATGATGAGCAAATAAATTATAGGGGCAGAATATGAAAAGTTAGAAAATAAAATATACTCAACCCAGAAAATGTTAGAATTAAGGCTCCGGCCCAAATCTTAACGTTGCCATTTTTCAACGTTATTGCACATAATACGAAAACATGAACAGGAAACACTCCTTATGCACATCACTGCCCAGTGTATATGGCCACAGAAAACATAACTTTAACATTTCCTGAAAGCAGATTGCTTAGCACTGAAAGCTTTGTCAAAGAATAACCCTTGCATTGCATGTTAGCACTTTAAAAAATATTTGCAGTAACCCGGAGAAAATCAGGGCACAACTGTTGAAAATTACCTTTTTATATGGTAAATGTCCTTCACTTTTAATAATGCTGAACCAGTATTATTCCCATGTGATTTGATTTTCTTCTTTCAATAAGGACTACAGTTCTCGTTTTCAACAACACGCTCAGCTACTTGATATGCAAGCACACATCTTTTCCACTTTAATGGCCAGTGTAAGTCGAATATCAATGAATCAACACCGCTTACTCTTCTCCAAATAAAGCTCCTCCTTTGAGACCGGCTACGTGAAGGCTGTTAATCATGACAATGGAAAAATAAAGAAAGACACCTGTTTCGCCCATATACATGTTCATGCCCTTTTTCTGCAACTAATAAGAACTGACCTTCTAGGTCATTTATTACAAGAGGTGTTCTCATCAGATGTCAGGGAATTCAACTGTAAGTAAGAGAATAGTACCTATCCAAATGGAGGAAACCTCTCTATATTGAATATTATGTACTTATTACATTACATCATTAAATACTATTAAATGCTAAATAAAAGGCTGCCAATTTCCTAAAACATCTACACTAACTTGAAGCTGGTTGGGGCTGGATCATTTAAAAAATGATGATGACACTTTTCATATAAACCGTTCTGGGAAAAAAGAAGAAACTCTTGGTCTGTTTTATAGCAACCTCATTTAGGTTTGTATGCCCATAATCAGCAAAGAATAAAATCATTAAATACCATTTAACCACAAAACACAATTCATCGAAAGGACTGATGAAGAGCGGTGGAAAGAAATAAACACGACTTTTTCGGTCATCCCCAAAGGATTTTTCATTTTGTAAAAAAACAGAATATTGATCCTTTTGCCAGGATATGGTCAGCATATTAAATTAAGTGTGGTTTGGGACTGTTTGTATTGCTTATGTAAATCTAGTTAAAGTATGTTACTGCTGGCATCTGCAATCACTTTAGTAGTTTGTGTAGGTCTGCACACGCACCACAGGTATGGGTGGGCTCAACAAGTTTGTGCGACAAAAGTACAATACCTCTTTGTTTAAGTGGATGTTTACAAACTTATCGAATCAAACACTGAGAGGAGTTTGGAGGTTAATGCCGCCAACATAGCAACACCAGCACCAGGGTAAACCAGGGAAAGGAGAAGCAGTGTAGCCAAGTAGATAGAGCACAGGCCTGGTATTTGTTAAGCGCTTACTATGTGCCAAGCACTGTTCGAAGCACTGGGGTAGATAAAAGGTATTCAGGTTGTCCCACGTGGGGCTCACAATCTTAATCCCCATTTTACAGATGAGGTAACAGAGGCACAGAGAAGTTAAGTGACTTGCCCAAAGTCACACAGCTGATAAGAGGCAGAGCTGGGATCAGAACCCACAACCTCTGACTCCCACCCCAGGCTCTTTTCACTAAGCCACGCGGCTTCTCTAATCCCGGCTCTGCCACTTGTCCGCTGTGTGACCTTGGGCAAGTCACTTCACTTCTCTGGGCTTCGGTTCCCTCATCTGTAAAATGGGGATGAAGACCGTGAGCCCCATGTGGGATGTGGATTGGGTCCACCTTGATTACCTTGTATCTACCCCTGGGCTTAGAATAGTGCCTGGCACATAGAAAGTGCTTTACAATGCCAGTAAAAAAGAAAAAAAGACTCCTCCCCAGAGAGGCCTTTCGAAACAACCTGTTTTGAAAGAGAGAACTCAGTGACCGTTCACTGTGCTAAGTAAGAGCTTTTATTTGGGATGCCACAAATATATCATGGAAGAGTGGAAGAGAAATTAAGTGACAGTTGACCAGATGTAAAACTCCTAGGATCACAGCCATAGAAATTGTGACAACATTCTCCATCAGTAGACAACTGACTCCCCCGATTCTTTCCTCCTCTTCCCCCACTCTGTCTCCTTCCCTTTACATATCCCTCCACCTGCCTCAACTTCCCCCTTGCTTTTACCAGCCTTTTTCTCTCTGGGCTTGGAAGCCCAGTTCCCTCAAAGTGGAAGAACTGTCTCAATCTGGACTCCAGGGAAATAGGTTGCAACACTTACCAACAGCAAAGCACCTCGTATTGTTTCTGTTTTTCACTGTGGAGATGAAATCTAAGGATTTTAAATTGATCAGGATTTGTGACTTTGGGTGCCCATATCTAAGATTTTTCACATGCAATGCCTTTGGGGCAGATGGAACTTCCCTTTGGATCCTTGAGGCCGCCCATTTGGAAAGGTGACTTTATAACCACTACTGTTCTAACTTCACTTAGAAAGGAAAACGCATTGATTGTTTTTTCAGTTGTCAATTGTTAATAGAGTACACAACTCCATTTCCCCATGGCCTTCATCAGAATAGAAACTGGATCGGACGGTCTTAAAGATTTAAATCCTCGAAGGTAGACAACCGAAGAGCTAGTCCGTTAGCTCTACTAATCCATACCAAATTGTCTGCTAGCCAAAATGCCCAGCAATTAAAGACAAGAGAAAGATGAATCTTAGTCAATACTGCCTGCATCTTAATCTTCCTGCCTTATTTTCAATCTACAGTTGAATCCAGCTCTGCCACTTGCCGACTGCGTGACCTTAGGCAAGTGGCTTAACTTCTCTGAGTCTCAGTTACCTCATAATAATGATAATAATAATAATGATGGCATTTGTTAAGCACTTACTATGTGCAAAGCACTGTTCTAAGCGCTGGGGAGGTTACAAGGTGATCAGGTTGTCTCACGTGGGGTTCACAGTCTTAATCCCCATTTACAGATGAGGTAACTGAGACACAGAGAAGTTAGGTGATTTGCCCAAAGTCACACAGCTGACAAGTGGATGAGTTGGGATTCGAACCCATGACCTCTGACTCCAAAGCCCGTGCTCTTTCCACTGAGCCACGCTGCTTCTCTATAAAATGGGGATTGAGACTGGGAGCCCTATGTGGGACAGGGACTATATCCAATCTGATTATCTTGTAACTACCCTCGCATTTAGTACAGCGCCTGGCACATTACTATGCTTAAGTGCTTAACAAATATTATTATTAGTAGTATTATTATTAATAATAATAAAAAAATCAAATTTATTGAGCGCTTACTGTGTGCAGAGCACTGTACTAAGCGTTTGGAAAGTACGATTTGGCCACAGATAGAGACAGTCCCTATCCAACAACGAGCTCACAGTCTAGAAGGGGGAGACAGACAACAAAACAAAACAAGTAGAGAGGTGTCAATACCATCACAAAATAGATAAATAGAATTATAGAATACATAGAGAATATATAAATATAGAATTATAGTTTATTACTGTTGTACTTTCCCAAGTACTTAGTACAGTGCTCTGCATACAGTGAATGCTCAATAAATGACTGAATGAATGAACGTTTAGCACACAGTAAGCACTTTAAAAATATATATATTATTATTATTACTTTGGGAATAACTTGGATTTTGGGAGATAGAGCAACCAGGCTGAGGTACAGCTTCCATGTCTACTGTGATTTCCCAGGAACTAAATGGGGCACAATAAGGGCTCAAGAATGACCACTGATTGAGTGACTGGAATTTTAACCATGCTACACTCACTCTGCCACTGGCTGACCTGAACTCTGGGGCCAGGGGTAACTGGTTTGTAGCCCTATGGACCAGTATTAGAGTGGGAAATCACCATGATGAGGTGTGAGTGCAAGTCAAGCACTTAATACAGTGTTCCGCACACAGTAAGAGCTTAATAATTACGAACGAATGAATGAAAGTCTGACCAGCTTGACTACACCAGATCCTTCAACTCGGACACAGTAGGTATTAATACATGATCCTACAGGACAGACTGGGGGTGGGGGTGGGAGGGTATCTATCTTTAATGTTTAAACACAATACTGAAAGAGCTCTAGGCTTTCCAAAATGGTAATAAAAAATGCAATCATGGAGGCTGAGTAAACTCAAATCAATCCATCAATCACTCACCGACATTTATTCCAAGCCCACAGAATGTGAAGCATAGCCAGTAAAACCAGAGTTGGATAAAGTTTCAAGGAGAAAGGTGTGGTGCCCAGTGTCAAAGGCAGCTGAGGAGGATCAGGATGGAGTAGAGGCCACTAGACTTGGTGAGAAGAAGGTCATCAGTTACTTCAGAGAGGGCTGTTTCCATCAATCAATCATATTTATTGAGCGCTTACTGTGTGCAGAGCACTGTACTAAGCGCTTGGGAAGTACAAGTTGGCAACATATAGAGATGGTCCCTACCCAACAGTGGGCTCACTTCCATGGAGTGAAGGGGGCAGAAGCCAGATTGGAGGGGATCAAGGAGAGAATCGGAGCTGAGGAAGTGGAGATTGTAGATGTAAATGACTCTCTCCAGAAGTGGGGCATAACTGGAGGGAGTCATGGGGTCAAGGGAGGGTTATTTTAGGATGGGGGATACCTAAGTATGTTTGAAAGCAGTGGGCAAGAAAGGGCAAGAAAGCAGGGAGGGAAGAAAGTGTTTTAATAAGGTATGAAGAGATTGGGTCAGAAGCACAGGCAGAGGGAGTAGATTTGGAGAGGAGGCAAGAGATCTCTTCAGGGAGATAATGATGGGAACAGACAGAGAGTCGAAGAGGGCAGAGGAGAGTTGGTGGGTGGGGGGATTGGAAAGGAGTACGGGAGACTTTAGGGAGATCACGCCTGATGGTTTCAATTTTGTTGATGAAGTATGCGGTCAGGTCATTAAACAATGCAGTAGGGAGCATGTGGGTTTAGTCAGGGGAGGCCTCTTGGAGAAGTAGCTTTAATAAATAGTGTTTTGAAAGTGGGGAGAGCGGTGGACTGGAGGATATGAAGCGACAGGGAGTTCCGGGCCAGAGGGAGGGCGAGGGGTCGGTTGCGGGGACGGACAAGACAGAGGCGCAGAGAGTAAGTTGGGTTGTAGTAAGAGATCAACGAGGTTGGGTATGAGGGAGAGATTTTGTAACCTCCCACGTAAGCCTTCAATAAATTTGACTGATTGATGGGTCGAGTGCCTTAAAGCCAACAGTAAGAAGTTTATGTTTGACATGGCTGGGGGTGCATCGCTACTGGAGGTTTTGACAAGTTAGGAGGTGTGGACTGAACCTTTCTTTTTAGAAAAATGATCCGGGCAGCAGAGTGAAGTATGGCCTAGAGAAGTGACAGACAGGAGACGGGGAGGTCACGGAGCAGGTTGATGCAATAGTCAAGGCAGGATATGACTATCATGGATCAGCATGGTGGCAGTTTGGATGGAGAGGAAGAGGCAGATTCTAGAGACAACGCGAAGGTAAAACCGACAGGATTTGGTGGCCGAGATGACGTGGCACCAGTCTTAACTGGGGTGGAAGGAGCTGATGACAGACAGGCTATGAGCAACAGTTCTTTCCAAGAATTCCCTACTGCAAGTCCGACTGCTATTACCTATTACCTCCACTCAATCAATCAATCAAGGATGGTATTTCCTGAGTTCCTGATAGGCCAGAGCACTGAACCAAGTTTTGGAATGACTCAAATAAAAGTAAAAGACACAGCCCCTGCTGTTATAATCTAAATGGGACAGAATGACGCAAAATATTTACACACAGTGTGAGCAAGAGAAAGAACGAACCTACAACTATTGATAGAGAAGTATGGTGGGATTAGATTGAGAAATAAGAATGGATTAACAAGTACAGAGACAGTCGCCTGATGCTTTTGGCAAGAAGGAAATTCATCAGGGATGGTAGAGAGATGAGGATTTAAGGAAAAGTCTATCCTATTGAGAAGAGGAAATACAGTAAGCAGATAAGAATAGAAGAGATATGGTTACGGGGTTAAACCAATGCTCCCACTCAGCCCATTATCCTGTCTCCACAGTGGCAACAGGATGCCTGGGGGAAATATGTGATGACTGGGTCCTTCTTGACTGCCATCAATAATGGCAAGGGATGCACTGTCTAAACATTCCCAAATCCCTCTCTTTCCCTAACACAGCACTCATTTACATATCAAAAAATTATATTATAAACTGTTTATTTCTCTATTTAATGTCTATCTTCCCTCTACACTGGAAACTCGTTGTGGGCTGGGAACGTGTCTACCAACTCCGTTGCACTGTACTCTTCCAAGCGTTTAGTGCAGCGCTATAAACATTCAATATATATGACTGATTGAATGATTATCTGAACTTCCCACCAGTGGTCCATCATGAAACAATCTTCTATGAATCTATCCCATGCCTCTTGAATCTGGTGATGACTCTGCCTGCAAAGTTTCCCCTAGAGTGGATTCTATTTGTTTGTTATAGAATTTAAGAGGTGTCTCCATTAGTTTGTTTTTAAGGGGGAAGCAGAGTGACCTAATGGCTACAGCCTGGACCTGGGAATCAGAAGGATCTGGGATCTAATCCCGGCTCTACCACTTGTCTGCTGTGTGACCTTGGGCAAGTCACTTCATTTCTCTGGGCCTCAGTTACCTCATCTGTAAAATGGGGATTGAGAGTGTGGGCCTCAAGTGGGACAACCTGATTACCTTGTATCTACCCCAGGGTTTAGAACAGTGCTTGGCACACAGTAAGCACTCATCAAATACCATTATTATTACTATCATTATTATTATTAATATTATTATTGTCTGCTGTGTGACATTGGGCAAATCACTTCACTTCTCGGTGTCTCAGTTACTTCATCTGTAAAATGAGGATGAAGAAGGTGAGCCCTATGTGAGACAGGACTGTGTCAAACCTGATTTGCTTCTATTTACCCCAGCGCTTAGAACAGTGCTTGACACATAATAAACACTTTACAAATCCCATTATTATTACTGTTATTATTATCAATATTATTTTAAACCTACCAGCCTCAAGGTTTCACGGGTACCCTCTCAATCTGGTACTGAACAATCTCCCTACCAAACCCCTTGATGACTTTGTAACCTTTCATCGCCACCCCCTCTTAGGCAGCATCTGTCAATCAACCAATGATATTTATTGAGTGCTTACTGCATGCATAGCACTGTACTAAGTGCTTGACAGAGTACAGTACAAAAAAGTTGGGAGACATGATCCCTGTTCACAAGAAGCTTATAGTCTACAGTCTAAAAAGTCTGTTTCCAGTCTTTCCACGTAACAGACAACCACCGTGGCTTAGTGGAAAGAGCACAGGCTTGGGAGTCAGAGGACGTGGGTTCTAATCCCAGCTCTGCTACTTGTCTGCAGTGTGACCTTGGGCAAGTCACTTAACTTCTCTGTGCCTCAGTTCCCTCATCTGTAAAATGGGGATTAAGGCTGTAAGCCCCACTTGGGACAACCTGATTACCTTGCAACTAGGCCAGCACTTACAGCAGTACTTGGCACATAGTTAGCACTTAACAAATACCATCAACATTACTATTATGACACTAGTCAAGATTAGTACAGTGCTCTGAACACAATAAGCGCTCAACAAATACCACTGATTAATAGATTACGTTTCTTTTTTCCTTTTTATTCTCATGGGTGCTTTCATAAATGTGGTGGAGGGGAAGACAAAGAGATATTCATTACCAGTGGGTTTCTGCGGCCTAGACTTTAGCCTGTTACGGTTGTCTTGCACCATGATACACTGCAATGCTTATTTAAGGAACATCAGGTGATCTCTTCTTCCCAGGTTCAAGTGCTTACCTGGCACCGGGCCGTTATTTCTCCTAACTTAGCTGTGGGTGGTCCCTTCTAAACGTCCTAAGGCCAAGTGGTGACCTACAACTGGCAGGCTTTCAAGTTGTTAGTGGTCAGCGCGACCACAAGCTGCGGACTGAGTTGTTTGGAAGGAAATGCCCACTCTGCAAAACCTGGTGGCGAGCCTGGAGGAGATTCTTGAGAATTGCTGACCCAGATCAGCTGTTTATGCTGATCCAGATGGACCAATTTCTCGGAGCACGAGAAGTCACTCTGAAGTCTGTAAGCAGGGTAGAAGGGGGTTTTTCTCTCCAACAGCACACCCCCAACCCTGAGGGGAGTTGAAACTTTGGACACTTAAACCCTTAACTCATTTGCTTGGAATGGGTTTGTAGCGTTTGATGAATGTGAACCCTTTCGAGGGCAGCGAAGCAGTGGCGGGTACTTGAGGGATAATCGGCAGTCTACCTAGCCAACACAGACAGGAAAACCAGAGCGTGGAAAGTGTCTGAAACAGGCTCGCATTTCTCCTGTTTAGAATTTAACCGAGCACATCTTTGTTTAGCTGACACCTCATGGATAATGTCTGGGTCCCGGGTTTCCTAGCTGACATGTAAATATATGTCAACATTTTGATTTATAGGACTTGCTCATCTATTTACATACACACCCACCCATTCCCAAATAGCAGTTCTCTGGATCTGGGAACCTGAATCTGCATCAGGGACAAAAGATCTGGGACAAAATATATAGACAGATAATTTAGGGCCCTCCACTTCTCCAGAGGAGCTTGTGGAATCTAAATACTGGTACACAGAGTCCTAGGTGGATCATCTAGGACTTAAGGGAAGATAAGCCCTTCCAGAATTAAGATCCAAACTCTTTTCCTCCTGAGAAAGGAAATGTTCAGATTGGAAGATCGCTTCCAGGTCAAAGTTTGGAGATGAAAGAATTATTCCAGGACCCTCTCATCCACCCGGCTCTTTCCCTCCTCCAAGGTCCTCTCAATGAATGAACAGATCAGTCACCTTCAAGGCCGAAGGCCTCACCTACATCGGACCTTCATGGCTGATGTTTCAGATTTCATCCAGTGGCCACCAAGAATGGAATAATAAACAACACAGAAATTGACACCAATCGGGGAGAACATGAGAAGCTGCCTTCTGTCAGTCCGTGGGTAAAACATGGGATTTGCCACACTTTTCCCCAGTCCAAATGAAATGTTGAAATAGCTGGGAAAAAAAATGAACAAAACACTGTCTATTTAAATGTTTTTGGTTCTAGTTGTACCAGATTGACCATACGCTTGTTATTATGCTGGATCGCTACACCAGTTCAGATGCTTTCCCCGTCAAGCCACAACCATGCCTGCAAGCCAAAATGGCTCGGTCTATGCAGATCATGTCAGGATGT
Organism: Tachyglossus aculeatus; assembly: GCF_015852505.1. Taxonomy (NCBI): domain Eukaryota; kingdom Metazoa; phylum Chordata; class Mammalia; order Monotremata; family Tachyglossidae; genus Tachyglossus; species Tachyglossus aculeatus. The sequence continues at coordinate 8,861,874 of NC_052067.1, forward strand.
ATCCAAATACTAGACAAACAATGTAAAATCAAGTAATGGACAGGAAACTGAGTGAAGCTTTTGTGGTTAACACGCTCCTTTTCTGACCACTGAACTTATCTCGCTGACATAAAAATTATGGTTTCCATTCAAGAGATTCAAGAACTGACAATCACAGAGATGCACATACCCTTAATAATCGATTCTGCTGCATACAGATCGCGTTTGAAGGTCACCTAAGGGACAGATAAACCTTGTTAGATTTAACAGAGCAGGAAGGAATGTGAAACCAATAAAACAGTGCCCTGAAGGACATTCTTGATCCTGGGAGGGCTCTAAACAAATGATACTGTCAATTCCTTAATTAAAACATGTATGCTGTAGACAATTTAAGGAAAATAATATTTAGATTTGTGTAAAAGAGGATTGTGCTGTCCAGACTTTTGGAAGATTTCTGAATTGGTGTGGTAGTGATCATGGTATGTCTATTAATGAATATCTTTTAAAAAAAAACAGTCCCACAAACCTTGGAATATTAGCTCTTGCTTTCATTGACCGGATACTCAGGAGGCCATGGATTCTATATTGGTTGTTTAATATTAAGTGCTAATGACAGGAATATATGTTGCTGGTCATAATAGAACAAAATCACTAAATTACTTATTTAATTGAAATCAAATGTCTCAACTATCAACCCATATTAAAAGACATTTCTCATTGCATTCTTAAACTTGGACTATCTCTTAGGACTTAATTACGCCCATGAAAATGAAAACCACTACCTCTAAGGTATTCTTCAAACTGCATTAAAGTAGAAATAAGCATGTAGGGTACCTGAAACTGCATAAAAACTCTGTGGGTGTTTTATTTAAAACATATATTTATATTTACTTATATTTAGAGAGGCAGTGTCGCCTAATGGGCAGAGCGTGGGCCTCAGAGTCAGAAGGACCTGGATTCTAATCCTGGCTCTTACATTTGCCTGCTGTGTGACCCTGGGCAAATCACCTCACTTCTCAGTGCCTCAGTTTCCTCCTCTGTAAAATGGGGATTAAGACTGTGAGTGCCAGGTGGGACAGTGACTGTGTCCAACCCGATTTGCTTGTATCCACCCCAGGGCTTAGTACAGTGCCTGAGATAAAGTAACTGCTTAACAAATACCATTATTATTATTATTATTATTATTATTATTATTATTATTATTGTTGTTGTTGTTATTATTATGTGGCTTGGGTTGCACCATGGATGGCCATGAACATGAAGAAATATGTCAACTTCTAATCCCAGGCCAGGACAGGACCACCAATCTGGGCAGTGAGGTTGGATAAATCCATCACTCCACCCATGATACTCCATCCTCCAGATCAGAAGACATGTCAACCTACTCTGACTTTTACAACAGAAGTGTTTCTTTGTCAGATTCAGGTTCAATGCAAATCATTCATGAAACTATCCCTCAATTGACTTCTGGTACTCAGGCACTGGCCCAGGTGGGATGCAAAAATTGCATTTCTACTGTTGGAAATTCAGCTACATCCCAGTCAGAACTCAAAATAGAGTGTGAGGCAAATGAGCAGTGAACAAAGAGTAATTTCCCATAGGAAATAAGGAAAAGTGCATTAAGGCATTCCTGTGGCTCAAAAAATAGACCAAATCTATCAATAGTATTTAGTGACCATCTTAGAACAATGCTTGGCACATAGTAAGCGCTTAACAAATACTATAATTATTATTATTATTATTACCATGTGCAGCGTACTGTACTAGGTGGTCGGAAGAGCGCACCACAATGATGTAGTTTTACAAAAGAGCCCAGTTAATATAGTAATTCAAATAGCAATCTAAATAAATGACAATAATAAAAGGTGTTAGATTTTACATAAGGTAAATATGAAGCAATATTGAAAATACTTAATTTTCAATCAATCAATCAGTGGTGTTTATTGAGAGTTGCCATGTGCAGAGCACTGCACTAAGCACTTGGGAGAGCACAACTGTGTAGGCAGAAATGATTCCTGCCCACGTCGAGCTTAATTCCAAAGGGTTGTCTTCCACAGCCCATTCTGGTTCTCGTGACCTGGATGTAGGTTCTCCAGCTAGATTTAACTTGGAGAAGCAGCGTGGCTCAGTGGAAAGAGCCCGGGCTCTGGAGTCAGAGGTCAGGGGTTCAAATCCCGGCTCCACCAATTGTCAGCTGTGTGACTTTGGGCAAGTCACTTAACTTCTCTGTGCCTCAGCTCCTTCATCTGTAAAATGGGGATTAAGACTGTGAGCCCTCCCCGGGACAACCTGATCACCTTGTAACCTCCCCGGCGCTGAGAACAGTGCTTTGCACATAGTAAGCGCTTAATAAATGCCATCATCATTATTATTATTATAATTTGATCCCTGAAACACAGTTCTGGTTACGTGAGACTGGATCAACTGGTTCTAAGTCATACCCAGTCCATACCCAAATCCAGTCTAGAGGATTCCGGGAAAGCAGGTGATGTGGGGGGCTTGCCCATTGTTTTGGGCTTGTTCTAGAGGGGACTCAGGGTGGTCCAGAGACACTTGACACAGAGTAGAACTAAGCTTTTGTATATCTGCATATATCTGTAATTAACTTATTTATTCATTTATCTCTTCATTTATATTAATGTCTGTGTCCCCCTCTAGACTGTGAACTCATTGGGAGTGGGGAAACATGGAGTCGTTCATCCCATGACATTTTCATCTAAATCAGACCACAAGAAAAGTCATTTCCAAACCCAAAAAATGTAAAAAAGGATCAATCATCCATTCTACAGTGAGTCAGCAGACCTAATTCAGATAGTAACAACCTCAAGATAGCATAAGTGTGGAACCAGAGGTTGAATAAAAAGGAAAAGTGTGTAACAGGGATTGGTGATTGGTTCCCCAATTCAAATATATAATTATTTTGCTCAGCAACTAAAATAAGGTACATATATTGTTTAACTTTATTTGTCGGTGTGTTATAAAAATTCCAGAGACACAACAACTCCATCAATCTATCAATCAATGGTAAGAAATAGAAAACACGCAAATACCATTGATTGATTATATATTCTATTGGTATTGACACCTGTCTACTTATTTTGTTTTGTTTTGGGGTTTTTTTGGTCTATCTCCCCCTTCTTGACTGGGGGCCCGTTGTTGGGTAGGGACCGTCTCTATATGTTGCCAATTTGTACTTCCCAACTGCTTAGTACAGTGCTCTAAACACAGTAAGCGCTCAATAAATATGATTGAAGGAATGAGTGTATGAATTATTTACTGAATTCTTACTTTGGGTGGTGCACTGTGCTAAGCACTTGGGAGAGCACAATACAATAGAGTTGGCTGATAACTTCCCCGTCCAAAAGGAGCTTATGGTCTAATCGGGGAGACAGACATTAAAAGCAATTAAAGATATGTGCATAAGGATTGTAGGGCTACAGGGCAAGTGCATAGATGATGCAGAAGGGAGAGAGAGTGCGTTGTAAATACTTTGAAGGTGGGGAGAGTGATCATCTTTGGCCTATGAAAGGGGAGTGAGTTCCAGTCCAGAAGGAACCATGTGGGCTAGGGGTTGGCAGAGAATAAGTAACTCAATCAAATAAGCAACTTTTTTGCCCAGCAACTATAATTAAGTACCTGTTTTATTGTCTTTGAAGGTATACTGGAAAAATGATGGGGACATGCCCACTCTATCAAATTAGCTAGCTAAAATATATTGAAAACAGAACAGAGTTCTATTTTCTAGAAATGTCTTTCCATAAAAAAAGCCCATCTCACAGAAACAGGGAGAAAAACCAGGGTGATAAAATATCAGTTCGCTCCCCAGAATAGTCTTGAAACATAAAACGTGCATCGTTCTCTCTAAAAGAGAAGATGGTATCTCCGGGTCACAATGGAATACTTTCAGAAAATCAGTCATAAAGGCTGAAATTCAAGTGCACTTCTATAACAACAACCAGTCTCAACACTGCCTTCAGCCCAGAATTGTCATGAACGAAGATTGCTTTTTTCCCTAAGGGCTGTTTTCCCCTCTTACATAAGATAATTAATTATATGAACAAGAAAGCTTACTAAATTACTTTTCTTCTGTAGACTTTGGCCTGTAAATGGTTACACACCTACTACACACAGATTAAGCTTTCTTTGATTTTTATTAAATTCCTGTATGTGAAACCAGGTTGGATAAATGTTCATTACCTTTTTAAGGCTCACAAACTGAGTTAAGGAAAATATCCTACCTTAAATATGCATATCCGAAAACAGTAAAACAAGCTAGTATATTAAAGTAACATTACCTCTTTGTAGTAATATTTGATGTGTTTTAGACCCCTTTGGTGGGAGATAGCAGAGAATAAGTGCTACCATTAAATATTGAAATACTCTAATTTGAACGGACAAAGTTTCTTTAAGAATCTGCAGTTTTCCTATAAAAGGAAAAGACATCTCAAATTTCTATAAGCAAAAAATGTCCTACAAGGGGAGAAAACACTGCACCAAATCAATCCATAATTCTAGTAAAACTTTTGGTCATTCTGGTAAATTTAATCTTTGTCAAATTTAGTCTACCAATCTGAATCAGATTTTTGTGTCTAAAAGATGGCACATTAGAATGAAAAAAGAAATAGAAAAGAAAGAAAAAAGACACCATTACCCGCTCTGGAAACTACCAACTATCGTTGGTACTATTGTCGGTATTTGTGTCTACCGCATATTGTTGTGGGCTGGGAATGTGTCCATCAACTCTGTTATATTGTACTCTCCCAAGCACTCTCTGCACACAGTAAGCACTCAATAAATACCAGCAATTGACTGACTGAACTGTTTTATATTGTGCTCTCCCAAGTGCCAGTACAATGCTCTACTCAAAGTAAGCTCACCACTGACTGATTAGAAGTGGATGTGTTTACAATCAATGAAATTACTCTAATTCCCTGGTTTAAAAAAAAAAAAACAAATAATGAGTCCACTCTGAATATGAGACTTGATGTCTCATCCTAGTTTGGGCTTTGGGAAAAGTGTCCTGGAGGAACAGAAGTCACCGATGAACACTCAAGGACTACACTTCTCATTTCCTTCCAAGCTGAACCGTGACTCAATGACAATGCAGACACAGTGCGTACTGCATATTTAGAGGCCCAGGGCTCTACATTTTACAAGTGCCAAGTTCTCTCCCTCTCAACCTACACTCATGTAGAGTTAGCAGTCAATGAAGAAGTGTCATCCAGGGAGTAAAAAAAAAAAGATGCCATTTTCTACCAAAGTAGTTTAATGGGATAAAAAAAAAAACTGCATGGAAAACCTTGTAATTCCTACTTAACCTGATTTTAGGATCTCCAACGACTATAATGGATCAAAGAAGACTCTCTTTCAGGCTCAGCTTCTGGGGAGGCAGTTCGTCCGACATGAAAGGACATGGGAATGGGAACCAGGAGACCTAGATTGCATTGTTGGTTACACCACTGGTCTGCTGAGTGAGCTTGGGTATGTCGCTCAGCCTCCCTGGGTCTGGGCTGCCTCATCTATAAAAGGGGATTAAGAAATCTGCTTTTCCTTCCTCTGAGGGAAAGCCCAATTGGACAGGGGTGGTGTCCATTCTAATTATCTCATATCAACCTTAGAATTAAGCGTAAAGTAAACACTTTAATGCCACAATTACTATTCTACCAAGAGGAAGACCTATATATAATACATATCTATATATAATACATATGACATATATATATATAAATACATATATTTTTAAAACCATGGTCTTCTACTGCCAGATCTCAAATTATTTTAAGTAGGCCACCATAATAAACACAAATTAAACCAAGCTGGGCTTGAAGCCCAGAAACCCAAGCAAATGAAACAGAGTGGGGGAAATTACACGGAAAGGAACTGTTGGTTAACTGTTTTTTTTTTAAGTGGGAGGAGGTAAAATGGACAAGATGAACATAACCCAATTAAAAGGCTTCTACCGTAGATGAAGCAGTTCCACTGAGACTCTACTCAAGTGGATGGAGAGATGAACCAAGATAATTTTTAAAACTCATTAAGAAACGCGTTCGCTACCGTATAGAAGAATTTTAGGCTGCATGCTCGGTATTAGAAAGACTCTTAGCATTCAAGAGCTCTTTGAAGCACCATCATTATTTCAGACTTCATTCAGAAGGGTGGAGTCTTTTTCCTGTTTTGGAAGTAAGACAGACCCAATGTTGATGCCTCTGGGGCCTAAGGAGTCTGTCACTCCTTGGCATGTGTAAAATGACTCACCCCAGTATGGAGAGAGAGAAGCCTTGTAGCAAAGCCAGTAACTGGAACAATGCATTCACCATTTGCTGTGCATAAAAGACTCTAATGGAGCCAAGATATGTCTGAGGACTAATATTCAACCGCCAGAGGCGGAAGGGAAATATGAGGGTTTTACAAAAATACTGGAAGACTTGGGAAGACGAATTGGAAAATACAAAGAAGGTTCTGCTTTAGGCCTTTCATCTGGAGGTTTCAGGGCCTTTAAATATCGGAATGTCCGGATGCTCTTATTGAACTCTCCCAAGCGCTTACTCCTGTGCTCTGCACACAGTAAGCACTCAATAAATACGACTGACTGACTAATCGCTATACCTAGGCACATACGGGAGAAGCAGCTTGACTCAATGGAAAGAGCAGTGGCTTGGGAGTCAGAAGTCATGGGTCCAAATCCTGGCCCTGCCAACTGTCAGCTGTGTGACCTTGAGCAAGTCACTTAACTTCTCTGTGCCTCAGTTCCCTCATCTGTAAAATGGGGATTAAGACTGTGAGCCCCATGTGGGACAACCTGACCCTCCCCAGCTCTTAGAACAGTTCCTTGCAAATAATGAGAGCTTAACAAATACCATCATTATTATTATTTCATTTGTTCATTCATTCATTCAATGGTATTTACTGAGCGCTTACTGTGTGGAGAGCACTGTACTAAGCACTTGGGAGAATAAAATAACTGAGATCTGGAGATGATAGATCCCACCTGGAATGCCTTGTCCTACAAAACTATTCTATTTAATAATAATAATGATGGTATTTGTTAAGCACTTACTATGTGCCAAACACTTTTCTAAGCGCTGGGGAGGTTACAAGGTGATCAGGTTGTCCCACGGGGGGCTCAAAGTTTTAATCCCCATTTTATAGGTGAGGTAACTGAGGCCCAGAGAAGTGACGTGACTTGCCCAAAGTCACACAGCTGACAGTTGGCGGAGCCGGGATTTGAACCCATGACCTCTGACTCCAAAGCCCGTGCTCTTTCCACTGAGCCACGCTGCTTCTCCATATTTAATCAAGAGAACCTCCATTCTACTCCAGCCACAGAATTATTGACCTCTTATTGCATGCAGAGCACTGCACTAATCACTTGGGAGATTAGAGCACAGGTAAAAGACAAGATCTTCACCCACTGGGAGCCTTTTCCTTTCCGTGTCCTTTTGGGGTCAGAAGTGGCAAAAAGTGGGATGGATGCTTCCAAATCCATAATGATGGAAAACATCTTCATTACAATGGGAATAAACAAATCCACAACATGAACAAATGGCCAAGGGTCATCTGCCAGTTTGCATTACACGTAAAGCAGCAACAAAGCTGAGGAGATGCACTTTACCATGACATTTTTTTGAGCTCTACTCAATCTACTAGGATCCTGGGGGGTCGGATGCTTGAACATGTCTGAGGTGGTCTAAGCATGCAGTGTGGTAAATGATTATGACATTCAGATGGAAATGGAAAATAATCATTTGGGTGACTATGCAATCTACTTTGTCAGTTTGTATTTAAACTCAATCAGTGAGCAGATTTTTTTCCCTCCATTTAAACTTCATTTGGGTTCTTCCAAGACTTCTAAAATCATGGTCCAGCTTGACTTCTAGGTCAATAAAAAATAAAGATTTCTGTTGGTTAACTCACCATCCTGATATAGATATTACAGCACTTTATACTTTATAGATAAACAAGAAAATTCACTAAAAGAAGATACTATACAAGAAATACAGTTTTCTTGTGAATTGCATATCGCTTGTGGGAAAAGTTAAAAAATATTCACAGGAAGCAACAAAAGAAGCCTTTTCAGTGTGGAGTAAGGCTTGGTAGAATTAATTCATTCATTCAATAGTATTTATTGAGCATTTACTGTGTGCAGAGCACTGTACTAAGCGCTTGGGAAGTATAAGTCGGCAACATATAGAGACGGTCCCTACCTAACAATGGGCTCACAGTCTAGAAGGGGAATTCAATGACATTCCACCATTCTAAGCAGCTTGGCTTAGTGGAAAGAGCATGGGCTTGGGAATCAGAGGATGTGGGTTCTAATCCCGGCTCCTCCATTTGTCTGTTGTGTGACCTTGGGCAAGCCACTTCACTTCTCTGTGCCTCAGTTCCCTCATCTGCAAAATGGGAATTAAGACCGTGAGCCCCAAATGGGACAACCTGATTTCCTTGTACCCATCCCAGTGGTTAGAACAGTGCTTGGCACAGAGTAAGCGCTTAACAAATACCATCATTATTATTATTATTTTTAATAGATGATTGTGAAGAAGGTTTCTTCCCACTAATATTTGGGGCTCTAATAGTCACAGTATTTTCATGTAATTTTCAATCTTGAAAATAAGAGGGAGGTTATTTCTGGATTGGATGTCTGAGAATTAGATGGGAAAGCACACACACACTTGTCCTTTGCACTCAAAGTTGACATTACTAATGGTGAAATTCACCTATGAGTGTGTGCTTGTAGCTGAATAGGCCAAACTCTAGATTTTCAGCGTGTCACCTCTGGGCTGTAAACTCCCTGTGGGCAGAGAACACATCTACCAACTCTGTTATATTGCACTCTCCCAAGCACTTAGTACAGTGCTCTGCACCCAGTAAGTTCTCAACAAATATGATTGATAAATATGATTGACAACCCATATGATATGAATATGATTGGAGTCCCATTCGTATTGTGCATCCAAAACAGTCTTCCCTTCTGAGGCCCTCATGTCTGATGTTGGCATCACCTAGCACTGTTTTAATGGAAATAATGCCCACAGAGTTACTACTGCCCTTACCTTCCAGAGATCAGGTGATCCTTCAACCAGCTTGGCATTTACGTTGCAGTATTTTAGGGCCAAGTGAAGACATTCAGTTCCATAATCCAGGTCGTAGTCGCTACACTGGAGAAATATAAGGAAAAGATACGGTGAATTCATTTTAACCTAAATTACCATACCAAGCCCCTCTCAGGATCACACCTGGAGGGTTTCCAGTACTCTACCACTCTCATTTACAGGAGGAAGAGTCCAGCAGAGGTAGATCCACTCCACTTCTAGCTTGGCCAGTGGCAGGCAATCTGCAACAAATCAAAACTCACCCATGCTGGGCAGCAGCAGCATGGAAGACCTTTGAGGATGGGGACTTCTGTATTTTTCCGAAAAAAACTCTAAGGGTACACTACCAGAATGACTGCAGATGGAGAGTGGGGCGTTCTGGGAGAGATGTGTCCATGGGGTCAGATATGGATCGACAGCATAAGACAAAACAAGACCATACCAAGTGAGACCGTTGTTGGGTAGGGACCATCTCTATATGTGCCGATTTGTACTTCCCAAGCACTTAGTACAGTGCTCTGCACATAGTAAGCGCTCAATAGATATGACTAAGTGAATGAATAAGGATTATGCTTTGAATTGATGTCAGAATCCTACTCCTCATCTTCATATTCAGCTCCTTTAGGTGCTTTTTGTTAGTGTGAATTACATAGGGAACCAACAGAAAACACTGTAACTCCATTCCCTGCTTAAGCAAATTATCTTCTTTACACCCCCATTCCAAACAGAACACCAATGAAGGATTTCAAAATGTAGGGGGTTAAAAACGTACCCAGCTAGAGGATAAGCTCCTTGTGAGCAGGGAATGTGTCACTTCGTAATTCGGGACTTTCCAAGCACCTAGTACAGTGCACCACACTAAGCTGGCACTCAATAAATGGTACTAAGGATTTTACAACCTAGCAGGTGGGCCAGATATTAAAGTAAATTATAAATTAGAGGAAACAAGATAGTTTAATTGCATGTACAAAAGTGAATTGGTAAAAAGGCTGAGAATCTATAATAATAATAATAATAATGGTATTTGTTAAGCACTTACTATGTGCCAAGCATTGTTCTAAGCACTGTTCTAAGCACAAGGTATTCATTCATTCATTTATTCAATCGTATTTATTGAGCGTTTACTGTGTGCAGAGCCCTGTACTAAGCACTTGGGAAGTACAAGTTGGCAACATATAGAGATGGTCCCTACCCAACAGAGGGCTCACGTTGTCCCTCGTGGGGCTCACAGTTTTAATCTCCATTTTACAGATGAGGTAACTGTGGCACAGAGACAAAGTCAAACAGCTGACAAGTGGCAGAGCTACTACAGATTAGAACCCATGACCTCTGACTCCCAAGCCTGTGGTCTTTCCACTGAGCCACATTGCTTCTAAGAATGCACGAATGCTAAAATGGTAGAAAGAGGGGGCCCCTTTCCTCTTCTCACACTCCCTTCTGTGTTGCCCTGACTTGCTCTCTTTCTTCAACCCCTTCCTAGCCCCACAGCAATTATGCACATACCTGTTATTTATTTATATTAATGTCTGTCTCCTCTTCTAGACTGTAAGGTCATGGGGGACAGGGAATGCACCAGTTAATTGTTATATTGTACTCTCCCAAGCGCTTAGTACAGTGCTCTACATACAGAGAGTGCTGAATAAATATGATGAATGAATGAATGGTGTGGAGTTGAAAGATATTTGCCTCACCAAGTGTATGCTACATTTTGTTACTGAACTTCTTTTCTGCAGCTTGCCCAATCCAAAGGCCTCTACTTCTTCCTAATCCTTCTCGACCTCTCAGCTGCTTTTTGATGCTGTCCTGGAAACATTATCCAACCTCAGCTTCACAGACACTCTCCTCTCCTGGCTCTCCCCCGATCCCTCTGGCCGCTCATTCTCAGTCTCTTTCATGAGCTTCTATTCTGCCTCCCACCCTCTAACTGTAGGAGTCCCTTAAGATTCAGTTCAGGATCCCCTTCTACTCTCCATCTACAGCCACTCCCTTGGAGAACTCAGTCTCTCCCATGGCTTCAACTACCACCTCCATGCAGATGACTTACAAATTTACATCTTCAACCCCTGATCTCTCTTCCTCTCTGCAATCTCACATTTCCTCCTGCCTTCAGGACATCTCTATTTGGATGCCCTGCCATCACCTCAAACTTAACATGTCTAAAATAGAGCTCCTTATCTTCCCACGCAAACCTTGTCCTCCCCCTGACTTTCTCATCGCTGTAGATGGCACAACCATCTTTCCTGTTTCACAGGCTTGTAACCTTGGCATTTTCCTTGAGTCCTCTCTCTCATTCATTCATTCATTCGATCATATTTATTGAGCGCTTAGTCAATCTATCACTAAATCCTGTCTGTTCAACTTTCACGACATCACTACAATCTGCCCTTTCCTCTCCATACAAAATCATCTTAATAATAATAATAATAATAATGATGGCATTTATTAAGCGCCTACATTCCACAGAAACTGCCCTCTCAAAGATCACCAATGACCTCCAGCTTGCCAAGTCCAACGGCTCCTACTCTATCCTAATCCTCCTCGACCTCTCAGCTGCCTTCGACACTGTGGACCACCCCCTTCTCCTCAACACGCTATCCAGCCTTGGCTTCACAGACTCTGTCCTCTCCTGGTTCTCCTCTTATCTCTCCGGCCGTTCATTCTCAGTCTCTTTTGCAGGCTCCTCCTCCCCCTCCCATCCCCTTACTTTAGGGGTTCTTCAAGGGTCAGTTCTTGGTCCCCTTCTGTTCTCGATCTACACTCACTCCCTTGGTGACCTCATTCGCTCCCACGGCTTCAACTATCATTTCTACGCTGATGACACCCAAATCTACATCTCTGCCCCTGCTCTCTCTCCCTCCCTCCAGGCTCGCATCTCCTCCTGCCTTCAGGACATCTCCATCTGGATGTCTGCCCGCCATCTAAAACTCAACATGTCCAAGACTGAACTCCTTGTCTTCCCTCCCAAACCCTGCCCTCTCCCTGACTTTCCCATCTCTGTTGACGGCACTACCATCCTTCCCGTCTCACAAGCCCGCAAACTTGGTGTCATCCTCGACTCCACTCTCTCATTCACCCCTCACATCCAATCGGTCACCAAAACCTGCCGGTCTCAGCTCCACAACCTCGCCAAGATCCGCCCTTCCCTCTCCATCCAAACCACTACCCTGCTCGTTCAAGTTCTCATCCTATCCCGTCTGGATTACTGCATCAGCCTCTCTCTGATCTTCCATCCTCCTGTCTCTCCCCACTTCAATCCATACTTCACACCGCTGCCCGGATCATCTTTGCCCAGAAACGCTCTGGGCATGTTACTCCCCTCCTCAAAAATCTCCAGTGGCTACCAATCAACCTACGCATCAGGCAAAAACTCCTCACCCTCGGCTTCAAGGCTGCCCATCACCTCGCCCCTTCCTACCTCACCTCCCTTCTCTCCTTCTCCAGCCCAGCCCGCACCCTCCACTCCTCTGCCGCTTATCTCCTCACCGTGCCTTGTTCTCGCCTGTCCCGCCGTCGACCCCCGGCCCACATCCTCCCCCGGGCCTGGAATGCCCTCCCTCTGCACATCTGCCAAGCTAGCTCTCTTCCTCCCTTCAAAGCCCTACTGAGAGCTCACCTCCTCCAGGAGGCCTTCCCACACTAAGCCCCCTCCTTCCTCTCCCCCTCCTCCCCCTCCCCATGCCCCCACCTTACCTCCTTCCCCTCCGCACAGCACCTGTATATATGTATATATGTTTGTACGTATTTATTACTATTTATTTATTTTATTTGTACATATTTATTCTATTCATTTTATTTTGTTAATATGTTTTGTTTTGTTCTCTGTCTCCCCCTTCTAGACTGTGAGCCCACTGTTGGGTAGGGACCGTCTCTATATGTTGCCAACTTGTACTTCCCAAGCGCTTAGTACATTGCTCTGCACACAGTAAGCGATCAATAAATACGATTGATTGAATGAATGAATGAATGAATGAATGAATATGTACAAAGCACAGTTCTAAGAGCTGGGGAGGATACAAGGTGATCAAGTTGTCCCACTGGGGGCTCACAGTCTTAATTCCTATTTTACAGATGAGGCAACTGAGGCACAGAGAAGTTGTGACTTGCCCAAAGTCACTCAGCTGACAATTGGCAGAGCTGAGATTTGAACACATGACCATCTTCTTCCTCAAATACCATCAAGTTGTTTCTGACCCATAGTGACTCCATGGATACACCCTCTTCAAAATTCCCCATCTTCTGACATAAGGTCATTCTGCATTGTGTACCCAAAGAGTTTTCTTGGTAAAGATACGGCACTGTTCTACCATTGCCTTCTTCCGCGCAATAAAAACTTGAGTCTCTGCTGTTGTGTTTGATCTACATTTTGATCACTTTGATCACCCGCCTCTGACTTTTTCCTATGCTGCTGCTGCCCACCACAAGTGAATCGACTTTGTCTTCTAGACTTTGAGCCTGCTGTTGGGTAGGGACCATCTCTATATGTTGCCAACTTGTACTTCCCAAGCGCTTAGTACAGTGCTCTGCACACAGTAAGTGCTCAATAAATACAACTGAATGAATGAACGGTGCTTCAGCTTAGATCTCTTCATTATGGGTAGTCTTATATGGCATAGCCATATACAAATTCTCCTGCCACAATCAGGAATAGATTTATAAAAGATTCATCACACAAACTGCTACCATGTTAATCCAAACATTTATCCTATCCTGTCTGACAACTGTATCAGCCTCTTTGCTGGCCTCTCTGCCTCCTGTATCTCCCCTCTTTAGTCCAGACTTCACTGGGGTGCCCAGATCATTTTTCTACAAAAAAAGTTCAGTCTATATTTCTCCACTCCTCAAAAAAACTCCAGTGGTTGCCCATGCACCTCTGCATCAGACAGAAACTCCTCACCACGGGCTTTAAAGCAGTCAAACCCCTTGCCCCCTCCTACTTCACCTCGCTACTCTCCCACTGCAACCCAGCGGAAAGAGCCCGGGCTTGGGAGTCAGAGGTCATGGGTTCAAATCCCGGCTCCGCCAATTGTCAGCTGTGTGACTTTGGGCAAGTCACTTAACTTCTTTGGGCCTCAGTTACCTCAGCTGTAAAATGGGGATTAAGACTGTGAGTCCCCCACGGGACAACCTGATAACCTTGTAATCTCCCCAGAGCTTAGAACAGTGCTTTGCACATAGTAAGCACTTAATAAATGCTTTCATCACTATTATTATTATTATTATTATTATTATTATTATTATTATTACACATTTCATTCCTCTAATGCCAACCTAATCACAGTACTTTGACCTAGTCTATCTCACTGCCAACCTCTCACGCCCATGCTACCTCTGGCCTGGAAATCTCTCCCTTTTCTTATCCAACAAATACTCTCCCCACCTTCAAAGTCTTAGTGAAGGCACAGCTCCTCAAAGAGGCCTTCCCCTACCTAGCCCTCATTTGCTTTTTCCCCATCCCTTCTGCGTTGCTCTGATTTGCTCCCTTTATTCGACCCTCCCCTGACCCCCGATCCACAGTAATTATGTCCACATCTGTAATTTAACATCTGTAATTTATTTGTTTAATGTCTGACTCGCCATCTAGACTACAAGCTTATTGTGGGCAGGCAATGTGTCCGTTATATTGTTGTGTTATACTCTCCCAAGAGATTGGTATGGTGACCAGAACACAGTAAGCGCTCAAGAAACACGATAGATTGATTGACTGATCTACAAGCATTAGCCAAAGTGATGCGCTGCTACTTTGCAAAGATCAATTTTAGAACAGAATCCTGTTGAGGGCAGGGATTCAGAAGTTTGTAATTTACCTTGTAAGGCATACTGTACAATATCACACACACAGATAACTGTCCTCCAGGAGAGGAAAACAATGCTACTCAGAGTTAGATTTCACCCCCGGGCATGTTGATAAGACTGATGCTGGACTCGATACTGACCCTTGAAAATGATGGCTGCCTTATAAAAATAATACTCAGGCTTTAAGTCCTCAAAAAATTTAGGAATACCAATACTGTAGGTATACCCAAAGCAATCTCACCTTCATTTCTCTGTTTCTGGCAAAACTTTTTTATTGAGCTTTTTTTAAAAAAAAACATGAGCCAA
This sequence comes from Tachyglossus aculeatus, assembly GCF_015852505.1. NCBI lineage: Eukaryota > Metazoa > Chordata > Mammalia > Monotremata > Tachyglossidae > Tachyglossus > Tachyglossus aculeatus. Next base: position 8,877,044 of record NC_052067.1, read on the forward strand.
AGGAACTTATTGAGCACTGTACTAAGTTAAAGAGGACAACAGAGTTGGTAATAATAATCCCTGCCCTCGAGGAGCTTGCAAACTAGTGGAGTGGCCTACAAGGGAGGAGAAAGCATATGTAAAGGCCAGGGTGAGAGTAACTAACCTATTCAAAATTCATTAATTCAAAAACCTAGCTTTAGTCATTAGCTTCATCTCTCTTTCTCACAAACCTCTCAAAGCAGCAAACAAGTAGCAAAGTATATTTGTCCTTTAGTCTTTTATTTCTTCTGTAAATGGCCCAAGGAAGAGATGTGTAATGAGAAAAAATAATAATAATAATACATTGCTACCTGTTCTGTTGCTTTCTGTGATTTGCAATCCACTGCATCTCCTTGTGGGAAATGGATTGTGTCTAGTAAGTTAATATGTACCTTTAGACCCCGGCACTTTGCATAAACTTGGTACATAAGTGCTTTCTTTAAAAATGATATTTGTTGAGCACTTACTATATGCTATGCACTGTAGTAATCACTGAGGTTGATACAAGCTAATAATAATAATAATGGTACTTGTTAAGCGCTTACTATGTGCCAAGCACTGTTCTAAGCGCTGGGATAGATACAAGTTTAGCAGGTTGTCCCACGTGGGGCTCACAGTCTTAATCCCTATTTTATAGATGAGGGAACTGAGGCACAGAGAAGTGAAGTGACTTACCCAAAGTCACACAGCTGACAAGTGGCGGAGCCGGGATTAGAACCCATGACCTCTGGCTCCCAAGCCCGGACTCTTTCCACTAAGCCACGAATCAGATTGGAGGTGGGACACGGTCCATGTCCCACGTGGGGATTGTACTGAGGCACAGGGAAGTTAAATGACTTGGCCAAGGTCACTCAGCAGACAAGTTATTAATACCATAACTAACTAAAATAGCTGACGCAATCTTCCAAACTAGCATACCCTGAAGAGTCCGCCCTGAATAACTGAGTGCCACTGGAGTAAATCAGTTGCTATTTTCTCCAGCCTTCAAGGAAGGCACAGGACAGAATAGTTCCCTGAAACCACCCCCCTTCATTTTTTACATCCTTTACTCACTTAGGTGTTGGATAAATAGAAGACACCCTGTTTCCTGTGCTCATAAACCACCTTTTCACATGCATTTATAAAACGCCTGCGGGATCTATCGGAGGATAATCAGATCTGAGCTCTTTTCGTTGGGAAAACAGATGCCTCCAATGAAATCTCCTTTCTTATCTTGTACATCTCAAAGTATTTTCAGGTCACAATTCCCTCATTCACTTCATATTTAAACCACATCAACAGGCATTATTCTCATCTGAAGAGTCACCTTGTTCCTTAAATCCAAAAAAATGTAAAGGGGAAAGAACTTCTCTCTTTTCCAATCTCCTGCAAAGGCTAACACATGCTCTTGCAAATGCAGCAAAATCCTGAAATAACACTTTTCAAGGGAAAGAATGTACAACTTTTTTAGTTTCAGCAGGAACATCTCAAAGAGATTATACTATTCAGGAAAAAAATGCCCTGTAGAATATCAAGCATTTTATTTTTCTAATGCTGATAAGCTTCCAATATTCTCACTCAGGGATCTAAGGTAGCTTGTAAAGTTTCATTTCTCTGTCTCTTTTTCCAAACTCTCCAATCATATGAATACCATCTCGTGGCTCAGTGGAAAGAGCCCGGGGTTTGGAGTCAGTGGTCATGGGTTCAAATGCCGGCTCCACCAATTGTCAGCTGTGTGACTGGGTAAGTCACTTCCCTTCCACCCTATAAATCTGCATATTGTGAGGGTTAGTGGGGAGAGAAGACAAAAAGGGTCTGTGAGGATTTCTTCAATGGACAGGAAGACTGAGAGCCTCAGGGATTCCATAGGGCAAGTCCTCTCATCTCCCAACTCCTTGACAGAGTTGTCTACAACTGATGCATCCACTTCTCCTCCAATTCTCTTTCATTCATTCATTCAGTCAATCGTATTGAGTGCTTACTGTCTGCGGAGCACTGTATTAAGCGCTTGGGAGAGCACAATACGAGAATTAACAGACACATACCCTGCCTACAATGATCTTACAGGCTACAGGAGGAGACAGACATTAATACAAATAAAGAAATTACAGATTTGTACATAAATCACAGATATTAATTCTCTCCTTGACCAACTTCAATCTGGTTTGCACCCCCCTCACTCCACAGAAATTACCCTCTCTAAGGATGCCAACGACCTTCTTCTTGCCAAACCAACAACCTCTACTCTGTCTTAATCCTCCTCCTATACCCCTCAGTCACCTCTGACACTATGGACTACCCCCTTTTCCTTGAGACAGCATCCAACCTTTGTTTCACTGACACGTTCCTCTCTTGTCTGCTGTGTGACCTTGGGCCAGTCACTTAATTTCTCTATGCCTCAGTTCCCTCATCTGTAGAATGGAGATGAAGACTGTGAGCCCCATGTGGGACAGGGACTGTGTCCAACCTGATTACCTCCTATCTACCCCAACGCTTAGAACAGGACTTGGCACATAGTAAGTGCCTAATACCATTATTATTATTATTGTTATCTTGGTTCCCATCCTGTCTCTCTGATGGTACCTTCTCAGGCTTTTGTCGCAGCCCTCTCCTCTTCCTCCCACTCTCTTACAAGTGGGGGCCTCTTGAGCCTCAGTTCTGAATCCCTCTCTGTTCTCCATCTACACACACTCCCTCAGAGTACTCATTCACTCCCACATCTTCAACTACCATCTTCATGCAGCTGATCTGATCTGTGTCAAAAACCAGAGTGTAGCCTCTCTTGCCAACTTACATGAACAAAATTGTTCAAAAATTTAGGTAGGTGAGAGTTTACTGCCTGCCCCTCCCGGATCTGCTTCTTCAGGAAATAATGAGTGTGTGGAAATGGAAAATTCCTACGAATAAAAGATGTTTTTATAAATGTTTCCACAAAAATGTGCCACCTGCATAACTACTCATTGAGCATTTCCCATCATGGAATTCAGAGAATGTTGCAGGATCTTGACTAGACAAATGAATGAACGCCCCAGGCCACTGCAGGGGTACAGTCTGCTTCCCCTATTTCCAGAAGGCAAAGCTTCCAAATAGTAACAGTGTCAACATACGAACACACTTGGAAGGCGTGATGATTTAGTGGAAAGAGATGGAGATTGTAAATCAGGGCACCCAGGCTGTAGTCCCGGTTCTGCCAATGGCCTGCGGTGTGACCTTATCCAAAGTCATCTAATCTCTCTGGGCCTCAGTTTCCCCATCTGTAAAGTAAGGAGAATAGATCTTGTCCTTCTACCTCTTAGGCTGGTCTCTCCATGTGAGACCTCCTTTCTCCTCTCCTCCTCCTCCCCTCCCCATTGCCCCCCCTCTGCCCTACCCCCTTCCCCTCCCCACAGCAGTTGTGTATAGTTGTACATATTTATTACTCTATTTATTTTATTAATGATGTCCATATGGCTATAATTCTATTTATTCTGATGGTATTGACACCTGTCTACTTGTTTTGTTTTGTTGTCTGTCTCCCCCGTCTAGACTGTGAGCCCATTGCTGGGTAAGGACCGCCTCTATATGCAGCCGATTTGTACTTCCCAAGTGCTTAGTACAGTGCTCTGCACACAGTAAGAGCTCAATAAATACGACTGAATGAATGAATGAATGAATGAATGAATGAATGAATGAATGAATGAGACAGAGACTGTGTCCAATCTGATTACCTGGTACTAATCCCAGGGCTTTGCATAGCACTTTGGAACATATCACACATTAATATATGCCATAATTACTGTTAAAATAGCCAATCTTCAGAGGGAAAAAGAGATTTTAAAATGTATTGGAAGGCTAATGTATCTTAATGAACTAACAATACTTCCTGCATTCCACTGTTATTATTATTATTATTATTATTACCTTCACAGTGCTTAGTGCAGTGCTTGGAACATAGAAAATGCATAACAAATATGACAATTATTATTATTATTTATTTATGATTTTCCATCTCATTAGATTGTAAAATACTGGAGTGACAATGATTATGCCCCAAGTACAGTGCTTCACTAAGCAGGCACTCAACAAATGCCACAAAGATAATGACGATGATAGTGACACCTGGCCAACTTGACAACTGACAAAATTTGAGGGAAGAGATCAGAAATAACTAGAACTCTGGAGTCTGACTTGACACAATTCGAAGTAACTCTCCCTGGACCCCGAACTGGAGTTAGCATAGCTTACATGGCAAAGTGAGAGTATAAAATGAAAGCATAGACCTGAAAGCGGAGCAAAAAATGCAGCACAATTCCAACTGGCAGGAGGCCACCCCAATTAAGTAGCTCATGGGGATTGGAATGCCAAAAGTGTCACCACACTTTGTTCTTGCAAGATTTCATTTTGGGATCTTCATTTCTAGTCCTTTCCTTCATAAGCCTAAGCATCTACGAAGGTTTTAAAACATGCGGTTGATCTGTGCTATTTACTGAGGGTTTACTGTGTGCAGAGCACTGCACTAAGTGCTTAAGTGCTTATTTTGTTTTGTTGCCTGTCTCTCCCTTCTAGACTGCGAGCCCTTTGTTGGGTAGGGACCGTCTCTATATGTTGCCGATTTGTACTTTCCAAGGACTAAGTACAGTGCTCTGAACACAGTAAGCGCTCAACAAATACGAATGAATGAATGAATGGAAGAATGTAAAACATTCATAATAATAATAATATTATTATAATTATAATTATTGTGGTATTTGTTATTTGTATTGCATTTGTATTTGTGCTTACTTTGTGCCAGGCACTGTACTAAGTAAGCATTGGGGTAGATAAAAGTAAATCAGGTTGGACACAGTCTCTGTCCCTCATGGGGCTCAGTCTTAATCCCCATTTTACAGATGAGCTAACTGAGGAACAGAAAATTTAAGTGACTTGCCCAAGGTCACAAAAATCTGATACACAACACACACAAAAAATATCTGTAATCTGTTTAATTGTTTATTTTGGTATTTATCATTTGTTTCTAGGCTCTTACTCTCATCTACTGTACGTTCAGACAATTTGGTATCATTAGATTGAATGATATTCAATACTTGCCATCAGGGAGTTAAAATTCTAACACGCTTTCCAGGATCTTTTCGAAATCATCACAATGACCTGTCATTATGCAACATGCAAGACGTCCATTATCGAAAGACAGAGCTTTAAAGCCCTTCCTGAGACCTGGATTTGAAATGACCTAGATTTCTGTGCTGGCTTTTTCCTCTCTGGTCCTCCACACATGTCAGGTTCTGCAACTTCTAATACTATTCATAAGATCCTTGCGGCTAGGTATTATGGAAGGGATGCCCAATAAAACACAATGAAAAGCATATTTCACGAACATAAACACAAGTCCAAGCATGTACTTCAGTGAGCAATCCTCCTTGGAGTTTCAGAATCAGAATTAACTTCAAATCCAAACAGATGATTTTTTTTTTTGCACCCAGGCTTACAGTATATATGGTGGTATTATCATTATGGTGTATATAGAGAGATATATAGATATATTTGTTACTATGTTTTCGTGATATTTGTTTAGCACTTAATATGTCCCAGGCAATGCACTAAGCACTGGGGTAGATACAAGCTAATCAGGTTGGACCCAATCCCTGTCCCACAAGGGGCTCACAGTCTTAATCCACATTTTACAGATTAGGTAACTGAGGCACAGAGACGTTAAGTGGCTTGCAGCATGGCCTAGTGGAAAGATCACAGTCCTAGGAGTCAGAGGACTTGGGTTCTAATTCTGATTCCACCACTTACCTGTTGTGTGACCTTGGGCAAGTCACTTAACTTCTCTGTGTCTCCGTTCCCTCATCTGCAAAATGGGGATTCATAACCTGTTCTCCCTCCTACTCAGACTGTGAACGCCGAGTGGGACCTGATGATCTTGTATCTACCCCAGCGCTTAGTACAGTGCCTGACACATAGTAAATGCTCCTCTAGACTGTAAGATCAATATGTATAGGGGGCGTATATACCAATTCTGTCATACTGCATTCTTCCAAGCGTTTAGTTCAGTGCTCTGCACACAGTAAGCATTCCATAAATATGACTGATTGATTAACAAATACCACAATTATTATAGAACGCAATGCAGCGGCAGAAGAAATGATCATGCACACAAATGTGACATTAATCCGTGTGCATACTCTAATGCAAGTTTTCCTTCTTCAACCGATAGTACCTATTGAGTGCTTAGTAGCCCCATACTATGTGTTGAGAAAGTACGACAGAGTTCATTCATTCATTCAATCGTATTTATTGAGCGCTTACTGTGTGCAGAGCACGGTATTAAGCTCTTGGGAAGTACAAGTCGGCAACATGCAGAGACGGTCCCTACCTAACAACGGGCTCACAATCTAGAAGGAGGGGACAGACAATAAAACAAAACATGTAGACAGGTGTCAAAATCATCAGACCAAATAGAATTATAGCTATATGCACATCATTAACAAAACAAATAGTAAATACGTACAAGGAAAATACATAGAATTCATTCAATCGTATTTACTAAGCGCTTACTGTGTGCAGAGCACTATACTAAGGGCTTGGAAAGTACAATTCGGCAAATACGTACAAGGAAAATACATAGAATTCATTCAATCGTATTTACTAAGCGCTTACTGTGTGCAGAGCACTATACTAAGGGCTTGGAAGGTACAATTCGGCACCAAAGAGAGAAAATCCCTGCCTCCATGGTAGACGTGATCTCTGCCCAAAGGGGGTTTCACCCTACAAGACTCTCTGTTCTCGACTGTAAGCTCACTGAGGAAAGGAGACCTGTCTTCCAACTCTGTTGTTTTGAACTCCTTCATGCACTTAGTACTGTGCTCTGCACATGGTACAGAAGCAGCGGGGCTCAACATGGGAAGCAGCGTGGCTCAGTGGAAAGCGCCCGGGCTTTGGAGTCAGAGGTCATCGGTTCAAATCCCGGCTCCGCCACTTGTCAGCTGTGTGACTTTGGGCAAGTCACTTAATTTCTCTGTGCCTCAGTTTCCTCCTCTGTAAAATGGGGATTAAGACTGTGGGCCCCACGTGGGACAACCTGATCACCTTGTAAACTCCCCAGCGCTTAGAACAGTGCTTTGCACATTGTAAGCGCTTAATAAATGCCATCATTATGTATTATTATATTATTACAGTACCCTCAATAAGTACCATTTATGGAATGATTGACTTACCAAGGATTCATCACTAAAGGTGTTAGGGGAGAATTGAACATTCACTTTTCTGAATTTATCTGGAAACGGGTCTGCAAATAGTTCTTTTTAATCTCTCAGTCCACCAGACGTAAAGAAGCCCTTCTCCAAACCAGGTAACGTGGTTGTCCTCCTTGAAATATACTCAAGGCCTATAAATGTCATGACATGGGGTGATTTGTGTGTGAGTGCCAATGGACTGGGGCTTTGTGGACTCCTTGATGTTTCGATAAAAGCTTCCAGGTAGAGGAGAATTTGCAGTTTTGGAAAAGCATACCGCTCAAAGATCTGGGGCAGTAAGAACAGGGTCCATCAGAGACTATGAATCAAAAATCAAAGAGATCTCCAAGGCATCTCTTCCAAAAATAATGCCCTTGTTCTAACTGTGGACCTGGGTAAAAACCCTGAAGTTTCTTGTGGACAGGGAACTGGTCTACTGACTCTATTGCATTGAATGCTCCCAAACACCTAATCCAGTGTTCTACACACTTTAAATACCACTGATTGCTTGATGAATTACAATAACCTCAATTAATATGTGCAGAGCACTGTATAAGTGTTTGGGACCATACAATACAATAGAGTTAGTAGACATGTTTCTTGCCCACAACAAGCTTACAGCCTAGAGAGGGAGACAGATATTAATATAAGTAAAGCCCTATCTCTTACAGACAGTTATCTAAACCCTTCTTCCATCTACTGATATCTTCATTCATTCATTCATTCATTCAATCATATTTATTGAGCGCTTACTGTGTGCACAGCATTGTACTAAGCACTTGGAAAGTACAATACAGCAATAAAGAGAGACAATCCTGGCCCACAACAGTCTCACAGTCTAGAGCAGGGAGACAGACATCAATACAAGCAAATTGGCATCAATTGTCATTTCTGTTGAAACAACATTCTGAGGCATTGAATTTACTTGACCACGACTGTAAAAATGCTATTTACTGAGTGACCAGTGTGTGCTGAGCACTGTACTAAGCAGTTGGGAGAAGGTAATAGAGTCGATTGACAAAATCCCTGACCTCAAGGAAATCAGAGTGTAGTGGAGACACTGGGAAAAAACAAAAATGATGGTATTTGTTAAGTGCTTATTATGTGCCAGGCACTGTATTAAGCGCTGGGGTGGATACAAGCCAATAAAGCTGGACACAGTCCCTGTCCCATGTGGGGCTCATAGTCTCAATCCTTATTTTACAGATGAGGTAACTGAGGCATAGAGAAGTAAAATAACTTGCTCAAGGTCACACAGCAGAAAAGTGGCAGAGCTGGAATTAGAACTCATGACCTTCTGAATCCCAGGCCCGCGCTCTATCCAATATGCCATGCTGTAAAGTTTGGAAAAAGGTGAAATTCTTAAAAACGTTTCTTCTTTAGCATTTATGATACTCATAATATCCCTCCTCAAATCCCTCCTCAAATAATCCCTTCTCAAAAATCTCCAGTGGCTGCCTGTCAACCTACGAATCAAGCAAAAATTCCTCACTCTCGGCTTCAAGGCTGTCCATCACCTCATCCCCTCTTACCTTACCTCCCTTCTCTCCTTCTCCAGCCCAGCCCACACCCTCCGCTCCTCCCGCTAACCTCCTCACTGTGCCTCATTCTCGCCTGTCCCACATCCTTCCGCTGGCCTGGAATGCCCTCCCTCCACACATCAGCCAAGCTAGCTCTCTTCCTCCCTTCAAAGCCCTACTGAGAGCTCCCCTCCTCCAGGAGGCCTTCCCAGACTGAGCCCCCTTTTTCCTCTCCTCCTCCCCATCCCCCCCACCCTACCTCCTTCCCCTCCCACAGCACTTGTACATATATATATTTGTACAGATTTATTACTCTATTTATTGTACTTGAACATATTTACTATTCTATTTATTTTGTTAATGATGTGTGTTTAGCATTCATTCTACTTGTTCTGACGACTTTGACACCTGTCTACGTGTTTCGTTTCGTTGTCTGTCTCCCCCTTCTAGACTGTGAGCCTGTTGTTGGGTAGGGACCGTCTCTATATGTCGCCAACTTGTACTTCCCAAGTGCTTAGTACAGTGCTCTGCACACAGTAAGCGTTCAATATATATGAATGAATGAATGAATGATACCATTTTGGAACTAATTAAATCACTATTGAGCACAATATGCCAAACGGGGCCCGAAGAGGAGGCCCTATAGACACATTGCATTTTCCTGGCATCTTGAGAATACCTCTTAATGGATATTTTGGCCCCCATTATTCTAATCCTGACAGGGAACACAAACCTTCTCTTTGTTGTACTCTCTTCCAAGTGCCTATGGGGAAATAAATGCTATCACCACCACTGCTGCTTCACTAGGATAAATTTCTATTTTGTACGGTTAGGAAAAATGCAGTTGAGATTTTGTAAATGTGTTTCCCCATCAAGTTTTCCCTCTCACTGTCCATTCACCCATTTCCCTGAAAGTATTCAAATCCCCTTAAGCAGTTCATCACTTGGGATAATCCCCGCTAAAACTGAGGAGTTGAGAAAATAGAAGGCAGAGACATGATCAGGTTCTACCCATTATTAGTGTCTGCCCTGTTCAAATATTCACATGACTTACTGAAAACTATCAGGAAATGGATATTTTAAGCACGGTCACCAAAACGAAATACTCGGTGACTGGTGGTTGAGGTAATGCTTTTAGGAATATTTTGACACTCAGCTACTTTTTGAAATTCTGTATTTACGTAGCACCTTTTGTCCTGGATCATTAAGAACTTTTCAATCATTGTCTGGCTAATCCTCACAATATCTCTTTTGTAATAGCGTTATTACAGAACTCCTCAGGTATCCTTCGACAAAGAAAGTGTTGCAGAAGGAGCAACACATCGGTAAGGTCGAGGAGGAGGAAACCCAGGATTCCTGTCCTCCCAGTCCCCAGTTTGGAGAATTAAAGCACATCCCCTCCCTTAATTATCATTGTTTGTTGAGTGTTGACATTTTATTCCGTGCTGTTCAGGACATGCAAAGGCACATTCTAGGCCACAAGAGATTATCATGCAAGTTAGTCAGACTTCTAACAAGCACATGCACAGTCTTTAGTAGCAGAATCATTCGATGATATTTCCTGAATACTTACAGTGCACAGAGCACTGTACTAAGCACTCGGGGGACTACGCTATAACAGAGTTGGCAGATACGTTCCCTGCCCACAATGAGCTTACAGTCTAGAGGAAAGGGAAAGGACTTTGTTAGAGTGACTGATTTGCGTGATGCCTGCAGTGAGAGTTCTGCGGGGCTGAATTGGAGGGGATGACCAGACCCAAATTATCCTCCATTCAATAAGCTCACAGCATGACCAAGTGGAAGAGGAAGAAACTGGAGGTCAAGAGATCCGGGTTCTCATCCCAGCTCCTTCCCTTGTCAGCTGTGTGACCTTGGCAAAGTCATTTCATTTCTCTGTGCCTCAGTGGCCTCACCTGAAAAATGAGGATTAAGTCTGTGAACCCCTTGTGGGACAGGGACTCTGTCCAAGCTGAACTGCTTGTAACTACCCCAGCATGCAGTACAGTGCATGGCACACAGTAAGTGCATAACAAATACAATAATTATTATTAATATCAATTATTATCTCATGTTATTCTCACATCATCCCTGCAAGGAAGGTAGAGGTGTGTATTTTTATTCGAGTTTTACTGATGAAGAAACTGAAGCCCAGAGAGGTTGGAGGACTTTCCCAAGGTCGCACAGCAGACTGCAGGCCGAGCTGAGAAAAGACCCCGGGTCTTCTGATGCCTAAAACCATCCTCCTTTCACTCCTGCTTGGATAAGAAATGCCAGAGTATTTATCTCTGGCGAAACCAGTTCCCAAAGCACTTCCCGAGTCCTGGGGGAGGATCAGGGTTCAGTTAGGGGGGGAAGGTTGGAAAAGATCAAAGGTCAGAGATTGGGTTAAAGGTAATAGTTGTGGTATTTGTTAAGCTGTTACTATGTGCCAGGCACTGGACTAAGCGCTGGAGTGGATACAAGCAAAATTGGGTTGGACGCAGTCCCTGTCCCACGTGGGGCTCACAGTCTTCATCCCCATTTTACAGATGAGGTAACTGAGGCCCAGAGAAGGGAAATGACTTGAAACGATTCAACAGGTGGATGAGTCAATGGATAGCTTTAGTCACTGTTTCTGTTTTCACCTGATCTCTATTCTAGTTCCCCTCCAAGGTCTAATTCTGCATCTATTTGGAATAATAATAATAGTGGTATTTGTTAAGTGCTTACTATGTGCCAAGCACTGTTCTAAGTTCTTACAACGTCTAAGATGTCTAAACGCTAAGTGTTTAAGTGCTTAGTACAGTGCTCTGCACACAGTAAGTGCTCAATAAATACGACTGAAGTGCTGGGGTAGATACAAGGTAATCAGGTTGTTCCATGCGGGGCTCACAGTCTTAATCCCCATTTTACAGGTGAGGTAACTGAGGCACAGAGAAGCGAAGTGACTTGCCCAAAGTGACAAAGCTGACAAGTGGCAGAGCCGGGATTAGAATCCACAACCTCTGACTCCCAAGCCCGGGGTCTTTCCACTAAGCCACGCTGCCGCTTCTGCGCTGCTTGGAAGGGGGCAAAGGAGGAGGATGCACAGTGTGGGGAGGGAGGGAGAAGGAAAGAGCTTAGTACAGTGCTCTGCACACAGTAAGTGCTCAATACATACGATTGATGATGAAAGAGGGCAGGGATGGGCCAGGGAAGGAAGATGGGCAATGGACCGAGGGGAAGGATGAAAGGCCTGGAGTTTGAAAGGGAGATTCCTGAAACTGTGAGCCACTGAAAAGGGCAGGAAGAGTGGAGGAGCCCGTCCACTCAGTCAATCAATCAATCAATCGTATTTATTGAGCACTTACTATGTGCAGAGCACTGTACTAAGCGCTTGGGAAGTACAAATTGGCAACACATAGAGACAGTCCCTACCCAACAGTGGGCTCACAGTCTAAAAGGGGGAGACAGAGAACAGAACCAAACATACCAACAAAATAAAATAAATAGGATAGAAATGTACAAGTAAAATAAATAAATAAATAAATAAATAAATAAATAAATAGAGTAATAAATATGTACAACCACATATACATATATACAGGTGCTGTGGGGAAGGGAAGGAGGTAAGACGGGGGGATGGAGAGGGGGACGAGGGGGAGAGGAAAGAAGGGGCTCAGTCTGGGAAGGCCTCCTGGAGGAGGTGAGCTCTCAGCAGGGCCTTGAAGGGAGGAAGAGAGCTAGCTTGGCGGAGGGGCAGAGGGAGGGCATTCCAGGCCCGGGGGATGACGTGGGCCGGGGGTCGATGGCGGGACAGGCGAGAACGAGGCACGGTGAGGAGATTAGCGGTGGAGGAGCGGAGGGTGCGGGCTGGGCTGGAGAAGGAGAGAAGGGAGGTGAGGTAGGAGGGGGCGAGGGGATGGATGGAGAGCCTTGAAGCCCAGGGTGAGGAGTTTCTGCCTGATGCGCAGATTGATCGGTAGCCATTGGAGGTTTTTGAGGAGGGGAGTAATATGCCCAGAGCGTTTCTGGACAAAGATAATCCGGGCAGCAGCATGAAGTATGGATTGAAGTGGAGAGAGACACGAGGATGGGAGATCAGAGAGAAGGCTAGTGCAGTAGTCCAGACGGGATAGGATGAGAGCTTGAATGAGCAGGGTAGCGGTTTGGACGGAGAGGAAAGTCAACTCAATGCCGTTTCTTCCTTGGTCCCCCAGTGCCCTGGCAGGAAGGTAAAGTAGGGTAGGCCCGGCCCGGCTCCCAGCTCAAAGCAACTCCTCAGCCTGGCCATCTCCCAGGACAGCTCTGATTCCCGGGCCATCCCGGCCCAGGGCGAGACGCAGCCTTTAGCTGTGGAGGCGGGCAGGGGGATCACCGGGACCGCATCTCCCTAAAATGTCAGCCTCTTGATAATGATGATGATGACGACGGTATTTGTTAAGCGCTTACGATGCGTCAAGCACTGTGTGATGCGCTGGGGTAGATACAAGCTAATCAGGTTGGACACAGTCCCTGTCCCACATCAGGCTCATAGTCCTCAGCCCCATTTTACAGACGAGGGCACTGGGGCACAGAGAGGTAAAGTGAGTTGCCCAAGGTCACACAGCAGATAAGTGTGTGCTCTGCCAATTGTCGGCTGTGTGACTTTGGGCAAGTCACTTAACTTCTCTGTGCCTCAGTTACCTCATCTGTAAAATGGGGATTAAGCTGGTGAGCCCCCCGTGGGACAACCTGATCACCTTGTAACCTCCCCAGCTTAGAACAGTGCTTTGCACATGGTACGTGTCTAGTAAATGCCATCATTACTATTAAGTGGTAGAGCCAGGATTATTATTATTATTGCTATTAATAGTAATTATAACGGTATTTGTTAAGCAATTACTATGTCAAGCACTGTTATAAGTACTGGAGTGTATGCAAGCAAATCAGGTTGGACACAGCCCTGCCCCATATGGGGCTCACAGTCTTCATCCCCATGTTACAGATGAGGGAACTAAGGCCCAGAGAAGTGAAGTGACTTGCTCAAGGTCACACAGCAGACAAGCGGTGGAGTCAGGATTAGAACCCAGGTCCTCCTGATGCCCAAGCTTAGTCCACAAGGCCATGCTGCTTCCTATGGGTTGATGGGAGAGCAGAGACCACTGGAGGAATTGCAAGGTGGGTGGGGGCGTGAACCGAGGCTACCCATCTCCCCCGGAAGTAGGAATTTATTATTTATTTATTTTATTTACTTATTTTATTTATTATTATTATTCAATTATATTAATTAATTAAATTATTTATTATTTATTTATTTTACTTGTACATATCTATTCTATTTATTTTATTTTGTTAGTATGTTTGGTTTTGTTCTCTGTCTCACCCTTTTAGACTGTGAGCCCACTGTTGGGTAGGGACTGTCTCTATATGTTGCCAACTTGTACTTCCCAAGCGCTTAGTACAGTGCTCTGCACACAGTAAGCGCTCAATAAATACGATTGATGATGATGATGATGATGAATTAAGTGGGGTGACCGACGCAGAACGGCCCCCTGGCCATCTCTCACCCATTACGGCAACTATTTCGAGCCTAAAGGACAACTATAGTGAAGCTAGAAACTCTTCATCCAGCAACACGTATGTGAGAGCCTGTTTAGCCTTAACTCACCTATGTCAAGAACATTTTAATGCATTTTCTATGCTGGTGCTGTATGAATTTCTTTATTAAACCAGTTCATACCTGTTGCCTCTTGCCCCATCTTGTGAAGTTCGCTCATTTGTTTTGTGTGCTTTCCCCCCCAACTCTGCTTGTGAGAGATGTTGGACTGATAGCCTTAGATGTATTCAAATAAGCAGGTTCAACAAATAAAGGGCCATAGTAAGTGCTTTCCTGCCTCCCTGTCAACGTAAGGTCCTAAAAGGACTTTAAAATATCACATATAATTAAGTGCATAGTTTCTCCTTCCTCAATAAAATGCCAATTATGGCATTTATTAATAATAATGATCAAAATAAAAATAATGATTATGGCACTCATTAAGCACTTTATGCCAAGGACTGTTCTAAATACTGGGGTAGACACAAGCTAATCAGGTTGGACACAGTCTCTGTTCCACATGGGTCTCACACTCTTAATCCCCATTTTACAGATGGGTATTTTCCACTAGGCCATGCTACTCCTAAACTTCCCAGGTTCAAAAAATTTGAGCAAAAAAATTGTCAGCTCCTCCAGGGCAGGCAACTTGTCTTATCCTTGCGGGTAGGGAATAAGTCTACCAAATCTGTATCATACTGATCCCAAGTACAGTGCTCTGCCCAATGGAGTAATCAATAAATTCCACTGATTTATTCATTATTACCCTGCTGTACTCTTAATCCCCATTTCACAGTTGAGGTAACTGAGGCCCAGAGAAGTGAAGTGACTTTCCAAAGGCCACATAACAGACATGTGGTGCAGCCGGGATTAGAACCCAGGTCTTTCCGGCTCCCAGGCCCGTGCTCCATCCACTAAGCAACACTTCTCCTCAGCCTCGCTGCTCTGGTAGGGTTTGGGAAAGTATAATCCCTGCCCTCAAGGAGTTGACAGTCTACAGGGGAAGACAGGCATTAAAAAAAATACAGGTAAGGGACGAAACCAGATATAAGGGGTGGGTTAAGTACCAAAACGCTTAGTGGTTCTGGACAAAGTGGTGCGGAGGTGATGCAGAAGGGAGGTAAAATTGGGTGGGGAGGTGATAGATTATTTTAATGGAAGCATCAATTTATATAAACCACTGGTATCTTTAGGACTGAAAGGTTTCTTGAGATGTGAACGTGGTCTAGTAGAAAGAATCAATCAATCCATGGCATTTATTGAGTGCGGATTGTGTGCAGGGCACTGTACTAAACATTTGGGAGAGAACAAAACAACAGAGTTGGCTGAAACGTTCCCTGACCACAATGAGCTTACATTCTATCAATCAATGGTATTTATTGTGCGCTTACCCTGTATTAAGTGCTTAGGAGAGTGGAATACAACATAGCCCCCGCCTACAAGGGGTTATGAGAAGCAGCGTGGCTCAGTGGACAGAGCGTGGGCTTTGGAGTCAGAGGTCATGGGTTCAAATCCTGGCTCTGCCAATTGTCAGCTGTGTAACTTTGGGCAAGTCACTTCACTTCTCTGGGCCTCAGTTTCCTCAACTGTAAAATCGGGATGAAGACTGTGAGCACCCCCGTGGGACAACCGGATCCTTTTGTAATGTCCCCAGCGCTTAGAACAGTGCTTTGCACATAGTAAGTGCTTAATAAATGCCATTACTATTATTACTATTATTATTATTATTATTATTATTATTATTATTATGCAGAGGGCCAGGCTGGGATCCCCATATGTCTACAAACCCGTCATTCATTCATCTATTTATTTATTCAATGGTATTTATTGAGTTCTTACTGTGTGCCAAGCACTATACTAAGCACTTGGGAGGGTACAATATACAAACAAAGAGTCATTCAAAACAAGGCCAGGGAGTTGGCTAGAGAAGGGGGGAGTCAGGGCAGGATTAAGAGTTAAGAGATCTTAAGTGTCTTAAGGGTAGGGACTATGTCGGTCGATTCTTCGGAGAAGCACCATGGCCTAGTGGATATAGCGTGAAATGGGGAGTCAGAAGTTCCTGGGTTCTAGTTCTGCCTCTGCCACTTGTCTCCGGTGTGACTTTGGGCAAGTCATTTAACTTCTT
The DNA here is from genome assembly GCF_015852505.1 of Tachyglossus aculeatus. Taxonomy (NCBI): domain Eukaryota; kingdom Metazoa; phylum Chordata; class Mammalia; order Monotremata; family Tachyglossidae; genus Tachyglossus; species Tachyglossus aculeatus. Next base: position 8,893,436 of record NC_052067.1, read on the forward strand.
TGTGCCTCAGTTACCTCAACTATAAAATGGGGTTTGACTATGAGCCCCATTCTAATCCCAACTCTGCTACTTGTCAGCTGTGTGACTTTGGGCAAGTCACTTAACTTCTCTGTGCCTCAGTTTCCTCATCTGGAAAATGGGGATTAAGAATATGAGCCTCATGAGGGACAACCTGATTACCTTGTATCTATCCCATAGAACAGTGCTTGGCACATACTAAGCGCTTAACAAATACCATGTAAAAAAAAAAAAAAGGACTGTGTCTAAACTGATCAGCTAGTATCTACCCCAGCCCTTAGAACAATGCCCGGCTCATAGCAAGTGCTGAGCAAATACCACAATTATCATTATGAGTATCATTATTATTATTATTATTATTATTATCATTAACTCTCCCAAGTGCTTAGGACAGTAATCTGTACTAAGTGCTCAATAAACACTATTGACTGACTGGGAATCCAAGCTCCATCACTTGCCCGCTTTGGTATCTTGGGCAAGTCATTTGAACTCCCTCTAAACCGTAATGTTATTATGGGCAGGGAACATGTCTACCAAATCTGTTATATTGTATTCTCCCAATCACTTAGTACAGTGCTCTGCATACAGTAAACACTTAATGAATATGATTGAATTATTTCTTTCTCTATGCCAACTCTGTTATATTGTATTCTCCCAATCACTTAATACAGTGCTCTGCATACAGTAAACGCTTAATGAATATGACTGAATTATTTCTTTCTCTATGCCAACTCTGTTATATTGTATTCTCCCAATCACTTAATACAGTGCTCTGCATACAGTAAATGCTTAATGAATGACTGAATTATTTCTTTCTCTATGCCAACTCTGTTATATTGTATTCTCCCAAGCACTTACTAAAAATAATAATAATAATAATAATGGCATTTGTTAAGCACTTACTATGTGCAAAGCACTGTTCTAAGCACGGGGGGGGATACAAGGTGATCAGGTTGTCCCACGTGGAGCTCACAGTCTTCATCCCCATTTTACACATGAGGTAACTGAGGCTCAGAGAAGTGAAGTGACTTGCCCAAGGTCACACAGCAGACAAGTGGCGGTGCCGAGATTAGAACCCATGACCTCTGACTCCCAATCCCGGGCTCTTTGCACTGAGCCACGCTGCTTCTCACTTAGTACAGTGCTCTGCATACAGTAAATGCTCAATGAATATAATTGAATTATTTCTTTCTCTATACCAACTCTGTTTTATTGTATTCTCCCAAACAGTGCAGTGCTCTGCATACAGTAAACGTTCAATGAATAAAATCTGGATTAAAATGCCCACTCACCCTTCCTCTTAGGCTGAAAGCCCCATGTGGGATAAGGACCGTCTGATCTGACATTTTGATCCTATCCCAATGCGTGGCATACTGACTGATACATAGCGTGAGTACTTAAATGACAATGCTATGATTATTCCGCGTAAAATGCCAACATCCAGAAACCTGAACCGCAACCAGATGAAACAGTACCCCCATAATTGGCTTTTCCCGAGGTACAGCTTAGAATACAGACCGGCTAGAGCTGTGCCATTTTTTTTTTTACTTAATGGCATTTATTAAATGCTGACTTTGTGCCAGGTGGCTCAGTGGAAAGAGCACGGGCTTTGGAGTCAGAAGTCAGGGGTTCAAATCCCGGCTCCACCAACTGTCAGCTGTGTGACTTTGGGCAAGTCACTTAACTTCTCTCGGCCTCAGTTACCTCATCTGTAAAATGGGGATTAAGACTGTGAGCCCCCCATGGGACAACCTGATCACCTTGCAACATCTCCAGTGCTTAGAACAGTGATGTATGTCCATGGAATATTGTGATACCCTCGCTTTGTTGTGATATCCAGGATCCCTCGCTTTGTTATGATACCTAGAATTCCTTGCTCTGCTTTCTGCTCATGTGCCGTATATTTCTAACTGCGCCACACTTATGTAGTAAGTCTTTGGTAAGCGGCCACCTTCTGTCCGGTTCTGTATAAAAGCTCGCTCCACACCTGCTGCGGTGCGGATGCTCCATGGATGTCCCGTAGAAGGGGGCTGTCCTTGCACCAGGACCTTGACACCTCAACCAGCCGCCGTGAGATTAAAGGTGATATGAACCCCATTGCAAAGGCTCCTCTCTCTTTCTTCGGTCTCGCCGGATCCAGAATGAATCCGCTTGGAGCTAAGCTCCTGCGTTACAAGTGCTTTGCACATAGTAAGCGCTTAGTAAATGCCATCATCATTATTATTATTATAACTACGTGCCGGGGTAGATTCAAGGTAATCATGTTGGACACAATCTATGGGGCTCATAGTCTTGATCCCCAGTTTTTTACAGATGAGGTAACTGAGGCACAGAGAAGTGAATGACTTGCCCAAGGCCACATAGCAGACACGTGGCACAGCCACCATTAAAACCCTTGTCCTATGACTCCCAGGGACGAGTTCTTTCCACTAGGCCACGCTCCAGCACTTAGAACAGTGTTTTGCACATAATAAGCGCTTAATAAATGCCATTATTATTATTATTATCATTACTCCTATTCTAAACTTCCCAGTTCAGAAAATTTGAGCAAAAAAATTGTCAGCTCCTCCAGGGCAGGCAACTTGTCTTATCCTTGTGGGCAGGGAATAAGTCTACCAAATATGTATTATACTGATCCCAAATGCTTAGTACAGTGCTCTGCCCAATGGAGTACTCAATAAATTCCACTGATTTATTGATTATTCCCCTGCTGTACTCTCCCAATTGCTCAGTGATTATAATAATAATAATATTTAATAGTTAAGCATTTACTATGTGCCAAGCACTGTTCTCAGCAAGGGGGTAGATAAAGGGTAATCAAGTTGTACACAGTCCCTGTCCCACACAGTAATAATAATGATGGCATTTGTTAAGCGCTTACTATGTGCAAAGCACTGTTCTAAGCGCTGGGGAGGATACGAGGTGATCAGGTTGTCCCACGTGGGGCTCACAGTCTTCATCCCCATTTTACATATGAGGTAACTGAGGCACAGAGAAGTTAAGTGACTTGCCCAAAGTCACACAGCTGACAATTGGCGGATCCGGGATTAGAACCCATGACCTCTGACTCCCAAGCCCGTGCTCTTTCCACTGGACCACGCTGCTTCTCTGGAGGTCACAGTCATTAGCCCCATTTTTTACAGAGGTCACTGAGACACAGAGACTTGCCCAAGGTCACACACAGCAGACACAGGGCAGAGCCGGCATTAGAACCCACATCCCCTAACTCCCGGGTCAGTGCTCTTTCCACTAGGCCTTGCTGCTTCTCAACGATGATGGAGTTCTCCTTATGACTGACAAAAAATTCAGGATTGAGGGTCCCTGATGGAGAATTAATTCTAGTAGGAGTGGTTAGCACAGTTCCATTCACTGACAACATCTCTCGCTCCCAGTGAGTCACACTCCTGCTGGGTAACACCTGAAGGTACTTAGAACAATGCTCTGTACGCCATCTGCACTCGATAAATACCATGACACCATGATTAATTAATGCCACTCAATTAGCAGCTGAAAAGACATTGCTGTTGATCCCACGGCTGGAGGAAATCCCTCTCGTTTCACTACCAGAGTCATGCCTTGATGTTGTAATAATAATAATGAAGGCATTTATTAAGCGCTTACTATGTGCAAAGCACTAAGTGCTGGGGAGGTTACAAGGTAATAAGGTTGTCCCACAGGGGGCTCACAGTCTTCATCCCCATTTTACAGATGAGGTAACTGAGGCACAGAGAAGTTAAGTGACTTGCCCAAAGTCACACAGCTGATAATTGGCAGAGCCGGAATTTGAACCCATGACCTCTGACTCCAAAGCCCGGGCTCTTTCCACTGAGCCATGCTGCTTCTCAATCTCAAGATTGTACCAATCTTCCCTCTGATTTCTAGAGAAATTTCTGAGAAGCAACGAGGCCTGGTGGTTAGAGCACAGGGCTGGGAGGCAGGAGGACTTCCAATTCCGGCTCTGCCACTTGTCTGCTGTGTGACCCTGGGCAGGTCACTACACTTCTCTGTGCCTCAGCTCCCTCACAGACTGTGAGCCCACTGTCGGGTAGGGACTGTCTCTATATGTTGCCGACTTGTACTTCCCAAGCACTTAGTACAGTGCTCTGCACACAGTAAGCGCACAATAAATACAATTAAATGAACGAATGAATGTAAAATGAGGATTAAGACCAGGAGTCCTACGTGGGACAGAGACAATCCAACCCAATTATCTTGTACCTTCCCCAGTGGTAAGAACAGTGCCTGACACCTGTATATATGTATATATGTTTGTACATATTTATTACTCTATTTATTTATTTATTTTACTTGTACATATCTATTCTATTCATTTTATTTTGTTAGTATGTTTGGTTTTGTTCTCTGTCTCCCCCTTTTAGACTGTGAGCCCACTGTTGGGTAGGGACTGTCTCTATATGTTGCCAATCTGTACTTCCCAAGCGCTTAGTACAGTGCTCTGCACATAGTAAGTGCTCAATAAATACGATTGATGATGATGATGATGACATGTAATAAGCACTTATTAAATAATAATAATACTTATTATTATAAAATTCTAAGCCCTCTTAGGCCAAACAATAGCCTAGGAAACTCTGCTTCCTCAGGGAAAATATGTTTTGCATAATAATAATAATGGCATTTATTAAGCGCTTACTATGTGCAAAGCACTGTTCTAAGTGAAAATATGTTTTGCTTACTTAAACTCTACCTTAAAGAACCCCTGAAATCCAGATAGGATACAAGTTCCCTCTATTTGTACATACTCTGTAATGAATGCGACGCAAAACCACAGCTGCTATTATAATGGTATTTTTAAGTGCTTACTATGTGCTCAGCACTGTACTAAGTGCTGGGTTAGTACAAGATAATCATGCCGGACACGGTCCCTGTCCCATCTGGGGCTCACAATCTAAGTGGGATTCAATCCCCATTTTACAGATGAAGAAACTAAGGCCCAGAAATGTTAAAAGACTTGCCCACGGTCACAGAGCAGTCAAGTGACGGACCCAGGATAAAAACCCAGGTTTTCTGAATTCCAGGCCAGTGCTCCTTCCACCATGCCAGGCTGCTTCTAAATTACTTTGTAATTCCCTCAAAAGGAGGACTATTTTAGAGGGAGGTGCCCCAAGTCCCACGTCACCTTCTTTAGCAGAATGCATCGGGACAGAGAAAAGGCTATTCTGGGTCTCCAGAACTCGCTCTGAAACATGATTTTGTCTTTGCCTTCTTGTATCCGATTCCTGCAGGTTCCCGGAAACATTCCCCTACCCTGCCCTACTTAATTCCCACCGCAGGATTTATATAATATCCTGGCTCCACCGCTGTGCCAACGGGCTAATTAAGTGCAGAACAATCTAAAGAGTCAACTCTAGACAAAAGACCACCAATCTCGCTGTAGATTTTGAAGAAATTAAAATAACATTATGGCACTGAAGTCAGATTAAGCCACGGCCTATTCAAATGAACTAGCGGGTTCAGGGCTTAGTCTGTGGAAGCTCCTGATATTTTTTTTCTTTTTCCTTTGTTTTATAAACGTCAATGGCTTCTTTAACCGTCCTTCTCATATCGAATACATGTGGCAGGGCTGGTCATTTTTACCAGGATGCTTTACCAACCAACAAAAATGACAGCATACGCTGCAGGCAGAAGGGGAAAAAGTGGACACACGACATCTCCTAAAAATAGCTTTCCATTCAGGAAAGGTACACATTTACCACTGAAATTATTAAAGCAAAGAAAAGCTCAGGTCAGAGCCACCGCTTGGGATGGATTTTGTAAAGTCTTGAAAGCCACCCAGAGACACCCCTGTTCATAAATGGACCGTAATTGCAGTCATAAAAATGAAATGCAGTTTTCAAACCCAGTTTAACTTCTGATTATGTCCCGGAGGCAGGTGGAATAATGAGCCCATATCCAAAATCCCATGCTGGGAAGAAGTCACCCTCAGCCTCCTGTTGGGCATTCAGGGATTGTGGATCTATTCCCACAAAAAAAAAAAAAAGCATAGCTAATTGTTGGAATGCATTGCCAACTTCCAACTAATCGAGGGGTGCTTTTGGAGGAAAATGTTCGCCCTCAATTGGCTGATGAAAACATATTCCACCGGACTCTGCTCAGACGTGCATGTCTGATTTCTTTGCCTGCCAGCCCCTTGGATGTTGTCACCACAGCGGGCTTTAATTTACAGAACGCGTGGTGGGCTCCACCTGTTTTCCACTGCTCAATTCCTGCATGGAGCCAAAGCCGATGGGGAGTGCGGCTGGAATCGAATACCGTAGGATTGCACTTCACACCGCACGTGATCTAGATAGCGTCATGGGAGGAGGGACCAAAATAGAAGAAATGCCATTCCAAAAAATCAGAAGGCAAAGAGTCAAGCTGAAGTCAAGAATTTACCATCTAAGAAAAATGATGATGAATGAAAGTTTAATCAATTACTACTTGCCAAACACCCTGCTAAGCACTGGGGTAAATACGGGATAATCAAATTGGGCACAGTCCCCATCCCAAACTGAGCTCACAGTCTAACGGGAAGAGAGAGCGGGGATTTTAACGGAACATTTAAAGTTGGCCAATCTGACAAACTCAAGGGGCTCGGCCTGGCACTGGAGTTTAAACTTTCCCGTTCACCGTTTCACATTTGTAGTGGGAGAATTCCTACATATTCGTTAGAAGCTTACTAAGTGCCGGGGTAGATACAAGCTACTCAAGTTGGACACAGTCACAGCAATAATCCCCATTTTATAGATGAGGTAACTGAGGCACAGAGAAGGGAAGTGACTCGCCCAAGGTCACACAGCAGACAAGTGGCGGAGCCGGAATTTGAACTCAGGTCCTTCTGAATCTCAGGCCCATGCTCTACCCACGAGGCCTCACCACCTCTCTGTTGCTAGTCTCCCCTCTCTCCGGTCACACTTCCCTCTGCTGCCCGTATCATTTTCCTAAAATACCAATAATAATAATAATGGCATTTATTAAGCGCTTACTATGTGCAAAGCACTGTTCTAAGCGCTGGGGATGATACAAAGTGATCAGGTTGTCCCAAGTGGGGCTCACACTCTTAATCCCCATTTTACAGGTGAGGTAACTGAGGCACAGAGAAATTAAGTGATTTGCCCAAAGTCACACGGCTGACAATTGGCGGAGTCGGGATTTGAACCCATGACCAATCTGTAAATGTCTCCCCAAGCATCAGTAACTTCCAATAGTTGTCCATCCAACTCTGTAATGAGCAGAAACTCCTCCTCATCAGCTTTAAAACCTTCAATCAGCTCTCTATTCCCCACTACCTATCCTCACCCCCTCCTACCCTACACAAGTCTCCTCTAATAATAATAATAATAATGATAATGATAATAATTACTGCAGTATTTGTTAAGTGCTTACTATATGCCAGACACTGTTCCAAGTTGAATGCAGTCCCTGTCCCACATGGGGCTCGCAGTCTTTATCCCCAATTTATAGATGAGTAAGCCCCCCTTTTCCTCTGCTCCCGCCCTCATCACCCTGACTCGCTCCCTTGGCTCTACCCCCCTCCCCTCCCCACAGCACTTGTATATATATGTACATATTTATAATTCTATTTATTTATATTAATGAGTGTACATATCTATAATTCTACGTATTTATATTGATGCTCTTGATGCCTGTTTACTTGTTTTGACTCCTGTCTCCCTGCTTCTAGACTGTAAGCCCGCTGTGGGCAGGGATTGTCTCTGTTGCTGAACTGTACTTTCCAAGCGCTTAGTACAGTGCTCTGCACAGAGTAAGCGCTCAATAAATACGACTGAATGAACGAATGAAAGATGAGGTAACTGTGGCCTGGAGAAGTGACATGAGAAGTGTCCTACCCAATCTTTCACAGCAGAAGAGTGGCAGGGCCGGGATCAGAACTCAGGTCCTTCTGACTCCCATGTCTGGGCTCTATCCAGTAGGCCACGCTGAGAGAAGCACCGTGGCTCAGTGGAAAGAGCAAGGGCTTTGGAGTCGGGGGTCATGGGTTCAAATCCTGACTCCGCCAATTGTCAGCTGTGTGACTTTGGGAGAAGTCACTTAATTTCTCTGGGCCTCAGGTCCCTCATCTGTAAAATGGGGATTAAGACTGTGAGGCCCCCGTGGGACAACCTGATCACCTTGTAACCTCACCTTGTAACCTTCCCAGTGCTTAGAACAGTGCTTTGCATGCTTAACAAATGTCATCATTATTATTATTATTCTCTAATGCCAACCTACATGCTGTTCGTCACTCTCATCTCTCTTGCCATCCACCTCTTGTTCACATACACCCTTTCTCCTTCCTGGACTCCCTCCCCCCTTCACAGCCACCGATTCTCTCCCAATTTTCTCAGTCCTACTAAAATCACATCTCCTCCAGGGCATCTACCCTAACTACCCTCTCATGTCCCCACTCCATTTTACCTCCCTACTGCATCATGGTATTTGTTAAATGCTTAGTATGTGTCAAACACTGTTCTAAGTGCTTGGGTAGGTATAAATTAATTAGGTCGGACACAGTCCCTGCTCCTCTTGGGACTCCCACTCCAAGTAAGAGGGAGGAAAGGTATTATATCCCCATTTTACAAGTGAGGAAACAGAGGCACGGAGCAGTCAAGTGACTTGCCCAAGGTCACAAAGCAAGCAATAGGCACAGTGGGGATTCATTCATTGAAGCAGCGTGGCTTAGCGGAAAGGACACGGGCTTGGGAGTCAGAGGTTGTGTGTTCTAATCCCGGCTCAGCCGTTTGTCAGCTGTGTGACTTTGGGTAAGTCACTTAACTTCTCTGCGTCTCAGTTACCTCATCTGTAAAATGGGGATTAAGACTGCGAGCCTCACATGGGACAACCTGATTACCTTTTATCTACCCCAGCGCTTAGAACAGTGCTTGGCACAAAATAAGTGCTTGACAAATACCATAATTATTATTATTACTATTATTCATTCATTCAATCATATTTACTGAACGCTTATTGTGTGCAGAGCACTGTACTCAGCGCTTGGAAAGTACAATTCAGCAACAAATAGAGACAATCCCTGCCCACAACGGGTTCACAGTCTAGAAGGGGGGAGACGGACATCCAAACAAGTAAACAAGCATCAGTAGCATCATTACAAATAAATAGAATTATAGATATATACACATCAGTATATATTTATAATTATAAATATATACAGGTATACATAAAGTCCTTCTGAGAGTCAGGCCCATGCTCTTTTCACTGGGCCACACTGCATTTGAGTCTTTCCCCACCAAATAGTTGGGTACTCACCCCCATCCCAAAACATTTTAGGTACTTTATCTTAGATTGCTTTATGCATTATACTTGATTGTTTCCCTTACCTATTATTTTTGGGGGGTCTGTCTCTCCTGTTAGATTGCAAACTCCCTGTGGGCAGGGATCATAGTGTCTACTTACTCTGCTGTACTGTCCCTCGCATGTAGTACAGTACATTCTGCACGAGGTGCTCAGTAAATGCTAATGATTGATTAACGGCACCAGATCAAAAGTATAAATTATTAATGGGAAACAGCCTGCAGCATCAGTCCAAGCAGGATGGAGAGCAGCATTACCTAGTGGTTAGACATGAGCTTGTGATTCAGTAAGTGCTCAATAAATGCAACTGAATGAATGATTCTGTTGTTCTTTTTTCCTGTGTATGAATAAACTTATTTTCACTTATTAGGAGCTGCATTCTAATCCCGGCTCCGCCACCTGTCTTCTGTGTGACCACAGGCATTGTGGCTCAGTGGAAGGAGCACAGGTTTGGGAGTCAGAGATCATGGGTTCTAGGCCTGGCTCCACCACATGTCTGCTGTGTGGCCTTGGGCAAGTCACAACTTCTCTGAGACTCAGTTCCCTCATCTGTAAAATGGGGATTAAGACTGTGAGCCCCACGTGGGACAACCTGATCACCTTGTATTCTCCCCAACGCTCAGAACAGTGCTTCGCACATGGTAAGTGCTTAACAAATGCCATCATTATTATTATTATGTCACAATTTTTTTTTGGTATTTGTCAAGCGCTTTACTGTGTGCCAGGCACTGTAGATAGTGCTGGGGTAGATACAAGCTAATCAGGACAGTCGCTGTCCCACATGCAGCTCACGGTCATAATCCCCATTTTGCAGATGAGGTAAATGAGGCACAAAGAAGTGATGTGACTTGCCCAAGGTCATACAACAGACAAGTGGCGAAGCTGGGACTAGAACCCAGGTCCTCTTGACTCCCAACCCTTGCTCCATTTGCTAGGCCATACTGCTTCTCTGGACCTCAGTTACCTCATCTGCCTAATGGGGATTAATACTGTGAGCCCTATGTGGGACAGGGACTGTGTCCAACCTGATATGTTGCCAATTTGCACTTCCCAAGCGCTTAGTACAGTGCTCTGCACATAGTAAGCGCTCAATAAATACGATTGATGATGATGATGATTAACTATTACGTACACCGGGGCTCAGCAATGCCTGGCATGTAGTAAACACTTAACAAATACCAACCCCTGCCCCCCAAAAAACTAAAGGAAATTCCTTTGAACTACATCTTGTGAAAATGGACATTATCGTTCCCCTTGCTCACAGGTTTGCTTTCAGGCAGTCACGAATAAACATGACCCCGGGGTGAAGTCCCTGATCCCTAGTCAGAAAAGGTGTCCAGTCTGCCTGAGCCCGCACAGGTCTGAGGTGAGCACCTCCTAATCCAGCTCAGTGTGGGATTAGAAGGAGGATCTTACTTCCATGTGAGCGATTTCTGAGCCACTGCTTCCTCTGAAGCTGGCGTTTCCCTGGGGCAAACGACTGGGCTTGAGGGGGAGAGTCTCCAAGGAGCCTGGAAGATGGGTTTGGGCGATGAAAGCCTGGAAGGAAGGAGGCTGCAGAGAAGAGAGTGGAGGCCAAGAAACTTTTTCCTTTTGATTGTAGGGATAAACCTTTGGGGCCACCTGCATATACTAGAAAAAGCCCTGGGCAAAGAGGTGTGTCTGGCTCCTCTTCTAGGAGGCAGCTCAGCCAGAGCTCAGCTCCGAGGTGACTGCTCGCCGTTCAGGGAGAAGAAATCTACTGAATCAATCAATCAATCAATCGTATTCATTGAGCGCTTACTGTGTGCAGAGCACTGTACTAAGCGCTTGGGAAGTACAAGTTGGCAACATATAGAGACAGTCCCTACCCAACAGTGGGCTCACAGTCTAAAAGGGGGAGACAGAGAACAAAACCAAACATACTAACAAAATAAAATAAATAGAATAGATATGTACAAGTAAAATAAATAAA